>NW_017842060.1:2675202-2743076 GCF_001891065.2 Hippocampus comes
GTGTCGGGGCGGCGGCGGGCTGCTGTCGGGGGAGCAGCAGGACGGTGTCAAGGCCAGGATCTTGGCCGCCGACGCCGAGTAGAAGTCACGCTCCCTCACCACGCGCCGCTGACTCAGCATCATGTGATTGCACGGGATCAGGTACCTGGGGATGTACATGGCGCGTGGTGAACAAACCTCTCGGAGTTCAATTCATATTTTAATTTTTTATTTTATTTTTTGTCACCTGAGGATGAGTTGCAACATGACATCTTCACAGTGCAAACCGATGAGAGTGCGGAAAAGTGCCAGTGACACGATGCCCAGCTGGAGGAAAAAAAGGAAAACATTTCAGGTGTACCTCATGTTTAGTCTGGTGAGTGTTTGCTCAAAACGTCTTAGTTCTAGTACAAATCTGGAAAAAAAAACATGTTTGATGTGTAGGTGTGTCATGTTGGTCAACACAATTCATTGACATAGATGGATCAGCGATCCGGTGTTGCCATGGCAACACTCTACGGTTATACAATGTGAACGGTTCAAATGGCAATTGAATCTATGATCTCGGCGACATACCTGGAAGGGTGTGTTGATACGGCTGACGAGCGTGTCCAAAATGTGGACGTTCTCGTGGCGGTGCAGCAGGATGAAGGACAGGAAGGTCTGCAGCAGGGCCGGCTCACTGATGCTTCTCAGGAACAGGTCCAGGTACGCCGTGGTGGTCATCACTTCCTCGACAGTCAGCTACATGGTGTCACCCGAAAAATGAAAAATGAAAAATTCTGATTGGAAACTGCCAATTTAATACTGTGACATGACGATTGGCATGATGGTGGGCTGTTGGCGGTGAGTGACAAAACCCTCCAATGACATTTTTATTTTGTCCAATATAACAATGTATTGATAAATGTTTTATCAAAACACTAACTGCTCGTGCTAAGCTGCACAGTTAGCACCAAAAAAATATCACATGAAACTGTCATTTAAGCAACTTGGCAAAATGATGTCTGTGAAAGGCTAATTGCTCACGTTCCAAACAGTCTTGACAACAAAACAATCATTTGACATTTTAAGGCGGTTAAACTATTTTTGCAAAATGCTGCTAATGCTACAATGCGCCGTTAGCAGCTAGCAACAAAAAACATGGCATTGAACGATCGTTTTACCAATGTTGCGAAAGAGAGGGTGGGAACAAAATGCCAATTGCTAATTAAGTACCCTGCTCTTAGCAGTTCGACAAATTTAACACATTTAAAATGATTAGGTAATTTTAGAAAACTGATGATTTGATAAAAAGGTGCTGGTGAAAGTTAGCAACAAAAAAAGAATGTGAACGTGAATGATTCACTATGTTGCTATTAGTTGACCAAAACATGGTGTCTTATCATTACTTATTAGAACAATATACTTTGGAAAATGCAAAAATAAAAAAAGGTGCTATGCGTATTGAACCTTATGCAGCGCGGGTGCGAGTACAGGCACGAGGAAGCCATTGTAGATGTAGCCCAACAACTGGTCTCTGATATCGGGGTGGGCTATCTGAGAAGTGGAGAGAGGAGTTGGCAATAAGGCTTGAAAGTTTATCGCGTTTAATTTCTGTTTTGTTTGTTTTTTTAACCTGGATGACAGCATTGCAGAATTCCAGGGAATTGAGAAACTGGACCAAGGAGGGTACACGGAGCCAGTCGTCCCTCTGCAGGCAGTGCCACTCGTCACTGGGAGCTTCCAACTTGGTAGGCAGAGATGAATACAGACCGCTGAGGCCCGTGGCAAGAACCTGAAGTCCAAAGGTCACACGATGATTAAATTCCAAGCCTCTCAGCCGTAAATATTGTCCACTTTCCTCCATGGAAGCAGACTTATGAGCCTTGTGTTGAATCGAAATATAACGTGCAAACACCGGCTTTTACTTTGGAAAACAGCAGTCCACATTTTTGCCTATTTTCGGTCACGTTACGGACCAAACCAGTAACGGAATCTTAATTTTAAAAAAAAAAAGTGCATTTCCTGCACTGTGCATTTGAAATAATGTCCTGTTTATGAGGATAGCGATGGAACTATAAACGTGTTTGATTTCACCGATTCATTGATTAATCGACAAAATCATTGACATGTGACTATTATCAACTAATCGTTGCCGTTAGCGGTTAGCAATAACAAAAAAAAAAAAAAAAAAAAATCATGCCACGAAAGCAAAACGAGATCACTTGCTAATTGCTAATGCTGAAGTGTGCCGTTAGCAACATTGGATGCCTTTGCTCTCTCGGGTTAATTGATTCAGGGCATTAGGAGAACAGAAAGAACAGCATTAGCGGCAGTTTATCCTCAGTCAGATTATCCTTGTATAAGCAGTCAGCCAAGCCGTGTCATTCAGGGGTGTCCATTGTTAGGACTGGACTGGTTTCAAAAGCTGCTTTTTTTTTTTTTTCTACCGTGCCATGTCTGAGCCTGAGGCTACAATGGCATTGTGGATGCGAGATTAGCATAATTAAATAAACACCAGACACGCGAAAAAGACATCGCAGTGCGGCAGGGCCGAGGAGCCTTTTTCTTATCAGAGGCCCGTACGACATCAATGAAGGAATATGATTTCGTTTATGAGCATTTTCCCAAGGTTAGAATTGAATGGCTGGTCGTACACAGTGGAGATAGAAGTGGACTTGTGATTTCAACAAATGCAGACCAAAGATAAATCACTTCATCAACTTTTCCTTTTAGAAGTACACAAGTGACAGTTCCGTTCACGTGGCATTCACGATGATGAATTTCAAATCTGATTCGAATTTGACAAATGTGACAAATTGTTGCACTGACCGGACAGAAGAAGGTGTTCTCCGCTACGTGCTGAGCCACGCGCCGGTTCTCTGCCGACAAGGACATGATGAGTAGCAGCGCGTCTCGCGCCTGCTGCCCCACGGTGCCCTCGCGGTGGATGAAGGGGATGAGCAGCGAGAAGATGAGGAAGTTGGCGGCGCCCTGGTCCTCGCTGGTGTGGAAGAACAGCTCCAGCACGGACGGGTCCTTGGCCAGGACGCAGCAGAGCTGGTGCAGGAGCAGCACCAGCTGGGCCTCCACGTCGGGCGCGCCCCCCGAGCCCGAACACGCCGACAGGAGCATCATGAGCGGCCGCAGCACCGGTTTGTGGTGCAGCAGGGGCTGGCGAGACTGGCAAACCAGCATCTCGTACATCTTCAGCTGCTCCAGCTTCATGGCGTCGGTGAACTCGCGGCGCAGGCTCCACACGAACAGGCGCTCCATCACGTTCTCCAGCACCACAAATTCCAGGATGGGCCCCATGGCGCCCGCCTTGCCGCAATCCTCCTCCATTAGCAAGAAGAGCATGTGCTCCACGTAGTTCTGCACCGCGCTAGCCTCGTCGCCCGGCACGGGGCCGAAGCGCGGCCCGCCGCCCGGGCCCAGCGCGCCCAGCGAGGGCGCCGAGGCCAAAGTCCCGCTGCGTAACGGGTCATGTTTTTCCAGGATTTTCACCACCTGCACAGAAGAAACGGGAATTTAGAGTTGATGCTGGGTACATTTGAATATTTATCAGAACACAGCATGTTGCAATCTGGAGGCTTATTTTGAAGTAGAGTAAGGCATAGTTCTCAAAATTTGTAGACAAAGACCCACCTCAAAAAAAAAAAAAAAAATCCTTGAGATTTTTAAGTATCATCACAATAGCAACATTAAAATACAGTTGCGTAGTAGGCCCAAGCGTTCATGGGCAACGTAACCTAAATAGTGCTGGATGTACTCAAAGTCTTAAGTGGATTAAACACTCAAATTTACTGAAACACTCCCTAAAAGTTACGCAAACACTCTTAAATCTATGACACACTCCCCAATTTGTCCCTGAATAAATGTTTGGCAACAAACAATTCTAAAATGATGACTTGGAAATGGAATGCACGTAAACTAAAAGTTAAATCCAACTGGAGTGCACCTAGTGAAGGCTTGGGAGTAGATCAAGTTCTTTCATATTAATTCTTGGTTCATTAGCCGCCTTTGTGTTAGCATTAGCCTAGCCTATAAGGGTAAAACATTTATTTAAAAAACAATCGCCTATTAAATCGCAATATTGAAGGGGGGGGGGGAACAAATCGATTATTTTTCAAAAGCCCCAACTCTAAATGAGCATCCATACAGTTTTACGTTCTCACTCCTAAATGCAAAACCGACATTGACATTGCTCCTTCCAGTTAATCATCTTTTTAACACAACGATCACCTTTCATGTCAACATCAAACGGAAGAGATTGCCCCGAACGCCGACAAGTTAATAATCAAACACGATACAATTAGACGCCCAAATAAAGGGAGAGACACTGTCCTTTGTGCATGCACTCTTTCCTTTTTCCTTGAGCGTGTACGACATCGACACCACCCCCGGCGACAATCGAGCCAGCCCCCTCCGTCATCTACCTTTGCTGTGGCAACAAACAAATGACGCACAACACGAGCGGTTCGATGGAAACGGGAGGCCGCTGGGAGCGTCGCCTCGCGGAACAAACAGCACTCAAGCGCTGCGCAACCAAAGACTAGTCAAGTCAAGTCAAGTCCTCTTTATTTCTGTGGCCCTTAAGTACAAACGGTCTCAAAGGGCGTCACAGGCCCACAGTTGAGTAAGTATTCACGACATCGCTTGACCTTAAACCTCCAGGAGGGCAAGGAAAAAAAAAAGAAACCTTGAGGAGGGGCCGCAAATGGGCGAACCCCCCTTCCAGGATGACCAGGCTGCCATGGTTACCGGTTGTGCAGAGTGCCAGCGTCACTTTTCTTGGCATGGCCAGAATTTTAACAAGATGAAAGCCCCCGGGAAATTCTTCCAACCAACATTTCTCTTGTCTTTCCTCCGTGGTGTGCAGAAATTTAGGGGAAGAAAATTAAAATTTTGGAAAGTGCATCCCAGCTAACGATACAGAAAGAGTCACGCCTTGACCCCACTGGGTAAAACGTAAACAATGGCAAATTTGACATCAAATATACGATGACAAGCTACAAAATGCATCTTATCAGACAAGTTCATCTCCAAGCCACATTTTCCCATCAATACGCTGCTCTATATTAAATATAAAATACAGGAAATTGCATTTTACCATTAAACAACAGCACTGTATAACGTGTGATTTTTTTTTTTTTATGAAGCCAGTTTATTGAAAATTTGTATTTTCCATTAAACTCTCTCTATTTGACATACAAATAGAAATGCAATCATTTCCCTCAAATCACTGCTCCGTATTGAATATTATATACAGTACCCGAAACCGAAACTGCTTCAGACAACAAAGTGTATGCAGGAAAGTGGTTAAGATTGCACGATTGTCTGTGTCTCATGTGTTGTCTTATTTTGTCATTTTAGGTGAAGTGTGCTTTTGATGGCGGCGCGGGCACCCGCAGCGGCTCCTCTTGTTGTCTGTCTGTTTAAGAGGGAGGAAATTTCATCTGTGCTGTATGTTACAGCACATTTGACAATAAAGTTGTACTTGATACTTGACACTTGACTTGATATATATTTCCGTTCAATAACCGCTCGATGGTAAAACAAAGAGAGATGCTAAACAAAGTGTTTTTTTGTAGCGTCGGCGTCAACATTTACGATAGTTCAGCTTCTACAGGCCTGCACATCTGGAATGAAAATGTCCTTGTTGGTGCCAAAACTGAAACTGTTCGAATCTCGGGCGTTTCCCCGAGTACATTTCCAAGGAGAGATCCTTGGAAAACGTTGCACGCAGAAAATATCTTGGGAGATGATGCATGAGGACTTTTGGGAGGCTTACGGAGCTGCGCAAAATGTCTTGTTGAAATCCAAAGCAGCGTACAAATGGGTTCACGCGGGTGTGGCGGCGCTGCGAGCGAGTTCCACTGGGGTGGGCGGACAAGCTGAGACAGACTGCCAAGATTCCACTGGCAGAGGAACCACGCTGCCCTTCAGTGTTGCCGGGACACGGCTAGAGCGCTTTGCGCCGTCGCTGCCGCGACAAATACTTTTCAGCGGGCCTCGCCTCAATGGCGGGACGGTGAGACTTGACCCAATGGTTATTCTCATTTTGAGACAAGGGGGGAGTTATTTGAGGAGAGTATGTCATTGTTCTTTTCACGTTTGTTGTCAAAACGTTGAAGAGTGCGAACCAAATTTGTTTTTTTGGCCCCTTAAATGTTCTTTGAATATCAGACGTGATGAAGTGTGAGGATGAAAATGCACTCAAAATTGGAAACAGTCACATTTTGACAAAAAATGGTGACAATAGGCATGTAATAAAGAAAATGAATTAATTAAGTAAAAATTGCTTGAGAAGGGGAAAAAAATCTTTTTTTTTTTGGATAAACCCAAAAATAATCAAGAATTGTACTTGGTAAAAATAATAATAAAAAATATAATTCTGTGAAATTTCTTAGAAACCCCCGCACGTCTCCTAAAAATGTATATAAAATATAAGGAAAAAAAAAAACAACACCGTGTTAAAAATAAATAAATCTCACATTTTGATATAAATTTGCTGTGGATTATTCAAAATGCTCGATAATTAGGTGTTGATGTCACTTTATTTTCCCCTTGCAACAAATTGGTCAAAATTCTTTCAGGCAAGGAAAAAAAATAATCTTGCTTAAAAGTAACAATTGTGGAAATTTTACAAAAATCAATAAAATCCTCCAATAAAAGCTGTCATACATGCCTTTTGCGTTGGGTGTTACGATTAACAACGGTCTTCTTACACTTGACAAAGTTTCAACTCGAACATGGTCTGCAATCAGGCGTATTTCGTTTTTTCTTGTTGTCATTGTCTTTTTTTTTTCTTTTAACTTCTTTAGAGACATTTACCTGAGCCCAGTGGTTCTTGAACACAATCATGCATGTCTCTGGATCCGCCCCTTGGAGCACCACGGACGGCCCATCTTGGTTTCCGTTGGCGACCATGGAGGCCATGACGAGGACCGGTCTCTCTATGCCTCTTTCACCATGTCAGAGGAGGGAGGCCCCGCCTACCGTAACCACCGGAGACAGACTCACCGCAGAGGACCTGCTTGAGGCATTAAAAAAAAGAAAAAAAAACTGTCAGCGGCGCTTTTTCTTTGAAGGACAACCCCGTGCGCCGTTCTCCTCCTGCGCCGCCACGCTCCAGCTATGCTAGGCATGCAGGAACAATAACACGAGAAGTCACATGACTGGGTGGAGGAGGCCACTTGGGGCCGAGCTGTCAAATTGCTCTTCGGAGTAGCTCAGACGTTCTGAGAGGCTTCCAGCGCGGATCGTGGCTGTGTGCCAACCGGACGGGAAAACAAATCGTTTTGCTGGCTGCTTACTGCGTAGCAATGCCCGCTCGGCCGACAAAAAGGACTGGAACTCTGCGGCTCATTGGAGAAAGTTGTCATCCGTTTGGCCGTAGGAAAAACATGCTCGTTTGGAGTAGGCGACTGGAAAGGGAAGACAGCGGTTTGCTTTGACAACCCTGTTTAACCTGCTCGGGCAATTCTAGTCACGATTCCAAACACAGGATACGAGCCTTGTGCCACTGTGAGTGTCATGTATAGTTGTGACATCATTGTTAAAAATAAACAAATGGATAAATGATGCAACAATGCCATTAAATGGGGTTATTTCGGTGCCTGAAATCTTCATTTTGAATAAGTCAAAAATTTTCAAAAATATTAAGTGTTCGGGAAAAAAATGTAGTTTCGTGCAGCTGCCTTTAATTCATTCTTGTAAAATTACAAGCTTTTTTTTGTGTGCATCTAAACATTCCAACTTTAATGTAAGAAAAAAATACAACTATTCTTATAATATTGCCGTATCATTTTATCTCATAAGATTCCATTTTTTAAAGGAATTTATAGAAAATTGTGTTTTTTTTTTAAATAAAAAATAAAACAGTAAAATACTGTCAGATTTTTGTTGCTCTCCATGATAGCAAGTTGATTCCTTTTTGCGACATCAAAACAAAAGAACAAAATTCAATTCTTAAAAGAAGCGTTAGTTTTAGCCCTACTCTACTTAAATAATCTTTCAACAAAACACTAAAATCTCAACTTATTTCATTAATTTACAACTTCATTCTAAAAAGAAAATATGACTTCATTCTTGCAATAAGTCTTTTTTTTGCCTTGTAGGAGAACTTTCACACCATAAAATGATGACTTTTTCTTGGGGAGGGGAAAAAAAAAATCACAGTACAATTATTGTTTTGTTTTTGGCATTGTCCTCTTGCTCATTTGTAGACGAAACTCATCATTTAAATAATTTTTTTAAATTCTTTTTTAGCGCTACCCATCCACATTTTTCAACAAAGCTCAGATTAGAACGCTTGTAACCCTGCTTGCATTGTTCCATTGTGTGGGCACCGCACTCAAGAAGGATTCAACAACTGTAAAGCTGTCACGACAACAAATCTCAGCCCTTCCTAAACGTCCCTTCTGTCCAATCACAGCGGCCCATTTTTGAATTCCCATCGTAGGCGTTCCAAGTTTTGCTATCGGGTTGGAATTCCATGAAAGGGAATGCTCTTGTGGTCTTACCTTCGTCGAAGCATCTTCAAGCAGAAACGCGGGGCTCGACCGAACAAGACGTCCTCATGCCACGCCGGCTTCATAAAAACAGAGAGAGAGAGAGAGAGAGAGAGAGAGAGAGAGAGAGAGAGAGAGAGAGAGAGAGAGAGAGAGAGCGTTTGGAATGGTTTGTGTGATGAGTGTGGGAGGCGAAGCATGCTGGGAAATGACTGGACGTGAGTAAGATACTCCGAGAAGCACGTGGACGCAAGGGGAGGAGATTAAAAAAAAAGGGGGGTGAGAGAAAGTCCACAATGAAAGATGACGACTTCCACATGTGCAGCAGGCAGAGCGTCCACCCCCTCCCAACCCCCCTCGAAAAAAAAAGGCAACGTCAGCGCTTTCTCATCCCCGCATTCCTTCAAGGAAGTCCTCAACATTCCAGACCGCGAAGACAATAAGAGCATTGTCCTGGACCATTAGGGTCACCATGCTAAGTTGTCACTGCAAGAGAGAGGAGGCGAGGGGTGGGGGGTGAGGGGGGCCGCCTTCATGCCATCCATCGTGGGAATAGTCCCGTGTGGTCATGTGAAGTGGCGTTCTCGTTCATGTCAAATGAGTGTTCAAATAAACATCGTGGACAACTTGGTCAGCGGCGAGCGCGATGAACGTTACTTGGAAGACGTGATCGGCTTGATTGAGTAAACTGAGTTAAAAGCTCTGTCACAATTAATTCAACTGCTAAATGTGTATTTAAAAAATAAATACAATTAAATTTAAAAAACTGTCCCGAAGGAAGTTTTTCTGATCAAATTTAAGCTGCCGTCGTCACTTGTACAGGCTTGCACAGGTGTGCCATGCCCAAATAGCTCCAGGCAGAACCGAACACACCCACGATGTTCTTGCTGCAGCATTACTTCTCCTGACATATTATGAGTTTTCCTTTATCTCTGCTCAGAGAAAGCACTGAAGAGTTTCCCGGCAGTTGCCATGGCGACACACGCAGGGCAACCAAAGGGATAGCGTCTGATCAAACATTTCAAGCTACACGCGAAGTCGCCGCTGCAAGTCAACAACACAGCAGGGAAGAAATGCGACATGCTATCATATTGACGTCTACATTATTTTATGTTGAAACCCCAAACTTTATATGGTTAAAAAAAGAAATTTCAAGCATGAGCACTATACCATTCCCAGTGTAACCTTCTCCCCTACTTTGTGCTCCTTAATTAAAGACGGTGGGCCTGGACGACGCTTGTGTTGTGCTAGCATTAGCCTCAGTGCTGTTCAGGCGCTGAAAAGTGTTGGTACGCGCTTTCCGCACCAGAGATGTGGCTTTACAGCACAAACTAGCTCCGTCAGTGTTTAGAAATGTTTAGCTTTCTTTATTGCTATTTTTTTTCACCTTGACAATAGTTCAAATACTGGATATGTGGCAGATGTTATCGACTGAGCTCATCGTGAAAGAATGAAGCAAATGTGAAATATCTTGACAAGTGCAAGATGAGAATTTGAAAGAGCAAGTCACACGGCGCCTCTCCTAACGTGAAACTAGATGTTGTTTTTAGTTTGTCATATTTTTTCTTTCCAGTGAAGTAAAAAAAGAAAAGGACAAAAATAGGTTACTTTTTGATGAAAAGCACAGGAAAGCTATGAACAACGTTCAGACGACACATGACCATAGATTCCGATTAGCGTTTACCACCAAAAAACTAATTGAGATGGGTTGTACGCTATTGACAGGAGATTAAGACCAAAAACAGAAAAATGCTGCCCCCATAAAAATGTTTCGAAGTTTTGATAGATAAGATGGCACCAAAGCACTACTTTTCGATTGGTCAGCGCTTTGATGGCATCTTGTAGCCACTTATAGCATTTCAGAAAAATAACACAAAAAATATGATTTGATTAGTTTTACAGTCATTAAAGGATGGCAGAAAATATGCAAGGGAAGATTTTTTTTGGGGGGTGCTGATTCCAATCAAACCACACATATTCTTCCGACCATCTTTCAAGGACGGTAACAAATGAGCTTGTTTTAGCTTCGGGCTCGCTACCTTCACACTCGCATAGCTGAAGCTAAATTGAGGTATTGTATGAACACAATGCTGGTATGCGATGACATCACTCCGACTTTCATGTTTCGATGAGGGTGGGTGTACAATAGGCTTCTGTCTGCCTCACCGATCTCGTCGCTGGCTTGTCTGCATGATGTCATACGCGCAGGTTAAAAAAACAAAATGGCCATGAGAGGGCGAAGACGCAGGTCGACGGATTTTAGCGATCCAAACAAGTCATGTGGAAGAGCGTTTGAGTTGAATGTTGATTCATCAGTTCATCAAATGTTTGCTTTTATATTGTTTAAAAAAGAACTGGTTTGACTATTTTTTTATTTGTTCATCCATTTACCTTCAAGGTGTTTTTATTAGCGCTTAGCTATGGCCGAGTTGTGTAATTTGAGTTGGAATGGTGTAACTTGGTCAAGTCTACTCTAGTATTAAAATGTGGATGTTTGTCACTTTTCTTTCATCATATATCATTTTTCAAATGACTCCCTGTCAATCTAGTCTGTTTAGGCAACCTTTGTGGATATATTATCCATACTACAGGGCCTTGTATGCAATATGTAGGGCATGGCTGCCATGAAAGGCAACACAAGTGGGTCAAACTGAGTTTTATGTTAAATTCGCAAAACTTTCCACAAAAAGGAGAAGCTTACGAAACTGATTGTTTTTGTTTATACTGTATAGTATTGCACTTCAACCTTTCTAAAAGTTTTTATTATACAATTTCTGTAAACTGTAATGCCTTTTTGAAATAACATTTCGCACTGAGGGGTTATAATTGGCACAATAAATGACATGTAAAAAATACATTGGAGGTCTTTTGAGGGGGGATCGTTAGGGGCTAATCCCAAACTCGGGACACAGCTGATCTGGTCGATGGCATCTGCTCAACAAAGTTGTTGTTTTTGTATAATCCAAATATTAATCTCCACTTTGTTTTGCAACATTTCTAGACAAAGAGGCACTCACAAGGTTATATAAAAGAACAAAATCTGCATTCTGTTTTGGTTATTTACACTAGCGGGTTGCTTCTTTGCAAATATAAAGATTGGCCTTCATTTAAATTTATTTAATTAAAAATAAATCTTTTGCAATTGCTATTTGAATGTGACTTTGTTTTGAAGATTACAAAACCTACTTTTTTCTTCACCGTGACTCAGTCTCCTGCACCAAATGAAACAAAGCCTTGTTACTGCTTGTGGGAAACATTTTTGTACAGAACTTGTATGTTAATTTATACGAGACACTCCTAAACTTGTGACTCGTGACATGTAATCACATTAGTTTGACCTCAGCTACTCAGCCAATGAAATTCAATGCAATACATCACATGACTCATTATTATCCTCATTCGTGATAATCAGCATATTCCTACTAAGTAATACGTGTTGTCATACATTTGAATGATGACTTCATGTTGACTACGCTTTTGCTCTTTGGTGATGGTAAAAGGGGAAATGAAAATTACAGAGCACGACATCATCCAGTGTTATAATCTATTTTTTTAAAAAAAGCATCGCGGCTAATGACTAGCATAGTCCAGAGTGTAATGGAATGACATCCGGTGTCACCTCATCAGGTAACGCAACACCTGCATCACACCTGATCATTGAGCTCCAAGAGCCTTCATATCAATCTAAACAAAGAAGCAAGAGAACTTTGCGTTTACGTTTGACACGTCAATAACAAAACGGCAACACCAAGAAAAATTGAAGATTTTGAAGGTATTTGTAGGAATTTTAAGGAGTTCCCAATACTTTTGACCACACAGAAGACCATCCAAAGGATTCGTTTTCATGGCCGGAAAAAAAAAAGTGACACAGAGTGTTTCCTTCGTAACATTAAAGTAATAAAAGTAATCGTATTTGTAATCATACACCGAACCACACGCGCGTGTCAGTCACAGCCGCGCATGCGCAAAAACTCACTCTCGCAACACGTAATGTGAAGCCAAACTGGGAGTCACAACGAGTGTAAACATTTAGAAAGAGCGAAGAAAAACACAAGCATTATGGCATACATGTTCTTCTATTTTTCTTACCTCTTCCTTACAGACGCGTAGCCACTTCCACAGCACAGTTTAAGTCCTTTAAATCCCGAGGTTAAGGAAGTCTTGACGTGGAGAATTGAAGAGGTGTGGACGGAAGGCAGCGATGCGACTGCAAAGGTGAAGAGAGGAGAGAGCCAAACCCTTTAGTCCCGCCCACTCAAATGATCGACGTGTCACATCGACTCTTAGTTTTGCCTTTGAAAATAATCATAAGATAAATTAATTTATTTTAGTTTAAATATTGTTTCCAAAAATGTGACACTCTTTTATGGAATTTTATATCAGAAAGTGAAGAGCTCACCGAAGAGATGCAATGTAATACTGAAGTCGTTAATTGCTTCCCTCTGCCGGACAAAGAAGTTACTACAGAAGAAAACACGCCAACGTGGAGTGTGCGTGTTCTCCCCGTGCCTGGGTGGGTTTTCTCCGGATACTTCGGTTTTCTCTGATATTCCCAAAGCATGCACGGTGGGTTAATTGATCACTTTGAATTGTTGTTCAGTGTGATTGGGAGTGTCAATGGTTGTTTTTTTTTTTTTTTATACATATGTGTGCCCTGCGATTGGCTGCCTACCAATTCAAGGTATTATCCCGCCTACCACCTAATGACAGCTGGGATAGGCTCCAGAACACCGGCGACCGTCGTGACGGATGGATACTGTAAAAGAAAATAAGTAATTTTACAGGACAGTGAGAACAGCAGAGATCCCAGAACTGAACCCTGCGGAACACCACAGTGGGGAAGTTCCTGACTCAGAGCAACCAAAGCAAACACATAAAGCTCTCTCAGCCAAATAGGACCTAAAGCACCCAAAGGCGCTACCGCCAATGTCCACCAGGTGCTGTCAACAAGCGAACAGAATACTGTGATCAACTGTATCAAATTTTGCAGTAACCCCCCCACCCCCCCCAAAAAAAACATACACGCATCGTCTCCAGTGTCATTTTCCAGGAGCATATTCTTTGTTGTTGTGTGAATTCTTTTAGCTCCATGTAAAGCACTTTGTATACAGTGGTGGTTGTTTTAAAGTGCTTTATAAATACAGTTGAGTTGAGAAGAAAGTCAAAACGTTAAAAAATATTTTTTAGGAAAAATTGTATCTAAGTAATGATTCAATTAAAAAAATGCTCATTCATTTATAACTAAAAACATGTAAAAAATAAACATGTATGAAGTTTTCAATGCAATTGTATTTAACTTCAAAGTTAAACACAACTGAAGCATATTTTGACATTGATTTATTAGCAAACCACTAGAGGGACCCTCGAGTAAAATTCGTGGTACACAAACCACTTTTATAGTACTACTGTATATAATATAACTACAATTACAGTGGTTATACAAATACCTCTCCAAACTTTATTACGCTTGTACAGAGGGTCACTTGGTGCAGAAAAGTAATTTGGTACAGTATGGTGTGGTATGGTATTGTGATCAGGTATAGTTCATTATGATTATACAGGACTAAAAAAGGCTATGGTATGTTAGCACTGTGTATGGACATGGTATGTTCTGATCACGTGGTATCATATCATAAACTGGTGTGGTAGGGTACCGCGTAGTATTACAGTTACAGTAGGTAATTGATTGGTATTTTAAAACTTGTAAAACAAAACTATGCCTCAGTGGTAGTGTGGGGTGGGGTCCATGTTGACTGTGTCCCACCCACACAAAGTGCTGCAGTTGGCAGGACCACTCTGTCCGCCGCGGAGACAAACTCACATTCTCTCAGGAGAACACATGCTTCATTATCGAAATAATTGCCTTTGTAATGACTTCTTTCTTGTTCTTCATTGTTGTAACTCATAATGGCAGAAGTGAGGCATGAGCAAGAAGAGGAGCGTCCTGAAATTCACCATGTCATCCACCAAGCAACAGGTAGGTTGGCATTACAAGCTTGATTAGATTTAGAACTCAAATTGACTGTAATAGTAAAAAGTATTTTTTTACAAGTGATCTTAAACTTAAGATACGAGCACTGTATAATGCCCGTGAAGCCACGATAATACGCACTTTTGCAGGTAATGAACAGTTCATCAAAATAAAGAGGCTTCAAGCAGTTAACTGTCTCAAAAAACATCAAACAAAGAGAATTACACTTTGTATATTAAAAAAAAAAAAGCTTTGTCCTTGTGGGAAATCTGCTTTGCTTAATCTTAACAAAAAATGTAAAACGCCACATGGTAACAGTTAGCATCGACAGTCATGGTTTTAGAAGCAACTAATATATTAAAACACAAAGGTGCAACAGGTCCATCAATAACAAGATAACTCAAAAAAGCATCTCTTCTTTATCCTCAACAAAAATGATTTATACTACAGTGTTTTACAGAGGCACTTACGGTAGTATTAGAATAAGAATCAGGCGACTATTCTTCTTCCTTCGTGTCTGCATGACTGTCTCTCGATGGCCAAGGCAGGCACACCAGAAGGAGCATCACAATTAATTAGATTGCAGCATTAAATCATGATGTTCAAACTCTTTAATTAACGACATTCTACTCAATTTACTCTATGTTAACTTATTACTCCTTATTTTAAATAAATGCAGGGACGGATTAGTGGCATTTCCATTCATTTCAATGGGGAAATATAATTTGAGATAAAAGCATTTATAGTTACGAGTGTGCTCATGAAACAAATATTTGTCTGATTAAATACTGTGAGTTTAACGAAACAGGCAGGTGGTTTGTTGTGCAGCTGCCGTGCGCCTGTTGTGGTCCAAAGCATGTATAAAATGTCAGCATGTGTGCATATGTTGGAGTGGCACAGAGGCAGTTGTGATGGGGGGGGCGGGGGGTGGGTATTCTGCTGACCTCAGCGGCTTCACAGACCATGTGGGCTAGTATCCACTCACACAAAAACATCAAGGCACGTTACAGTTTATACATACACTCTGGTTCACTTTTGTGTTTCGGAAGATATAGAAACATTGCAAATGAGAAATGGACATTGTACAAGCTTGGTTCAAGGTTAAATTAAGCTAAACGGTATCTGTTTAAGTTTGGATTTTTTATTTTTTTTTCCAGAGGAGCTGAATTTAATTCAACTGTTTACATTTAGATCTTTGAAATAATGTACACATTACAAAACTCATGTGCCCGAGGTGATAAGTTTAGGATTTTTTGTCATTTTTTTGCCAACTTTTCATGAAATTTAAAGGATTTTTTTTTCAGTTGTCATTTTTGCCAAATTTGGTCAATAGGTGAATTATTACTGTAAACTTTGGAGAATGTGATTGTTTGTTAGTATTTTTACAATAGGACTATCCAATCTTAGGGATTTGTTTACCAAGTCCATTTTTAATTTAATTTTTTGATTTGTATTTTTCTTTTTTTTTTTTTTCAAATTTTGAGCAAATCTTTTTTTTTTTTTTTCGCAGGTGTAAGCTTACCTGCATTTTGTCAAATTGTAAAAATGTGGGTTTTCTACGGGTACTCCGGTTTCCTCCCAAATTCCAAAAACGTGCATGGTAGGCTCATGCATGCAATTCTTTCATATTTTTTGCAAGATCCAATTTTGTGTGTGTATGTATGTATGTATGTATGTCACCAAATTTCTGGCAAATTTTCAAGTTTTAATTCTCATTTATTCATTTTGCTTTTGCCAGGCGTTCTCTTTTTTTGAATTCTTATAATTTTAACCCCCCCACCATTTGATGTTGTACTTGCTCATCTTTTGATGTGAAACCTTTTTCTACTCTGGCATTGTCATGTGGCATGGGCTCCACTTCCTGACAGACCGCATTCCACCTAATGTGATTGGTGCAACATGGTGATTGTGGGTGTGTGACTTTTGTGCCTTTTGTCACAGGTACACCACAAACACACGCACACACACACACACACACGCGCGCGCGCTGGCACAAACCTATTCAGTCTTACTAGGTCATCCGTCAAAAGAGGATTTGAATGGAAACACGCTGTTAATGGTGGACTTAATTGTAGTTCATATAGCTCCTCGGCAGGTAATCCCACCTTGAGGTGCAAGGTGTGGTGCGCCCGTGGGTGTAAAAGGACCTCTTTCTTTCATATGTAAACAAGGAAGTTGTGGTACCTTGAAAGCTTTGTCAGGCTGAAAAACGAAAGGACACCGGTGTCGTTGAAGAAGGTGAGTAAAAGCAAGAAACAAGTTGCAGATGTGACAGGTGCTTTTTATGTGGATTTCAAAAGTATCGTTCTTGAACTAAAATGGTTGCATCTGCTTTATGCCGCATGAGTGCTTTCAGTTTGACATTTGGACTTTCTCTATCAATTTTTTAGATAGTCATCAGGTCTCTTTTGAATCCATGTGTTAATTTTTAATCCCAATGACTGGAAAACAGGATGGCGTACTTACGGTACTTTTAATTTTTTTTTTTTTTTTTTAACAAATCTTTAGTTAACAATCTCTCAACAATATACACACACACACAGGAACAATGAAGATAGATCGATAGATTTAAAAAATGCCGCGTATCTTAAATATAAAATAGCAGCACAATTTAAAAGTTTTGTGTATTCAATCAACCTACCATGCATGTTTTTGGAATGTGGGAGGAAACCAAAGTACCTGGAGAAAACCCACATCGGCACGGGGAGAACATGCAAACTCCACACAGGAAGGCTGAGGCCGGATTCAAACCCACGACCACGCTATCACCCTACCGCCATCATAAAATTAATCAGATAGTATTCTTTTTCAAATCTAATAATTTATTTAAAAAAAAAAAGAAAAGCCACATGCTGTCAAGAAAGTTCAAAGTTAAAGATGCTGTTCAAGATAAACTTACAAATGTCTGACCACAATTTTCGAGTCACAACATTTCCAAAACAGATGATGGTATGTGCGCATGACGAACAACAGGCTGATGACATGATGGTGTCAACCTAACATGAAAGTTAAATACACTGACGTCTTGAGATAAGAGTTGAATTTCTCCCGTCACCACGCTTACAAAACACTCAAATCATCATATCCAGTTGAAATGAATGGCAATGCCATAAATCGTTTCTAGCCTTCCCAAAAAACAAAAAAATGTTGTATAGTGTTTTTTTTAATGAGGAAAAATAGTGCTCCACAATAGTGTACTTTATAAAAAACATACATCATAACATCATGAAATCAAAATAAAAAGAATTAAACTGTTTTTTTAACAGATAATAATTACTTCAAATAGAGACGGCAGTCTTTCCTGGCAACACAACATGACTAAAAAACACACTCTTTTCATCTTCGCAGATCATCTTGACAGAAGCAAAGCAGATCTTTTGCATTCCAGGTAAGTTGATTCACAACTAGGTCAAACTCTTTGAGTGACAACACGAGAGACCCAAGGTATTTAAAAAGTCCTTTACTTGACAAATGGAGGAGCTACTTGCTAGATTATATCATTTTGAACCGATGCTCTGTGGGTTTTGGTGCACTGAATGGTGTGTTGTGTTTTTGTAGGCAACCAGAGATCAGTATTATCGCCGGCGAACCTTCGGATGACAACAAATGGTTCTCAGCATCGCCCGTGGTTTTTTCTTCCGACCCTCAATCCAGCTGGTCCGCAGGCATCCAGGTTTGGTTTAGCTTGGGTCTTTATAATGTTCACGTGAGGAAGGCTGTAGAAATTTTGGTTTAATTCCGAATTGTAACTTTTGAGCATCCTCTGTAACCAACCTACCTTGATGACATTCCACTTAAGTACAACTTCAAAGTAACTAATTAGATAAGATTTTATCATATTTTTGTGGACTAGTATTGCTACAAATGATGTCATGAAGAAAGGTTGTAAAAACTTTGGTGGCTTCTTGACGACCTTAAATGGTGGCTCTTAGGGATACCTGTCTTTGGGACTTTGGGAGTTTTGATTCCGTGGTATTTCAAATGAAAACAAGTTTAGAAACGGTCTTGCTAATGTTTCTGTTTTCCACGACTCAGCCCCCACCGTCCTATGACCAGGTGATTCAAGAAAAGACCCGAGAGGAGCACATTGCTCCGCCCACCGCGGCTCCCCGACGGTTTTCTCCCTGTATCACCACGACCTGCTCCACACAGACTGACCCCGTCAGGGAAAAATCACCCGGTAATACCAATGGATGTTGCACTGGGGATGTATTTTAATCTTGTTCCCTTCCTGATTGTGATTCTTCTTCAGGTAAAAAGCCGCAAAAACCGCCAAGACCATCCTTGCTCAGACCTGAAGGTTCTTCTGAAAGTGGTCCACACAAGTCACAAGAAAGACGGGACTCAGGAGATCGGTACAAAAGATCAGTCACCGTCCACTGGGAAACACCTGCGCAACCTGACCCAAGCCCGAGTGCGACAACTCTTTCTGTTCCCACCTTAGAACCCAGACCTGTCCCGCTTCCTCGCATAAAATCCAGAAAACAGACCGAAGCTAACATTCAGACATTGGTCAAACTTGAAGATGATGAGCTCCCCACAGATGCGGTTAACATTTCCTCAAATGAGTATCTGAAGGAGCTGCTGGACGTCTTTAGTCCGAACGGAGACCGAGCAAATCCGGAGAAACAAGTTGATGACGAGATGAACAGTCAGCGAAACATCCAGTCCAGGATCCAGGCCTTTGAGAGCCAGCTCGCCCCAGAGCACGGGAGTGCCTCCGAGCCGATCAGACCACAGCCTCTTCCTAGAAAGCCGGCAAAGCCACCGGTGTCCGCTAAACCTCCACTACCTTCCAGATCTGTATTGGTTCAGGACAGTCAATATGTATCAAGCCAGGATCAGACAGCGGTTTTCAAACCTCAGCCGCCCCAGAAACTTGCTGGAAATCCCATGCGAGAAGAATTGGAGACCCTGCTCACAAAGGGCGGACCCCCGCAGCGCTCACGCCCGGCAGTATTAACCAGGGATTACAGCATCCACGACGAGGCGCCAGTCTTGCCACCGAGAATGCCAGTGAAGCCACCAAAGGAACCACTGAAGCCCAACCTCAACATCAACAACCACAACTCCGCCGCCATGCCCAGGAATGAAGAAAATGCCCACATTCCACCAAGTGAGTCGAATTTTGGTTTTGAATTGGAACGGAATTGGGTGGGATTTGAAATTTAGCTCCGAAGCGTTGTCAGGCTTGGAATGGGATGATGTCAGATGAAAGTGGCCACTCAGCTTCGAGTGTGTCATCAATAGATTGGAACACGGACAATGGAGACAGTTTCTTGGATCAGAACACCTGTAGTGATTTTTGTCATTCACCTTAAATATTTAAGTCCTTTGATTACATTTTATCGAAATGAACAAATTCAAATGCGCTCTGAGTAAAAGGACCACAAAACAATTTAATCCAAGATCACCAATAACTTGAGTTGTGAAAGTAGCTAATCTATCCCATTTCGAAAATAGCCTTTCAATTGGAATCAACAGCCAAAACTTTAAACAAACTATCCTTGTTTCGATGTAAACAAACCACGTGTCTGAATGCAACAAAAATCTTGACCATAGTCTTAAGGCTAAGATTAGCGCAACAAGCAGGGGCCTCGCTATCAAAAGCGGGCGAAATTGCTTACTACGCGGGGCTGTGATGCGATTAAAACTAATGTTTACTTATTGACATGTGACCTCAGATCCGGCTCCTGTCAAGGCGAGGCCACCTTTAACAAAAAGGCCCACCACTATCAGGGTCCCCAGCCAAATTGGTGAGCCCCCGCTTAGCTAAAATACAAAGCATTCAAACAAAGCACCATGGAACCCAACAGCTGATACCTCCCATCAGCCACAGAGAGTCTTCAGGGCGATCCTCCTCCACTTCCTGCTCGGAAACCTGTCGGCGCTCCAGGCACCGCAGCCATTCCCAGGCAAAAATCCTTACCCAGCATCCCAACTCAGGTACAGTACGCATTGAATAGGAGGTTATGAACTCATTAATAATTAAACAAAGTACCGGTAAGCCTACCTTCGTCGGTCAGTGCATTACAGTTGACATTGGAATGTCATTGAATCGATAGCTAGGCTGGGAACCAACACACAAGCCACGCAGAGCATAAATCCTCATTATTCTCTGCAGGGATTGTTAAAGGACAAGAGGGTTCCATCGCTGCCAAATCAGTGAGTGGAAGCAAAAACCTCACTTAAAAAAAACAAAACATTTCTATTTCACAATTGACGTGATGCCTTTTCATGAAACTTCAGGCGGCAAGGCATCACAAAACCGCTCCCGCCACGCCCACCTGCGGCTAAACCTGGTCCTGGACGACCGCCGCCACCCAGCGTGCAAGCCACCAAGCCCACCAAAGGGTTCCTCCTGCCTCCCAGACCTGTCCAGGGCCATCGTCTCTATGACAAATACACTGTGAGAAGATTGGTGAAAAAAGCATGTCCGTTCTGCTGTAATTGTGTTTCCAATGACGTTTTTTTTTTTTGTGTGTGTGCGTGTGTGTGTGTGTGTCCTTTCCACAAGCTTCCGCACGGATCCGCCGCCCCGGACTCTAACAGGAGCCACAGCGAAGAACTATCATTCCAGGTGAGATGGAGTTATGATAGAATATGTGCTAGGCTGCCAGTCGAACTGGTTCCCTTGTATTTATTGCTGATGTATCTGCTGACAACAACAGGAGCAATTCTGAAGTCTTTCAGGCAAGATTATCCGCTCATACTCAGCCAAATTCTCAGACCTCAATGGGCGGCGCTTCACAGCGCTGATGTATGATGACATGAAAGCAAAAGAAGTATTGTTGGAGGCCAATAAGTGGAATGTTAGGCAATGGCCAAGTCATTCATCTAACCGGAATCTGATGACGCATGGAATTAACTTGCTGAAGACAAAATTGAATACGCCACTGCGTTAAATTTGCCAAGTCGCATGTTGCTAGGCAGGATGCATCGGGCTTGTTCATAACGGTGCCCCTGAAGTAACTGTTCATGCTGGCTCAGACCTTGGATGCGTAAACATGGAGACTGTGGTTGTTTGTGCAGGCTGCAAGTCCAACTGGCAAGCAAGAAAAAGGACTAAACGTTCAAGCCTTGCATGACTTCACTCCAGGTAACAATATTTTGAATGACTCAGAGCACGAGTTTCTTTGATGCTTTGGGAAATTGATATCGCAAGTATCGAAAAAGGGTTTGATAACTAAAGCCTTGACGCGGTTAGATTAGCATCCGTTTTTAATCAATTTATTTTTTCATTTTAGCTGAAACATTTACACAAATAATGAAATACTACAAGTGACTACAAATTTGACTTTAACTGCTTGCTCCGAAATAATACTCTGACATCAGGTGACCTGTGCTTGATCAAAAAATATATATTATATGGATTTGACAAGTAGTGTTTTTTTGTTACGTTAGAGGGTCCAGGAGAGCTGGGCTTGAAGGCCGGTGACATCATCAACATGGTGGAGCGCGTGGACAGTGAATGGTACAGGGGGACTTGTAAAGGATCCACTGGTTACTTCCCAGTTAACTTTGTCAAAGTGCTGGTAAGTAAGTGATAGTCCTCATCAATAGTATCGTACAAATGCATGATCATTGTTCTCTTTCACCAATTAGTCGGATGCACCACCAAAATTTGCTCCCGAGAAGAAACCAAAGCCACTTTCTGCTATAGTCACGTAAGTTTTCTTTTCTTTAAAGAATTATTTTAGTGCTTAAATTCCAGTTTTTGTGACATGGAAAAGACAGCCTCCTAGAACAGCTAAAATTTATTTGAGGTGAATCACAGTTACTTTAAAAGGTGGCGGGTGTGTGCTGATTTCCATTTAACATGAATTTTAATGCAGCTGGTTAATTTTGAACACAGCCACATCCCCAATTATAGGAGGGTGTGCACACTTGTGCAACATTATCTTGGTTGTATTTTTTCATATCCTTGCTTTTATATACTTTTTTTTCCAATGGGGTTGTTCAGGTTAATAGGATAATGGCGGAGAAAGTTTAGAAATAATTTGTCTAAAAAATCCTGTCGTTTGAACAGGGGGTGTAGACTTTTAATATCCACCCTACATCTCTTTTTTTTTTTTTTTTAAGGGGTCCCAGATGCGTGGCTAGGTTTGATTTCGAGGGCGCAAGTGGGGAGGAGTTGTCGTTCATGGAGGGTGACGTGATCCGGCTGCAAGCCTACGTTGGTGATGAGTGGGCCCGCGGGCAGTTGGGCGCCGCTTCTGGAATTTTCCCTCTCAATTTTGTGGAAGTCGTTGAAGATCTGCCGTCAACGCCCACTTGGCCCCAGGGTATGACGAATCCCAACAGGGTCGCATTACCAGGTAAGAAGTAATGCACCATGAATAAAAAAAGTGGCACTGTTTCGGCCTTTCTTCCTGATTTGGTGTTTATGTCCAATATAGATTACAGAAGTAAGATTTTTTTTTTAAATACCGGAAATGTTTTTATCATGAAAGGTTAAATTTTGAATGAAGACACACGTACATAATTCTTCTAAAAACAACAAAATATTTTAGTTATTTCCAGTGGCTGGGATTTTGCTCAATTATCTCTGGGTTGTGGTATAGTTAAAATTTTGGAGAGACATAGTTTAATGTGGGGGTGAGGGGCGTGTTTTGGTTAAATTAAAGCAGGGTGAAAAATAGAATCCTTTTTAGCTGAAATATAGGAGAGAAAATATTGTTTGTTTTCTGGAAAATTTATTTCTGTCCTTCTGCATTTCGATGACTCAGACTTTCCCACGTATGTGACTTTGAATTCTGTGTCACTTCTCCAGGCATGGCCAGTCATCAGCCAGAAGCGGTCAAACCGGCTCAGGTAGCCCATATTTATTTTTACAATGATTTCTTGCATTATGAGTGGTTCCATTTCTCGGTTCTTTGAGATACAAGCTGTCATTTAGGCCAATTTTTAAATTTTTTTTTTTGACTTGCAAGCGCAAACTTGAGATACAGGTGTTGTATGTTATGTACACTCAATTCACAATAGGCAGCAGTTTGGCAAATAGTGAACAATTAGAAGCCTCAAACTGTCACTGCCAGTTGACATGTACTGTCAAATTAAACAAAAGAAAATTACAGATTGTATTTAAATCAACCAAACTATGTTGCCTTCAATGAAGCTCGTTTGACATGCCGAAAATCCTAGATGCTAATCGTTAGCACGGACGCATTTTTTAAACACAAATGGTGGACAACACATGTCCACCAATTATATCACAATACTCACTGGGATATCTTCTTTATCCTCTATGAAATAATTATTATAAAGAATTAACAATGCCACTTACTCACTGTAGCAAGATGTGACACCACTGGCCACCATCTTGCGCTGCCACTCGCTAAGCGCACCTAACTTGAAAATATTAATTTTTTTCCCACGGCGTTCTCACATTATTTTCTGTCACTACTGCACATTTTTGTGTCGCTATGGTTGTATCAAGAAGTTTGGGAAAAGTGATACATGCACTTCATTGTTAAGAATACAATTGTTTATACATGTTCTCTTATAAGGTTTATATCTGTGAGGGCTACTCAAAGATTCATCTCCATCATGTTGTCACAACTTTCAACAATAAAAGCAGAGCCCATCAGGACAAAATGTGCAGCGAAATGTAAAGCTAACCTTTTACTCCCGATACTGAGATATTCTCTGAATGGTTGATGCAAACAGTATATAGTTTGTTCTTTGAGAGGCTCTTATTACTCCATACAGGGATCCTGGCATAAAACATGCACTGATAACTGTTTTCAGAAAAGAAATGGACAGAAGTTGTCAGTAACAGTAAATACACTTTGTTGTGTTGCCCCCTCAGTCTTCTGTAGAGTGGGCAGTGGCTCAACATGACTTTGACGCGAATGCGGAGGATGAGCTGTCTTTCAAGCGGGGCGACTGCATTCTTGTCACCATGAAAGCAAAAGAAGTATTGTTGGAGGCCAATAAGTGGAATGTTAGGCAATGGCCAAGTCATTCATCTAACCCGAATCTGGCGCATGGAATTAACTTGCTGAAGACAAAATTGAATAACTGATTTTGTGACTCTTCAGGGGAAAGATAAAAAATAAAAAAACTTTCTCTTCCAGCTAAAATGAAAAATATATACCCGGTAGATTTTAATTATTTTAGAGGCATTAATTGATTGAGCCCTACGAATTCTACCTAGCAACAAGTGGCCCAAACAATTCTAATTTCTTACGTCTGCTGCTATTTAAAATATTCTTTAATTGATTTAACAAGCCATCAAGAATTTATATGGATTTCAGGATTTTAAAACATATTGTTTACATCCATTGTAACTGACCATTTTTACCCACATTTTGGATTATGAACAGGTCCAAAGCTGCTGACTAATGAGTTGGAAGCTGGTGAAATGAAGGGAAGGGCCATGTACGAATTCATTTCAGACTGCGATGAGGAGCTCTCTTTACAGGTTACCCCCCCCCTCCCTAAAGTATATTTTTAAAATGTGTAATAAAGCATTGGCATTACTCTGACATGGCACAACTGGTTCTGATACAGGTCGGGGACATCATCACCAACCTGGAGTCAATCAACGATGAATGGTTCCTGGGTGACTTGAGGGGCAAACGGGCCTTAGTGCCTAAAAACTACGTTCAAGTGCTCTGAAGTTCGGACTCAAACTTCAAGTACTTGTTGTGCAATGAAGTATTTAAAATCAGTTAATATTTTCTGCTGCATTACATTTAGAATTGTGTGTTGTGTTTTTGATTACCAATTCTGTAATAAAGGTTTTACACTGGCGCTATCTGGTGGTTTGTCATTGCATTACAACATATTGCCCACAATTTACAATTTCTGTAGAATTCCAGGAGCCATGGTGCTTGTTGTCAGGTAGCATTTAGTCTATTTTATTTGTAGTACAAAGAAATGTTTTTTTTAAGACCACTAAAAAGAAATGTACTTTTGAAAAGTATGCTGATACATTTGGAGTTTCGTGCTTTTCACTGAACAGCAATAACACAACAAGACAAGTCCAAGGTTGGTCATTTACATTTTTTACAGTTACTTTAAAAGGTGGCGGGTGTGTGCTGATTTCCATTTAACATGAATTTTAATGCAGCTGGTTAATTTTGAACACAGCCACATCTTGAAAGCAAAAGTATTGTTGGAGGCCAATAAGTGAAATGTTAGGCAATGGCCAAGTCATTCATCTAACCGGAATCTGATGACGCATGGAATTAACTTGCTGAAGACAAAATTGAATACGCCACTGCGTTAAATTTGCCAAGTCGCATGTTGCTAGGCAGGATGCATCGGGCTTGTTCATAACGGTGCCCCTGAAGTAACTGTTCATGCTGGCTCAGACCTTGGATGCGTAAACATGGAGACTGTGGTTGTTTGTGCAGGCTGCAAGTCCAACTGGCAAGCAAGAAAAAGGACTAAACGTTCAAGCCTTGCATGACTAGGTTTGATTTCGAGGGCGACAGTGGGGAGGAGTTGTCGTTCATGGAGGGTGACGTGATCCGGCTGCAAGCCTACGTTGGTGATGAGTGGGCCCGCGGGCAGTTGGGCGCCGCTTCTGGAATTTTCCCTCTCAATTTTGTGGAAGTCGTTGAAGATCTGCCGTCAACGCCCACTTGGCCCCAGGGTATGACGAATCCCAACAGGGTCGCATTACCAGGTAAGAAGTAATGCACCATGAATAAAAAAAGTGGCACTGTTTCGGCCTTTCTTCCTGATTTGGTGTTTATGTCCAATATAGATTACAGAAGTAACATTTTTTTTTTTTAAATACTGTAAATGTTTTTATCATGAAAGGTTAAATTTTGAATGAAGACGCACGTACATAATTCTTCTAAAAACAACAAAATATTTTAGTTATTTCCAGTGGCTGGGATTTTGCTCAATTATCTCTGGGTTGTGGTATAGTTAAAATTTTGGAGAGACATAGTTTAATGTGGGGGTGAGGGGCGTGTTTTGGTTAAATTAAAGCAGGGTGAAAAATAGAATCCTTTTTAGCTGAAATATAGGAGAGAAAATATTGTTTGTTTTCTGGAAAATTTATTTCTGTCCTTCTGCATTTCGATGACTCAGACTTTCCCACGTATGTGACTTTGAATTCTGTGTCACTTCTCCAGGCATGGCCAGTCATCACCCAGAAGCGGTCAAACCGGCTCAGGTAGCCCATATTTATTTTTACAATGATTTCTTGCATTGAGTGGTTCCATTTCTGGGTTCTTTGAGATACAAGCTGTCATTTAGGCCAATTTTAAATTTTTTTTTTTTTTGACTTGCAAGCGCAAACTTGAGATACAGGTGTTGTATGTTATGTACACTCAATTCACAATAGGCAGCAGTTTGGCAAATAGTGAACAATTAGAAGCCTCAAACTGTCACTGCCAGTTGACATGTACTGTCAAATTAAACAAAAGAAAATTACAGATTGTATTTAAATCAACCAAACTATGTTGCCTTCAATGAAGCTCGTTTGACATGCCGAAAATCCTAGATGCTAATCGTTAGCACGGACGCATTTTTTTCAACACAAATGGTGGACAACGCATGTCCACCAATTATATCACAATACTCACTGGGATATCTTCTTTATCCTCTATGAAATAATTATTATAAAGAATTAACAATGCCACTTACTCACTGTAGCAAGATGTGACACCACTGGCCACCATCTTGCGCTGCCACTCGCTAAGCGCACCTAACTTGAAAATATTAATTTTTTTCCCACGGCGTTCTCACATTATTTTCTGTCACTACTGCACATTTTTGTGTCGCTATGGTTGTATCAAGAAGTTTGGGAAAAGTGATACATGCACTTCATTGTTAAGAATACAATTGTTTATACATGTTCTCTTATAAGGTTTATATCTGTGAGGGCTACTCAAAGATTCATCTCCATCATGTTGTCACAACTTTCAACAATAAAAGCAGAGCCCATCAGGACAAAATGTGCAGCGAAATGTAAAGCTAACCTTTTACTCCCGATACTGAGATATTCTCTGAATGGTTGATGCAAACAGTATATAGTTTGTTCTTTGAGAGGCTCTTATTACTCCATACAGGGATCCTGGCATAAAACATGCACTGATAACTGTTTTCAGAAAAGAAATGGACAGAAGTTGTCAGTAACAGTAAATACACTTTGTTGTGTTGCCCCCTCAGTCTTCTGTAGAGTGGGCAGTGGCTCAACATGACTTTGACGCAAATGCGGAGGATGAGCTGTCTTTCAAGCGGGGCGACTGCATTCTTGTCACCAGGCATGTCGACGCCGAATGGAGCTGCGGAAGACTCAATGGCAAAGAAGGAATCTTTCCCAAGGTTTTTGTGGAGAGTCGCACGGGTATGACGTGCAGTACAACTCTGAATGAAATGCTGATTTTGTGACTCTTCAGGGAAAAGATAAAAAAAACAAACACTTTCTCTCTCTTCCAGCTAAAATGAAAAATATATACCCGGTAGATTTTAATTATTTTAGAGGCATTAATTGAT
Source organism: Hippocampus comes (assembly GCF_001891065.2). Taxonomy (NCBI): domain Eukaryota; kingdom Metazoa; phylum Chordata; class Actinopteri; order Syngnathiformes; family Syngnathidae; genus Hippocampus; species Hippocampus comes. The sequence goes on from NW_017842060.1 coordinate 2,703,112, forward strand.
TGAGCCCTACGAATTCTACCTAGCAACAAGTGGCCCAAACAATTCTAATTTCTTACGTCTGCTGCTATTTAAAATATTCTTTAATTGATTTAACAAGCCATCAAGAATTTATATGGATTTCAGGATTTTAAAACATATTGTTTACATCCATTGTAACTGACCATTTTTACCCACATTTTGGATTATGAACAGGTCCAAAGCTGCTGACTAATGAGTTGGAAGCTGGTGAAATGAAGGGAAGGGCCATGTACGAATTCATTTCAGACTGCGATGAGGAGCTCTCTTTGCAGGTACCCCCCCCCCCCAAAAAAGTATTTTAAAATGTGTAATAAAGCATTGGCATTACTCTGACATGGCACAACTGGTTCTGATACAGGTCGGGGACATCATCACCAACCTGGAGTCAATCAACGATGAATGGTTCCTGGGTGACTTGAGGGGCAAACGGGCCTTAGTGCCTAAAAACTACGTTCAAGTGCTCTGAAGTTCGGACTCAAACTTCAAGTACTTGTTGTGCAATGAAGTATTTAAAATCAGTGAATATTTTCTGCTGCATTACATTTAGAATTGTGTTCTTTAATAAATTCTGTAATAAAGGTTTTACACTGGCGCTATCTGGTGGTTTGTCATTGGATTGCAACATATTGCCCACAATTTACAATTTCTCTAGAATTCCAGGAGCCACCGAACTTGTTGTCAGGTAGCATTTAGTCTATTTTATTTGTAGTACAAAGAAATGTTTTTTTAAGACCACTAAAAAGAAATGTACTTTTTAAAAGTATGCTGACACATTTGGAGTTTCGTGCTTTTCATTGAACAGCAATGACACAAGACAAGTCCAAGGTTGGTCATTTACATTTTTTAATTATTAAATCTGTCAGGGCATTTATTTTTAGACGGTCTCCTGGATGGGGGGCTCATAACCGTCGGCCCTCTCTACCTTGGCTCCGGTGTCATCTCCGGATCCTTTGGCAGCGCTGCTTGAACTGCCCTCGCCGTGGAGCTCCATCAGTTTGCCCACTGTGGGAGGAACATGGGCATTTAACAACCAGTGGACAAGACATCATTAATTTAAATTGAGATGGTTAAAAAAAAAGCATAAAGGACTAGCTCTGGGCACGCGCAGATCCCCCTATTATAAACACCCTTGAAAAAAAATTAACGCCTTTCAATATATTGTCAAAAACGGCACTTCAAATCTCTTCACATCTAGTATGCTAATCAAATTAGAAACATGCCCAACACCGAAGCATTTTGTAATGATCCAAGACACAATAAACCAGGTTAGTTTAAAACAATGTCAAACCAGTGTGTGTGTGCGTGTGGGGGGGACGGGACATTCCAACCACTTAAAATGTTCAAAATATTGCCAAACAAGTGATGTGACCTTTTCTGTAATATGAATTTCCTTTTGCATCGCTGCACTAAAAACTGGTTGTCGAAGCCCAGCGAGTCAACTTGATGATGGACGCACGTTCAGTTGGCTGGGCTGTGATAGGCCGATACATACTGTTACCGAAATATCACCCCGCCGTTTGGAGGTGCATCCAAAACTCTGGCATCAACTGTGAATGAGCTAGATGGGGATTCAGTTTGAGAAATCAAGTCTTACGTTCAAACTTGGGCTTCTTCAGCATTTTGACCTTGCGGACGTAGACATCGTGAAGGGGGTAAATGGACTGGCAGGCCTTTTCAATGTCCTTGCCAACGCTGTCAGGGATCCTGGAAGGGGGAAAACAAACACGCCAAAATGTCAGTTTAATGAGGGATGGCAACAACGCCGAAGCCTCAACTACGAGCCACTCACAGCTTGTTCACGACCTCCTTCAGGTCGTTGGTCTGCACCTCGCGGGTCATGATCTCCACCATCTTCTTGCGGATCTGGCGCACCTGCTGGTGCTGGGCGTACGAGGTCTTGCGGATCTGGTTGGTGCGCTTCTTGGTGAAGCCCACGCAAAAGAGACGCAGGAGGTAGCCGTCCGTGGTCTTCACGTCCACGTGGGCCTCGATCATGGTCTGAGGAAACACCGAAACGCCCTCATGTTTAGGGACTATGACACGGCTGCAATGATCGAGTATTTTGATTCTTGAATCGACTTTTCTATACATTACATCACAAACTATTTGGACAAAACTATAAGCATGAGTGTGGCTTTAAAACATGGGTCCTGGCCTGCTGAGTGACGTGGGAGTCAGCGAAAGAGGGGCAGAGTTGGCTGTTAACGGGACAACAATCAGCTAGTCTGCAAGTGCGGTGCCTGGTGATGGCTGACGTGCTATTTGTTTGTATCTCAATTGTAACCTGCTGCTGACAGCAAGTTCAGTGGCCACGACCCACTGAGAACCCTCGCGCGCGAGAAGCTTCAAACACAAGGTCCTCGAAGGAAAGTGACCACCGAACATAGTGTCAAGTGCATCATCTGGTTGTAAGAGACTCAAAGAGTCACAGAAATATAAAAGTGGCCATTCAACTTAAAAAAAAAAAAAAAAGTTACCTGCCACTTCTTGACCATAGAACACATCTTGTCACGGGTCAGGTCCATGCCGTGGAAGTTGGTGAGGCAGTTCTTGCCCTGCACGTCCTCCGTGATCAGCTTGAACTTGCGGAAGGCCACCTCGTCGTTTTGCAGGTCGGCAAGGCTCACTTCGAACACACGACCCTTCAGACCGTCTGAGGCGATTCCTGGGAGAGTATAAATGACACGGCAGAGCCGGTATTATAAAAAGTTTGGAGTCATCTGGGTGACGAGTGAATACTCCACGGTGAGGAAAAAAAAAGGCAGGAACATGGCATTAATCACACAGTAATTTGGGACCCAAACAAGTTGTCATAATTTGCCTCTCAAAACAAATAAACAAGGTCATATGTTATTGAAAACCAGAGTTGGAACTGGGTTCACGAAGCCTTAGTCAATGTAGCTAAACAGGGAAGAAAAAAACCCCATCTCCAAGCCACACTAAAGTGTAGCCACGACATTACGTTTTGCCGCTGTATCCTAAATAACACAAAACATGAGTTAGGGGAAGACATTTTTTTTCCCAGGTTGTAGACATAGCTTGATTGCTAACTGCACAGTGTGTAGATACGGGCCAAGGTATCAGTAACGACGCTGCTCCTTGGTTCCGTAACATTTCTGTCATCTTCCAGCAAAAGCCATGGTCCGTAGAGAATTTTCAGTGTGAGAAAGATCTCATCTCATTATTTCAATGGTATCAGCCAGGAAAAAGATACAATATCATTGCCATGGGATCAATTGGAATGCGGTGAAGGGTAGCATGACTCAAAATGGATAAAACCACAAGGAGGAAACCGGTCAAGGAGGCTCAAGAGGCAGACAAACATTTCAATCGATGCAGGAATTTCTGGCATGTACATGTGATAATCTCTCAAACGCATGTGGAAAAATGTTTTGATTGATTAAACCGAGGTTGCACTTTTGACATATATCCCCCGGGTCTATGTAATATTCAGCAATAGAGGAGAAAAAAAACCCAAAACAAAAACAGGCTTACTGGTTCCCTGAGTCCTGGTGACCAAGGTCTTGCCAAGATTGCGAATGATGAACATGGCTGGCGCCTTGACATCGTACCAGTCCTTCTTGGAGAAAGGGTCCACACTGAAAGAAATGACACATTGACAGTTTGTTTTTATTCTGCAGAAAAATTTTGCAGCTGCAACTTTTATCTAATTTTGGGTCACTTCCATCTCTAAAAGCTGATATCATCACAACTGCTATGGGGTCAACATTGCACTTGTGTTATTTTTCGAAACTGCAATTGCTTTGTATTTGAAACTGTTGGAAGTCACGTTGCAAAGCTTCAATTTCTTTCCCCTTGCCTATGTACCGAGAAGATTTTGTGGTTTTCCAAAACAGGTAAATACTGCATGTTTGTAACCAAGTACAGACGATGTTGCTATAGGCCTTCATGTTACACATCTCTTTTTGGTCCTTCAGAGAGTAACATGTTTTTAGGGGAAAAGTGATATTTCACAAGAGCTGGGCATACACCCCTGTGTGGATAACCCAAACAATACAATCAATACCTCGATCGAGCTAGTTAGCGTGCTTCTTTGTCAACAAAAATGATTAGACGACACTTCCATCTCCTTCCCTCATCCATCTCCGTTTCATTCTTCAATGAATTATTAAATTACTACTTTCCATGTTTCAAGTTCAGAACACCCAAACAACTAATGCAGGCATTTCATATTTACCTCCTTGCACATTGAATTGCCTTTACACACCATTCCATTCGTCAAAACATTTGATATTCCTGAATTATCGCATAATTGCCAAACACATGTGTTCACCTGTTTCTTACATTACACCGGTGCAATTCATTCCGACTGCAAGTCTCACATTTCAATTAATTCCACAGCATATCAATTCAACAGTTGCTGTTTAAGACTCACAAATGTGCAGATTATGTATTACACGTACAACTCGTAAGTAAATGTGACGCCGACTAACTCCGTGCTAACATGAGTTAGCTTCAGGAAATGAGATAAACGTGTCAAACCCAGCAAAACGATTAACCCAACTTCTCATTATCACTACGCGGCCAATAAATAAGTTAGTTACCAAATTAACCAATATTTAAACCAAATGCATCCACGGACACGGCAAAAGAAAACCTCAAGCCGAAGCTCGAACGACACAGGGCCGCAACGACCACAGTAGCCGAAGCCTTACTTATCCGCCAAATATCGCGCTCATCCGGTAATGTTTTAGTGAGTTTTCGGTCGCGAACTGAAGTGAACAGGTTCTTTAATACACTACTATCTGTATTTCGTACTTACATCTTCTTTTTGGCACCCTTTTTGCCGCCTTTGGTCAGCCTCTTATTCTTGCCGACTGCCATGTTGGCTACAGGGAGTGAAAGAGGAGGAAAGGAGAAAATCGCGCGAGAGTTAGAGAGAACGAGATCGAGGGACGCTTTTGTGACGTCCTCTCGTGACGCCTACTCGAGGGCACAGGCTGTACCGGCGACGGGCCTACGCGACCGCCACATTGCTGGGGGCAAGTTTTCCATCAAAACCAATGTACGTGCATTCGATTGTAAAATAATTCTCGATTCAGGATTCTAGTTTACAGCACGCCGTCGACCCTTGTAAGGATAAACTGATTAGAAAATGGATGGATGGATGGATGGGTTTAAGCTTAGGGGTAGGGTTTACAAGGTTTAAAATTAGGGTTAAGGGTTTGCATATAGGGTTTAATACTAGGTACAGTATAGGGTTTCAAAAAAGGGGGGTTAAAATAGGGCTAGAGTTGGGAACATGAGTTAGGGTTTGAAAGTATAGGGTTTAAAACTAGGGTTAGGGTTTCAATGTCGGGTTTAGAACTAGGGTTTATGTTTCAAAGTAGACTTACTCAACTGCAACTGTATACAACACAGGTAGGTATCCTTGTTATTCTGGTTTTCATGCCTTCTCCATACATGGAATGCGCTGACACTTTGCCCCCGATAGCTTAACGTCTCTGGAGGCACGCAGCGGGTGTGTCAGATTTGCTGTATCAATTGTTTATGTCTTTGCTTTCACAGGTACTGGTCTGTGGGATCCATGTGGCAATTCGTAGCGCATGTTTGAAATTGGTATCATTTTGAGATTCTCGATTTTTTTTAACGTAGAGCAACAGATTTTAAATGCTTTTAAGTTGAAATCGATTTATATTGGAATAATATTGTATCATGTCTGTTCCAATTCATATTTATTTTCAATTTTTTTTTGTTTTAGTCTGTTCAAAATGTTTATCCTGTTTGTCCCATGGCCTAAAACATGCTATGAGTTTTGGTCCCCTGTACGATTGAGTTTGATACCCTTGGTAAGTCGTGTCAGCACAAAGGTTAACAGTGCGGAAACAATACAATACATGTGGATTTATTCGCTCTCCAGTTGGTCTGGTGATGCCAGGTGATGAGTCAACGGTCCACTATGTGCCCACACATGAATTACTGCTGTAAACAGTGTTTTGTATATTGACAGCAGGTCAACACTGAAACTTCAATACAAACTTCAAACTCCAATTCTTTAGATAGAACCACTGCTTCAAACCTTGCTTCAAATCACTTGACTTACGTCAGAAGCAGCAACTGATTAATTGTTTTGAATCAATCACCTGACTGTTTCACGATCAGGTCAGATGATTGATAAATTAGGTGATCCGCAGCCATCACGGATGCTACTGGTGCAGCGGTACATGACTGATCCACCGCTGGATGAGAAGAGCAGAATCGCTTACTGGCTGAACCATTAAAATGTTTACCCTCACCTGTTCCAATGAGCAAAATATATTTTTATGCACCCCATAACATAATGAAATGCACTTCAGTAAAAATCTGTGTGTTGCCCATCTGACCTATCACCCTCAGCCATAGTTACAAAAGCACACCCACACGATGACACCGCCCCACCCACCGGCATTCTCTCACGAACAACACAATAAATACACGCATTCACCATCAATGACGTTTTTGAACATACGGGTTTACTTTTTCGCCAGGAGAGGTCACTGTAACTGACGATTCATGAAAATATTTTTAGAACTGGCCCAAGTCCTTCAATCATTCACAGAGGCATGTTTATCCATCACTCGTATTTTTGCCTTTTAGTTTATGAGAGCCTGCTTTATCAGAGCCTTTTATGTAAAATACAGTGATGGTGGGATACTGCCGCTGCAGTGACTTGTCGGAGAATTGCTTTCAACACAAAAGGGTTAGAAAAGTGACGCGTCAGAACTTACACTCAAGCCAGTTCTATGCTGCCTTTATTACAGCTCCTACTCTATTTTTGAAACACTACTTGTACCATATTATAATGCTATACATTGCTCTCTTTCACTATAGTATGTGTTTAAATGTGTTTGTATTGTTTTAAAGTGTGTTTAGTGAAGACTTTTTTGCAGTGCCATTCATGTTATAAAACACGCCGAGAATGGAGTAAAATACGACATTTCTACATTGCGGATTTCACTTTCTACAGTGATGGTCTGGTACATAACCCCCGCGATTGACGAGGGGTTAGTGTTGTCGTAAACGCTGGATTGCCAAGTCACGATCTCATTTCGATACACATCTCATTCCTCCTCCTATGGGAAGTGGCACAAAGTACACATTTGAACATTTAAATGGTGACAAAAGGACGAGGTTAAAGAGTGTCGACCGCGTCCGTCCACCTGAGCCGCGCGCACCTGCCTCGCCCGCCACCTCTGGAGCGGAATCAGCCCTCTCCAACTCACTACTCGTCGCCGCGCATGCGCAAACGTCCTCACTCGAGGGCTTCCACTGTCATGGCGGTGACTGTCTGAAAGCTACCGGGGAGCGAAATCAGGAAGCGAAAGGTGGGCGCTGCGAGCAGCTGGGCGAACGCTTCACTCTCTTAGGCCGGCTTGAGTGCACTTTCTGGGCTCGTCGAGGCCACCGGACACCACCTCCCACACTGCTCCTTCTCCGACCCCTCCGCCTGAGGCGGTGGCAGTCAGCGTTTGTCCGAGCTTCGAGAGTTTGGCGCCGCTACCTGTCAAGTGCGCGGACTCCATGACAATAGCAACTTCCGCCGGTTGTAAAGTGGCTCCTCTTTGGTCGCTTTTCGAGGACGCGAACGTCGGCGAAGGGCTCGCCGTGGTTCTACCTGCTACCCGCGACCCTTTCACCTCACCTCGCCCTTTTTTTTCTTTGGACGGCATTAATCCGCCTGCGGGCTATCAAGTTACGGACTAAAAGAAGAGGAGTAGTTCGCGGAGGCATTTCCCACCGCGGAGCGACACTCTTTGTACTTTATTTGACTTTATTTATCGTGAATGGCGAGGGACGTACTCTTGCTTATGTGCTTATCGACTGCCACCAACTAACCAGGGGAGGTACATAAATTCCGCTCCCTTTCTTCATTTTTCCCCCTTTTGACTTCTCACCGCCGCCATTGGAGCTGAACAGGTGGCTTTACCTGTGGACGCCACCTGCCCTGCGGGTCCCACCTTGAGCAATGGCGAGCGAGGAAACCACGCCGGGCACCTTGCCGCTCAACCCCGCTGTGCCCATCCGAGGTATCCGGATGAAATTCGCCGTGTTGGACGGCCTCATGGAAGTTGGGGAAGTTTCCAACCGAGACGTCGTGGAGACTGTGTTCAACCTGGTAAGCTGATTATCCGGGCTCAGAATAGGCCCCAGGTAGCACCTTCACGCTGGGATAATTGTGACATGTTGGGGAAAAGAGCGATGTAGTCTCACAAAAAACACGAATTATGTCCACCCCTGCATGTTGGACTTTCACTGGACTCTTCTATCACGCTGCTGTTCACTGTCAAATCCCATCAGCTGGTGGCCAACCTGTGCCCTACTGAATCGTTCTTGAGTTACTTAAAAGTTGCCGCATGATTCTAATGAATCATTATTTTGATGTTTTCCACCTACTTTTTGGATTTGCATAACATGTTTCTTTGGGTAAGTGAGATTGGGTAAATTCTAGAACATAGGTGTTAAACTCGAGGCCCGGGGGCCAGATCCGACCTGCCACATCATTTAGACCAGGGGTGTCAAACTCATTTTTGTCGCGGGCCACATTGTAGTTACGGTTTCCCTTGGAGGGCCGTTATGAATTTTGGGAAACCATATAAATGTTTAAGCACCTCCCCATATTACATATACAACTGGATAACTAGTTTTAAAATCAGAAGTCAAGAATAATGACTGTTATTGTGGATTACATACGACAATTTGAAATTTTGGTTCAGACTTTAGCAAGCATCATGGAACTTGGCATGCTTGATTTGCTTTCACGGGCGACATAAAATGATGTGGCGGGCCAGATCTGGCCCCCGGGCCTTGACTTTGACACCTGTGATTTAGACAGTCTTCTCTGGTGGTTGCACTGGATTAATCTAGATTCTTTTGACAGAAGTATATACAAAAAATTGAAACCTCAAAACCCTAACACATTTTTAAAATAATTTCCCTTCAAGTCAGCATTAGTCAATCACTTTTATGTCACCTGTAGGCATACCGCTGCTTAGTGTTTACAAACGTTGATAACACGGTCAATACGGTCGTTTGAATTTTGTACCAATCCATCATTATTTTCACAATTTATCAAAGAAGCTGCTGCTACAGACTCTTATACATAAGTGCTCTGTGTCACTTGTATCGGGGCGGACTTATAATCACAGACTGAGGCGAGTGAGTAATTATTAGGTTTGACGCGTGCAGAAAAAGCAATGTGGAAGCGGTAAATTGAATGTGACACGATGACTGGTGTCAGGATCCTCATTGCCAGGAGAAGCAAATCAGCCTGCGACATATCCAGGTCAGTGACAGTGTGTATGTACGTACGGCAGTATGTGTGCGTACAACCTGTTGGCCATTTCTCTTACTTCGTCTGGTGGCATCCTTCAGGATTCTCAAATTGGACGTTTCGGCGGGAGAGTGCGACAAAACGGGAACAGGGCGGCCAGTGTGAAGGACGACATGCAACTGGAGCTCGGCAGGAAGGGGGGGGAGTGGGATGGGGTGGCAGTGGTGAAGGTAGAACCTGCAAAACTGCTTTGTCACAGTTAAGAAGCTCGTCGCAGTGTGAGGCAAATGTATTTCATTAATAATAAGACATCAACTGGCTGGCGAGGCAGTATAGCGCAAGCATTATGGGTGTTACAAGACTGCTAAAATAGATCTTCAAAGAACCAGAGTCTTCTTTAGCTTTTCAAGCTCATGCCCGTAAGAAACGGCAATTTGGATGTAGCCCGTGAATCAATAAAGTGATGAAATATTGCAGTCTTAGTGCCTTGGAATGCATTCCAGGACACCGGTTGAATGCTGATCGTTTCTTCAGTTTTCATAATTTCACAAAGAAAGTATTTGCGAGGAACACGGATAGAGCCAAGAGCTACAAATATAATATACATTTTTTTTGGCCGTGTTTTATAACCGCCATGTGTTTTTTTTTAATGCACCTCACGCGCAGTCAAAAGTGAAACTGAAAGCTGCTTCTCTGCTGATGTAGCTAATTATAGCCCGTGTGGTAGTCAACTTTTCCGTCACAATTTGACTGTAGTCCCTAACGTTTATTACCGTGTAAATGCTAAAAGCTGAGATGGCAGGTAATGCCATTTGTGTCGAGTGGATTTGTGTATTGGTTGGCAAATGTGTGGTGTCGCCATCGAGTTTCTTCTGGGATGTTATTCAGGGTAGTGTACGAGCTAATAGTATCGCTAATGCTACTGAATACTTTTTTGAGTAACAGGAGTTCATGATTGTGTACATTCTAGAAGCATGGCGCTGATTTTCACTGATCCTTTCCCATTTAAGTGCTTTGTTGCTATCTTACAGCACCCGGCTGGGTTGACTGTAATTGCTTAGATTGAACCGTAAATAGTTTTCTCTCGCTATTCACGGCCCTGGTGCAAATAGCAAAAATATGAACTTAAATGTTCTTGTCGTGACCGTCTTTGGTTCCTGGAGTCGCTGTGCTCTGGTGTGGGAGATGTTTTCGATGGCCTCGACTCAAGCAAACAATTGTCTTTACCGTTTTCCTCTGTGGGGTCATTTTTACGCACACAAATATGACTTAACTCACGAAAACAAGAACTTCAGTTGTGATGATGGTATGATTAGATTTTGTCAACGAGTGTCGTGTGTGTCTGGGTGGTAAAAAAATGCACGATCTTCCACTCCCACCCCCGAATCACCTACTTGTGCTGATTATATGGAATAGGGAGCATCTGCACTGCCACCTGTGACCATCTGCCGCAAATGCAAACAAATAAAATAAATGTAGCTCCTACAGTTGTCTATTAGACAAGGCTATGGCTTGATTAAATGAAGCTCCTCTCACCTATGTAGTTATTGGGCACCAAAGCAATAATTTTTAAATTAGAAATGGCCTTGTCTCACGCAAATTGGAAAATATGTGAATGCCAAACCACAGATACGCGGGATTCACTGAATATCACAAATTATGATTGCATCACCCGTACCACTTTCCTATTATTCGGGGCTTTGCCACCATCATGTGGTATTTTAAATTGGTCTGTCTTATAGTTTTTGGGTAGTCTACAATGACATTGTCATCAAAACATAACCACTCGTTTCATCCTTTTAGAAGTATTCATCAGAAAATGTTTGCTCCTCCCACCCCTTTAAAATACTCTCAAAATAACTTTTTTTGGGTTAGCTCTCTGGTGTGTCTTGGCCAATTGTTGCCCGAGGCAGTGTGTGTGCGTGCGCGCCATACCAGCGGCTTGTGTAGTTTACAAAATATGTGTTCTACAATGCCTTTTGCATACCGTAAATGTAGCCAAGCTGTATATGCGCTATTCTAGCGTCTGTGTAATGGCCTTATGTTAATTGCTCACCCCTGCCTACAGTGGCGGCCTTGTATGCCCTCCCGTGTTCGTCCTCCACTTCACGGATAAAGTAACTGCAAAAGACCAATAGTGACAGGAAGTGTCTCGGGTGTGAGTCACTGCCCTACTTTGGAGCCACGCGGCTTTCGATCACCGTCAACCCGTTGGTACCGTGGTGTGTAGCATCTCTCTCGAACCAAAACTTATGACTACTATACTGTAGATGGCTACACCGACAGATATATGCACATAATTCAACGAAAAAAATCATAACATGCCCATGAAAACATATTGTACCATACCATAAAATCAATACTATATTGTCATACTGGTGGTCCAGTGGTTAGCGCGTCGACCTCACAGTGCAGCGCTTGTGGGTTCGATCTCAGCTCCGGCCTTCCTGTGTGGAGTTTGCATGTTCTCCCTGTGCCTGCGTGGGTTTTCTCCGGGTACTCTGGCTTCCTTCCACATTCCACAAACATACATGGCAGGCTGATAGAACACTCCAAGTTGTCCCTGGGTGTGAGTGTGAGTGCAGATCGTTGTTCATCTCTGTGTGCCCTGGGATTAGCTGGTAACCGGTTCAGGGTGTGCCCCGCCTACTGCTCGAAGACTGCTTGGATAGGCTCCAGCACCCCCTGCAACCCTTGTGAGGATAAAGCGGATTGGAAAATGAATCGATCGCGCTAACAATCACACCTAGCGACAATTTCCCGTATTCCTTGAAGCTGCCACGCATGTTTTTGGAATGTGGGAGGAAACTGGAGAACCCGGAGAAAACCCACACAGGCACGGTGAGAACATGCAAACTCCACACAGGAAAGCCGGAGCCGGAATCGAACCCTGCAACTATATACTCTGAGGCGGACGTTCTAACCAGTCTCCCCCCGCAGCGCTAAAAAAAACAAAACAAAAAAAAAAAAACGACAACCATACCATCAGAAGTATATACCATACATCCAAACCATACCCTATCTTAATAAAACTTTAAAAAGCTAAAGCTCATTTTTGGGGACTTAACAGTTTGATACACACGTTTGAAATAAGCTCTTTTCAACTACCTTTAATTATATTATTATTCATCATGAATTCTACTAATCTATGTGGAAACACTGATCGCCATCATTTCTCACAATAACTATCAGTGCTTTTAAAAAGGTAGGGTTGAGAAATATCCACACGCAAGACTTTATTTCTGAAAGGCGGCAACTGTCCACATTTACAAGTGGTCACGTCGACAGCATGACAAGGAAATCACAATGTCCAATCAGCGCTGAGCTATTTTTAGGAGAGGCCCGTGGGCATCCTGTTGGTGACCTCTGCGCTACTCCTATCAGGAGGAGTGATGGGTCGGGCACTCTTTCCTTTCGGGATGATAGATGAATGGATACGCCATTTTAATAGGACAAATTAATTAGCATTTCTATCACTAAGATGAAGACGATATTGCTCTCCTATCCCAAATTTTAAATCCATATGATTTCATAATCATATGAAACATGTCTTGAAAGCAAGGCACCTTGGAAACTAGCTTCCCAAACTCGATCAAAGCAGAACCTTTGGCCTCTTTGTTCGCCGTCCAAAGGTCAGCTTTGTGTCGCCAACCTCTGAGAAAAGGCCTCGTAAATGTTTGACTCTCTTCTTCAGCCAGGAAGTCATTTTATTTATTTATTTTGAAAGTGTGTGTGTGTGTGTGTGTGTGTGTGTGTGTGTGTGTGTGTGTGTGTGTGTGTGTGTGTGTGTGATCCTTTTTAAATGACTGCGTGTCAAAGTTGTGCATGTTCTGTCCACTGGTGTGGATGTTTTGTTGGGGCAGAGATTACTACTTTTATTATTTGCAAAAGGCTTGCTTTCATACGGCAATGGAAATGGTGTCGGTCTGGATTATTGCACTGAAAAGAAAAAAGAAGAATGCAACACACACAGACACAAAAATTGATCGGTAAAAAGGTATTTATTTTTGAGGTTAATCTAATATTTTGAGATTTTTTTCCTTTTATAACGATATATATATATTTTTTCACCAATTGGCCCGATATACGACTTTCTTTCCCAAATATGGCTAGTCGTGTCATTATTTTCTCTCCAGTGTGGCCACACACAAAATGCAGCATTCCAGTACCTGTATACACCGACCGACCTATCCACCTAAGTTTGCGTTTTCACCCCAAACCACCCTGTTTTTCGTCCATTAAAAAAAAAAAAAAAAAAAGACAAAAAACGCTTTACTCTTTGGCCTCGGCAGCCGATGTCACTTTGAGGCAACGCCGAGTCACTTTGGACCAAGTGAAGGACAGCTGGCCTGACAGCTGGGCTCGCGGCCGATCTGTGGGGCTCCGCCGGAGTTTGACGAGTTATCGGTGTGGAATGCGGCTTTACCTGAAGGCAAGGACGGCGCCGCTAACCTCTTGAGTCTTGCTTCCTTTGGCACGATGGAAAGAGACTGCGTGTGAAACGACCCCATCGCATATTCCCAGTGCAGCATTCAGCTATTTTCTTTTTTTGGGGCTGGGGGTGTGGTGGGATATTCTCATTTCTTTTTTGCTGAAAAACTATTTGTAGCTCTCGTAAAAGATGGTCTAAGTACTGATTTTAGGGTCATCTGGTGGCATCTTGGTGCCAAGGAACTAACAAGCTATGTGTACAAAAGGCCGTTAAAAATCTTTTTTTGGAGGGGTGCGGCAGTCAATTACTTACGGAAAGGCTTCCTTTCTCCTGCAAGTAGTCTATTTATTTTCAAGTCTTTTTTGTCATTGTAGGTCTGTATCTTTTCAGTCTCGTTCCGTCAGCACTTTTTTCAGAAGTGTTTTTAGATTTTTTTTTCCTCTCATTTCTCCAACCAATAGTTTTTGGGGGACTTTTTCTGTGATGTTTGACTCCTGCTGCATCAGAGTTCGACATCCCTCCTCCCCCTCTTTCCTTTCCTTTTCTTGAATCGTGATAATAATAATCATACACCCTTAGCTTCATTTTTGTGCGTTGAGACAGTTTTCATTGAGCTGACTTTATTTATTTTTTTGTTATACATGAATCTTAATCATAAAACTTCCGGCCATTTGGTGTTAATCCAAATCAGGCTTGTTTGGCCTAGTTGTCTTCTAATGGGATTGTCCTCGCTGATTTAGTGCATGTAGGCAAATGTTAAGATAACACCATCAGACAATTTCAAGAACTTTTTTTTTTGTAATGTACTTTCCCTAAAGCAAATGGTCTTGTGCATTTCCATCCCTCACAATGAAATCAGCAGCACGTGTTATAAATGACCAGAGGCATTTTGAATAAAATTTCATCTTCTCGATCTTCCGAACCCAGGTGATCAAAGCCTTTTGATGGAGATAAGAATGCGTCCGCCGGGTCCCGGTGCACAATTTCACACACTTGCAAGGGAGAGCAAAGGCTCCCCTCTCAGTGTCGAACAACAAATGAAAAACAAAAAAGCCCTCCCCCCCTCCTCCAGAAGTCTTTCGTGCTCCATCTAAATGTTTGTTGTACGCCATAAGATAAGAAAAACTTTATTTGTCTCACGATGAAGAAATTCGCAATTTACAGCAGCAAAATTGGAAGGGAAGAAAGTAGAAAAACATGAAGTATTTGCATGCACAAAATAAATAAAAATATAAACGTATAAAGGTGATATGCCTCCTCTCCAAATAGCTCCTCACCCAATTTGAAACTATCCCTCAAATCCCATTTTGTTCTAGTTATCAATACTTTATAATACAGTGTAGCAAATGTTTTTTTTTTCCAAGCAATAAAGAACCCAATCACATTTTTTTTTTGTCAGTTGAGGTCGTCATTTCTTCTATTAGTGCTGTTCACCCCAGTGCCGTAGATCGATTTACTCTGAATCCATACCGACTTTTGCTGGGTAATTTGTGTTTTTCGCAGAATTTTTAAAAATCTTTGATAGTGATCGCATTGTGCTGCCTAAACTGACGCTTTCCGGCCCTCCATCTTTTCTTTGGCGTCATTTAGCCACTTGATTCACTTTAGTAGGCACCAGAATTAAAAATGAACCAAGAAATTGAAGAAAACTTAGCACTCCCTTCATTTTCTCTGTTTTGTGATATCATTTTTCTGTATCTGGAGCGCCAATCTTAAAGTCGATCGTGACGTTAAAAGTTGACACGCCAACGGGGAATGCAAAAGTGCCGCATGCATAAAGACCAAAATGCGACGACAGTCGGATGTGACGTCAGCCAACACGACAGGCTGGAATGTCGCGCCCCCACCTGCGGCTTATCTGTTGGGCGTGGAATGAGCAATCAAAACTCGGCATTCTCACGTTACGCATTCACTGCACGGTTACCTCAAAGTGTTCAATGTTGGGCTTTTGCGAGAATCTCAACGTCACATCGCGTGTCTAGACGGGCAGCGCTGGTCACACACGGCGCAGCGTAAATGTTAGAGGTTGCGTGCGCGTCATTGGGGTTATGGATTTGACATCCGACATCATTCCATGAAATCATAACCTCTCACATCAACTCACTTTTGATACCCCTGAGGTGAAATGAGGATGAAACCCCCTCCTACATTGTCTGGAAAACATGATCGTATCAGGACGCACGAGTATTTTTCAGACCAGCAATTTTTCGGATGGTGTTTTTTCGGCTTAATGTATGCTGTCACTGACACAAAATTGTCGGTGTTGACCCGGCAGTTATTCGCCGCCTTAGTTTTTGTGCCAAGGTGAACAATGACATAGTTAAAAAAAAAAAACAAAACAATACACCAAAATGAATTTTCCCTTCATTAGATAGCTGACTGATCCCAAAGATTGATGTCCAGTAATCCCTCGTTTATCGCTGCGGTTACGTTCCAAAAAGAACCCATGATCAGTGAAATCCTCAAAGTCTTTATTTATTTATTTATTTTTACAATTATTACGTTTCCAGTTCTGTATTGATTGAAACCTTTTTTCAGGCCCAAGCATGTAAAAAAAAAAAAGTTTTTTTTTTTCCAAACAAGTGACAGTTTTGAGAAATACTCACACATTGACACGAGTTTTAGCCAATCAGGATGCAAAACACACACAAAAAAAAAAAAAAAAAAAAAAAAGTGAAAGATGAACCACGTTCAATATCCTGCAGGAAATTATTGATAATATAGGTGAAAAATTTTAGCACAGTCACACTCGGTATCAAAAATGATCAACCATAACAATGCTCAGTTTGAATGACAGTTTTTAGTGAGTCAGCACTCCGTCCTACATTCCCTGACTGACAGAGGCGACTGTACGTCGTGACGCAGGAGAGCTGTTTTATTGTAACGCTCCAAGCTTTCTCCAGATTCCCCGTTCAGGATTTTCCCCAAGTAAAATCATCCTTGATGACGACACTTCACTCGACCCATTACACGAGGAAAAAAAAAAGTGTTGGCCACACACGACACTACAACTTGATTTTTTTTTTTTTTTTAAACTGAGCAGTTTGTCTTGCAAATGCAAAACCTGTAGGTGGGATGAGGTTGTTAACTGCCACTAACCGCCAGTGGAAGTAATAATGAGGGCGTCGAATGCGAAGGGCAATACCTGCAAAACTGGTTTGAGAGCCAACACAAGACAGTCGGCTTGAATTAGAACGGCTGCTGCTTCTGAATATATCATCTCGATATTGTGAATATCATGCCCAGTAAATGCACAGAGCTTCAGTGACCCGTTGGGCCAATGGCATGTACCAAACAAGGAAATTCTTTGTTTACTTTGAGATGGCATCGCCTCCTTTTTCCGACAACGCCTCTCAGCCCGCTCGCGCATTCTTCAGCGTGAACCTGACTAATGCCAAACATTTCATACCGCCTTGCCTACACACGAAGATAAAAAACTTCATGTATTGCATGTTTTGCTCAGCTTTTAAAAGCGAGCGTTCGGTCTGCAAAGATGCTGATTTTGTTGGACCAAAAGAGAAAGAGAGAAGTGACAGGCTCGCGTGTCAGGATATCTTCCTCACAAGCCCTTTAATTTTGTTGGTGATGGCAGCCAACCCTTCCACTAAAAATGCCGCTGGATGTCAGCAATGTTGTGTTTTGCACCATTTGGTGCTCTCTTTTATGAATTTGGAGATACACAAATATACTCTGTATTATTTTATATGAATGGAATGGGTGAATGTCGACACTTCAGTTGATATTACAATCGACACCAAGACTGCGAAGGGATTCAATTTACGCTGTGATTTTTCGGCCATATCGCCCAACCTCGCATGAAAGACGAGTTGGATCACGGCGTCTAGTTTCAGCATTCAAGAAGGCCGATTCCCTCTCATGCTCTCTCATGCAGGATTGATTCTGAAAGGGTGTATCAGCTCCAGTCGTGGAACCATCCCATTGCTGTGAAGTTGGCGTTTGGCATTGAAGCTCTTTTGAAGATATTCTTGGAAAGCTGCTGAAAGATGTTTTTTTTTTTTTTTTTTAAATAGATCATTTCACCTTGCTCCCCCCCGCCATCAACACATTTTGCCTTAGTTTAAAAAATCCCTTGACCGTGTCAAATGTCCCAATCTGAATACAAGTGGGCGACCCGTTGGTCCAGTGGTTAGCACGTCGACCTCACATGCAGAGGTCGTGGGTTCGATCTCGGCTCTGGCCTTCCTGTGTGGAGTTAGCATGTTCTCCTCGGGCCTGCGTGGGTTTTCTCCGGGTACTCCGGTTTCCTCTCACATTCCAAAAACATGCATGGCAGGCCGATTGAACACTCTAAATTGTCCCCAGGTGTGAGTGTGAGCGTGGATGGTTGTTCGTTTGTGTGTATGTGTGCCTTGCGATTGGTTCGCAACCAGTTCAGGGTGTCCCCCGCCTACTGCCCGAAGACAGCTGGGATAGGCTTCAGCACCCCCCGCGACCCGTGTGAGGATAAAGCAGATCTGAAAATGAATGAATGAATGAATACAAATGATTATAAAGCATGCGAGCCCAATGACAACTTCGTAGGTTGAGTGCAATTCTTTCTATTTGTCCATTGCCAAATGTGGGCAGTCCACTCAGGGTCATTGTTTTGCTACCACTCCTGCATCATGTTCATGAAGTGGATGGTTTGTTGTCATGCTCACTGCACGGTTTGCTTTGACGAACAAACGGGAGAAAATGAAGCGACTTGCCTCGTGCCAGTGAGCACCTCCCCGTGTGATCATCGACGTAAATACTTCTACTGGGAACTAAAGAGTGTAATGAGAGTGGCAAAGACTAATGAGGTCAATGTCTGGGGAGGTGGCGTGGAGGACACAGCATTTTGAAAGTGAGATTCAGTATGAGAAAGCAATATGTCCGATCACATCTTTCTGTGCATTGACCTATTCTTGGATGGTGCATTTGTTTTTCTGAAGTACATTTGATTGAATATCAGGTGGAAAGGTGGGAAGTGTGGAGTTCCACTTCACAATTTCTTGAATGACCTCTGCCAAGCGTGAAAGTGGGAGCCCTTGCTTTGGTCGCTGTTTCTTCTTAAGTTACCCTAGCTCGATATAAATAAAGCTGTATTGTATTGTATTCACTTTAGTGTAGCTCCATCTAGTGGATGCATAACGCAACCACAGCCACTATTGTAGCTTCTATTTTATGCGCCCTATATATGAAAGCAGTTTTTAAATAGGCCATTCACTGAAGGTGGGCCTGATACTCCGATGCGCCTTATAGTGCGGAAAATATCGTCGTTTCTGAAATCAGACACAGCTACGAAACCCCGGCTGCTGCCTGTACGAGGGATGAACTGTCAAATTTCCTTTAATGGGTTCATTAGGAAAAAAATGATGATGGATTGGACTCATCAATCTTATTTTTGTTTTTGTTGGAATTTACTAAGCAGACAGCATGCGGTTGGAACTGAACACACCCACCTTCGAGTTCAGTGATTCTCTACCTTTATCGAAACGAGGCACAGATTTTCCTTTCACCAAAAATATCACATCACATGACCTGACAAAAATGTTTACACCGGTATATTTTGTCCCGTGTTACATCAAGTGGAAGAGCATTTCAATTGTTCAGCATGTCACTATACAACACTGGCATAGATAGTTGCAAAGTAAAATAAAATAAAAAAAATTAAGGCAAATTGCCTAATTCCCCGCCGTGCATCTGATAGTCTGACGCGGAGTTAGAAATCACGCTTCTAGTTTATAGCGGCCGATGCTTTTATGTAAACTGTTTTTTATGTCAATCTGTAAGGCTTCGGAAACAGCTGATTTTTCATTGCACACTGTCCAGTATGATAACGCTTCTTCATGAAAGGAGCTATCATTTTTTTTCTCCCTGTGCCTCTTTAAGCATCCTTCGGACCAGATTATTTGCTTGACGTCTCGGCAGCGTCAAAATAGCTCACGTGTTATACGTCCGTGACCAACGTCTCTCCTTTGCCTAAGCGCTCTCATGGACCAAGGCACTCAACCGCGTTTGGTTTGATGAGATGGCTCGTTAAAAAGAGGATGCCTTTGAAGGGCTGTTGTTGGGGAGGGGGGGGGAGTAGGCCATCGGCGTGTTGTCGCCTCGACAGCTCGTTTGGAGTGTTTTTCGGCCTCGCTTTTGTCGAAAAGACAAACGAAGCGGTTGCGTGCAGCCCTCATCGAAAGGTCGATATTGCCACGCGCAGATCAGATGTTGTCATGTGGAACTTGTCCAAACAAATGACAACAGGAGTACGTGCTTTGTTTGGTCTGATTCAAATTGTAGCGATGTGAGATTTAACTACACGCTATTAACCAAAAAGCGTCCTTCCGTTTACGGCATCATACAGCGGCGCCAAAGGACTTCGTGTTCACATGCGTTAGCGCTTGAACAAAGACAGTTGAATTGTTGGCGTGTCTGAAAATCGCCATTCGCAAACGGTATCGATCAAATCCAAACGACAAACTACCGTTCCCTTCAAAATAATCTCTGGAGTCCAACTCCCTTTCCAAACCATTTCTGCCATGACTTGATGCACTCCTGAAAGGATTCTTCCAGGAACCTCCGCAACTCCGCCATCACGGCCGTCCCATGTCTTCAAAACGGGCCTCCTTGATGACTCCTTTTGAGCTTGAGGGGGGGGGGGGAAGCCAAATAGTTCACTCAATGTCACTTCACACTTTCTTCAAGAGGAGATGAATCAATTCGAGTTTTGGATTTCAGAACAATCAATCAATTGTGCTAGCATTTTTTTTTTCATTATCCCGTGCGAGTTTGATGAATTGACGTCATGGATCATAGAGCTAAGTGCCACCTATGGTAGTGGAGGTGTACAGACTCGTGCGTGTTTGTTTTATTTAAATATGTCATGAATGTGTGTTTTTACAAAATGCAATGTTATGAAATGCTCTTTTTCCTTTCAATGCATTTTTTATGTGGCCTGGAAATGGCATATCCATTCCTCTCAATGAGGAAAGATGATTTGCGATGTGGGTGTTTTGGGTTACGAGCCAGCGTGATCATGGATGGAATTGGAAGTTGAAGTCCTAAGGCACCGCTGTATCAGGCAAAAACGCGGCGGAACCTTGACTTGGACTACATAGCCAACGGCCTCTGCGTGCAACTCTGTGACACGGCAGTGATGCATGCGTTTTATTACTTTGCGTGTGTGCTTTTGGGGCTTCTTAGCTGGCTGGCTGTTTTGAAATGGTGAGTGGCAGTCAGGCGTGCAAACGAAGCACAAGCCGAGAACGCCGGCGGTTGATCACAAATGATTGATCGTTATTTTTCGACCAGCCAAACACATTTGTAGATTTCCCCAAAGTCTTCTTTTGTTCCGGCAAGATCTTCAAAACATTAGCCTAGCATCGGGCTACGTCCCCATGATCCCTGCCGTGCTTCCGTGTTCTTCATCATGGTGACCATAGAAAAGTTACTTGGTGTTTCGCCCCAGTGGCTGCTCAGCCATGATTAATTCAGGTAGGTCTCCGGTGGGGTTGGGTATGGGGGGCAGGCTAGGTTACCCAGCCGGAGATCTGGTGTCGGGTTGCCATAAAGCTGCAGTGTTTAGGTGCACAAGCACCTTGGGATCGGGCCCAGGCTGCAGCTGGCAACCTTGGACTGCTTGTTCCCGAAATAGCGACTGGATGTGAATGATGGAGCAGGGCTCCGTTTTTTGTGTCCATTCATTCGGTGAAGTTGTTTTGAATGCAGCGGTGGATGATCGCTGAAACACTTTTATCAGTAGCGCTAACCTAACAAACGAGTATAATGTGTTGCTATAAAAGTGTATTAGTTGACTCAAAACGAATGCTCTTAATTTGGGGGTGTTTCCTTTTGGCTGCCCTTGTTCCAGGATGTGTCGACCAATCATATTACGGTGCCGTGTTTTTTTCTCGGAAGCATAAGAGCCAATTTAAGGTTTACAATGTCCCTCCAAAAAAATAAAAATCGAATATTTTCCACATCAGCCCATGTAATTTAAACAATGTTAGCTGTTATTTTTAACCAATCAAATTTCAAATCATCTGATCGGATGGTCAGAATAAGCCAAGTTCAATGAGCAAAACACATCTCTAGCCAACTGCGCACATTATGTTTATTAATCAGCATCTCCTGTGTGTGTGTGTGTGTGTGTGTGTGTGTGTGCGTGTGTGTGTGTGTGTGTGCGTATTTAAAAATGTTTTGTCATGCTATTGGCAAAATATTGATTCTGCACTGCTCAAGAGATGAACATGGCACAGATGTTTTTGATTATATTGTGATTTTTTTTTTCTTTTTTTGTACAAAGTATTCTGAATGCCTCAGTTGCATGGCACGCCACCGTTTGAAGTTGCTGTCACACAGATGAAATCAAACAACTCTTTGAGGGTCCTTCTCAAGATCAGATTAATTTCGACTCAGCGTGACATCACACGACCAGATAATGATTTGCTCCGAATCAAAGCGGGGGGAAATTCAGCCCCCTGTAATTAATGCAGAGTGTGTCCCCACAATGTGAGTCAACGAGCTTGTCTTCATATTTTCTATCTGTCCTCTTTGTCATCGGTCAACAATGATGGATGGATGAGTCGCTTTGAGTGGCAGCCTCATCAATCAGAACTTTCTGAGTCGGGGGTGGGGGGGACACCAAGGAGAGGCCGATGGCACATCTGGACGCAGCTGCACTCGTTCAACCAAAAGTTTAATCTTGTAGGGGCGCTGTAAAAATCTCTCTTCCTGTCCAAAAGATTGACTGTTAACAGAGCAAAACAACCGAAACGGTTTGTCAGCAGTGCAGTGCAACCTCGGGCAAGTTGATCTGCATTGTTCATTTTCCAAAAAAAGAATTCAAGCAATTACAAGTTACACTTTCCTAAAAAGAAGGGAGTAAGATTTTTCACACTTTAAATGCAAGTGGCCAATCAAATTCTCGAATGATTTTTAGTTATTATGATGATGATATATATATATATATCTATTTGAAATTGCAAACACTCTTGTTCAAATGCCATTTTTTAAATAAATAAAAAAAATTAGACCAACATACGTATGTCACACACATGAACGGTTAAAGTTTTGAAATGATTCATCTTGGTCTCATTTTTGCATACCACTAAAACCTGGCGAAGCGTGTCGACTTTTTATATGCACGTATGCGGTTGGAAAAAGTAGTGAGCATGTCAGCATGTGTATTTATGTGGCGTAAAACGTTTTAATGGGGTGCTGATATTGTAAATTTCCTCGGGGGAGCTTTTAAGAGTTGTTTATTTTATGTTACTTGTTCGGCTCCCAACATTGTCGTCCATTTTCTTCAATCTTGGCACCAACATGTCGAAAATAATTCGGTTTTCCACGTTCACGCGTTGTTTGCCGGCGCCAGGGCCACCGTGACCTCAAATTCATGACTTTCTCCCTTTTAACATGAGAGTTCCAAGAATGCCTGGCGTCGCTTCAGAGCCAGGCGCATTCCATCGCTGATCACTTCTTGATGTATGGATCACGGCGTGCTGTACTTCCCTTTGGATGTGATTTAAGATACAGCAGCGAGACAGTAATTCAACCTCGTTACTTATTTATTTATTTTTGGGGACAAGATGGATGGTGTCATTGTTGGTATCCCGCTGCGAGGTTAAAGGGGTAGCCGTATGATTCCGTGCCTCCTTTATCTCGCGCAGAACACACAAACGCAAGCACCTACTCTCACCTCAGTCATTCTAATTGGACAGCCTCCATTCCTTGATCCGATATTGTTTTCACGCACAGCCGGCATAATGGCTGTGTAGGCGCACGCTGTGTTCATTTTTGCCGTCGAGTCGGAACATGACAGCCTCACTTGCGGAATGAAATTGACGTCCACGTTGTTAATTTTTCCTTATCTCCTTTTGTTTAGGCCGGGTTTCAATAATAAAAACGTCATGGCCGCTATTAGGACGTGAGAGAGTGTGACTTTTATGGCTGGCGGCACCATTTATATGCCAGTGCGCAAAGAACATTTGGTCTGAGCGTGGCGCTGCTGAGATTGTTTGCTGTTGTGCGTCTGGAACAAAAAAAAAAAAAATCTAATGAAGAAAAAGTCAGGCGAGCAAAAAAAATGTTATTTTAAAACTGATATTAATAAATATTTTTACGTTTGTAAAACAATCATTTTGAATCTCAATATTATAAGAGAGTAAGTTTTTTTTTTTTCCCCTAGATTTTTAAAAACTTAAAATCGGGTTACGTTGACACGCAATCTACTTAGTGTAAATTTACCCATTTTAAAATCTAGAAAAAAATAGTTTGTGCCGTATTGTATTATTTTTTTTAGATTTAAAAATGAGTCAATATGACACGCAGCGTAACATGGTTGCAGCACACCTTCATTAATTTATATTTGTGAGCTTCAAAATGGGTCATATTCACCCACAGCATCACCTGAGACTGTAAAAAAAAAAAAAAAAAACTAAATTTAAAATGTAGACAAAATATGCACTTCACACCCTTGATATTCGTCTAGATTTTAATATGGGTCTGTTTGATCCGCAACATAACTTAAAGGTTCAGCTTCAAATAGTTTTCTTGATTTTGAACCTTCAAATCCTGAAAATTAGGAAAGTGGATTTTGAAGCACACTTTGTTACTGTCATGATTAAAATTCACCTCTCACCTCCTCTCTCCTCTTTTTTTTTTTTTTTTTTTTTTCCTCTCTCCATTTCACCTCTCAGCTGGTCGGCGGCCAGTTTGACCTGGAGATGAACTTTATCATCCAGGAGCCCGAGAGCATTGTGTGTATGGTGGAGCTCCTGGATAAGTGCGAGCCCACCTGCCAGGCCGAGGTGTGGAGCATCTTCACCGCAATTCTCAAGAAGAGCGTGCGCAACCTGCAGGCGTGCACTGACGTGGGCCTCATTCAGCTGGTGCTGCGGCGCATCTCCGACACCAACAGCATGATCGCAGGTATGCTAGGCCAAGTGGGGACACTGACTGACTGGGTGAAAGAAATGTAAATATGTTTCCAACTAAATTGGTTTGACCTTTTCATTTTGTAAGAAAAGCTATATCAAAATAGCACTTTTTATTCACTTTTTCCCCCAAATATTCAATTTTTCCCCCCACCAAATCTCTAAAACATAAAATCAGGACTTTTTTTTTTTTTTTTTTTTTTTTGACACACTCATTTTTGGGAAATCTTGTCACGGCCGTACTTAAAATGTTTTGGATTGACGTGAAATCAACTGAGGTGTAAATGGGAGTTTGGTTCCTTTTGCGGGAGTGAGGCTTGTTTGGGGGACATTTTTGGTTCCGGGAATAAAAGGCTTTGCGACAACTCTGTTGTGAGGCATTGGGAAATTGCCGGCATTACTGGGATCTATTCCGACGGGACGGTGTTTGCGTCAGTGCCCTTCTCGCCAGCGAGAACAGCGCAGGCCTCCAGCAACTGTGCAGTCAAGTGAGGGTAAAGTAGATGTTTACTCAAGTGAAAACGTTCCATCTTTTAAGATCATTCCCCTGATATATGCCATTATCAAAAGTTCATGGTTTCATGGCAAAGACATCCAATTTGTTTGTCGACTTTGCTCATGTACGTCAATTGGATTTCATGCTCGACCATTCTGACTTTTTTCTTCCCCCCCCCCTTTTTTTTTTCCAGACTTGCTGGTGGACATGCTGGGTGTGCTAGCCAGCTACAGCATCACTGTCAAAGAGCTGAAATTATTCTTTAGCAAACTGCAAGGGGAGAAAGGCCAGTGGGTGAGTCAGATGATGTTGTTGTCTCGGGCATATTTGCGAAGAATGTGCTGAGAAGGCGTCGGCCGCGCGTTGTCCTCCACCGCCTCGCCAGATCGATGTCCTTGTCACACAGATGTGATAGCTCATGATGTTGGTCCAGAGGATTTGTTTCATTTCTCATTGGCGCTTTTGGTTCCTGTGCAATGTGACGCTGCAGATAGACGAAGCGATCAAACAGTTCACCTCTTGAGGCTTGTTTGTAGCATTCATTGTATCGATGCAGCATTATAGCATCATTCTATCTCCCTACCTGACTAACAGTTTTAGTCTTACTTAACTACCACTAAATAAACAGCTAAATGCCTAGATTAAAAAAAAAATCATCCCTGTTTTGTTCGTGTCCAGATTGATTGACAAACTAATTGTATGCTTGACTGGTTAATTAAGCGCAGTCGTTTCTTTCGTGTGGACTTCAGCTTTACCCAAATTAGTGCATTCCCAGGGTTAGGCTACGTTACGCAAGGACCTTTATTTATTTATTTTTGGATTCTTTCAGCCTCGGCATGCCGTGAAGCTCCTGTCAGTGTTGAAGTACATGGCTCACAGGAACGGCCCAGATTCCTTCTTTAGCTTCCCTGGCAAAAACGCAGCCGTGAGTACAGCAATCTACCAAAATCCCCCCCACCACCCCCACCCAAACATATTACAATGAATTTGGTTTTGTTGTGTTGGTTTACCAACAGGCGATAGCGCTTCCACCCATTGCAAAATGGCCGTACCAGAATGGCTTTACATTCCATACATGGCTCCGCATGGACCCTCTCAACAACCTCAATGTGGACAAAGACAAGCCTTACCTCTACTGGTCAGTCTTGGTTCCTTCACCCCGATCTCCGCGAGACAGTTTCCTTCCTCGGAATCTTACCCACCCGCTTCTCTGCTTTTCATTCAGTTTCCGCACCAGTAAAGGCCTCGGCTATTCGGCACACTTTGTGGGCGGTTGTTTGATTGTGACCTCGTTGAAAACCAAGGGGAAAGGATTCCAACACTGTGTGAAGTACGACTTCAAACCCCAGAAGGTAAGATGGGAACGAAAAATCAAACAACGGGGTAGGGGGGTAATAATTGTGTCATCTGGCCATTCTGTTTACAAAAGCTGTCGTTTCTTCCATTGTAGTGGTACATGGTGACTCTGGTACATGTCTACAACCGCTGGAAAAACAGCGAAATCAGTTGCTATGTCAATGGTGAGCTGGCATCCTTTGGAGAGATTGCCTGGTTTGTCAACACCAGCGACGTAAGTAGAAAGCCTTTGCGAAAGCGTGGCTAATTGGTCTGAGACAGGTGTTCTCAAACTGCGGTGTGCCCCTGGGGCTGATTATGTGGTCGGAGAGAGGGCTGAGTCAACTGTGGGTGGGTGTGGCTTTAAAAGACCGGGAAAGGCTGTTCTACGACTTAAAATTAACCTAGAAATTGATTCTTTGTTTGTTTTTTTAATTAGGGAGGTGGTGACGGCTTGAGGTAGCGGTTTGTGGCGCATGGGAATCGAGTTGTACCAATTCTGTGGATGTGTTGAACCATTTCAACCTGGCTGGAAAAAAAACCCAAAAACGTAGCTCTACACTAGAGTTGTGGCCAGTCTCCTTCAATTCCTGTATTCTGTCAAATACTAATTCATCACTTGGATACAGTACTGTCATTTACAGAAGGACTTTATTTCCAGTCTCTCATCTTTTGTTTGTAGTTATTAGGGGGCAAAATGGTGTAAAAGCTGCACCTCCTTTTCTGCTCATTACACACAAATCACTGCATGCACTGTTGTCACAGCATGGAGGATAACTTGAGTCTACTGTTGGGTATCAAAAAAGAACTGGCGCCGAATGCGAAGCGAGGCTGTCATTGAGGATATTTATAGCACGTTGTCCGAACATCTTTGCTGCTATTTTTGCCTGTTTTTATCATCACACCATAATAATGTTCCTTTCATCTTTAAGATTTTTTTTTCCCTTTTTTTTCTCGCTTTTTGGAGTGCTCAAAAACGGAATGCTTTTGTCCCGCAGACGTTCGACAAGTGCTTCCTAGGCTCGTCCGAAACGGCCGACGCCAACCGGGTCTTCTGTGGTCAGATGGGCGCCGTCTACTTATTTGGAGAAGCCCTCAATGCTGCGCAGATCCTGGCCATCTACCAGCTGGGGCCAGGGTATCAGGCAAGATGGAGAGAAGTTTGACAACTCTGCTCATTTCAACTCCAGTGCTGACCAAAAACCTTGTATTTTTACTGAACGTACAGTATATTGTAGCCAAGGGATTCCTTGAATGAGCCGTTTGTTTCCATAACAATGCTTGTAACTCAAAAGACTCATATGGTCAGTATCCCACTTCAGACTGGAATTTTCCCCAAGGCCTTTAAAAGCTGTCATTTAGTCACGCAAAGAAGATGCCGCAGTACCGAAAAATTCAGCCCGTATCAAATCTGCCATTCTTCGGCAAAATCCGAGAAAATGTTACCACCAGAATACTGAATTGAGGATTATACGATGCATGGTTTCTCTGTTTTTGAGTACGTAAATAGCTGATAATATTTGAGGAAATCAAAATAGAGTCCAAGACCAAAAATTAGAAATGATAAAATGTGATTGAGAGCAACAAACAAGATAATATAGGCGATAAAGATCACTGCTGTCAATTTGGATTGTTGCAGCTGCATATTATTTATTTAGTTGTTATTTTTTTCAGGCACCTCAGGGCCAAAACAGAAAGACAGCCGTCACTTTGTGCGCGGCTTTTTTTATATCTCCTCCTCATCTTGTCTCTCCTCGTTGCTCCTCAGGGGACGTTCAAGTACAAGGCTGAAAGCGACTTGCTGTTTGCCGAGCACCACAAGATGCTGCTGTACGATGGCAAGCTGTCCGCCGCCATTGCTTTTGCGTACAACGCCCGCGCCACCGATGCCCAACTCTGCCTTGAGTCCTCTCCCAAGGACAACGCCTCCATTTTTGTGCATTCCCCGCACGCGCTCATGCTCCAGGTAAACTGTGGTTGTGTCCAGAATCACTCCCTTATCCACTATCGTCTTCGTTATATCGTAAGCGACGAGAGTAAGTTGGCAGATATTAAAACCCGGGAGTCATCATTAGAGCAGAAGGTTCACCTGCTGGCAATACCTCCAGGTTTGCTTATTAGGATGCTCACAGACTGTCCAAGTAGCAAACACACACACACACATGCAGTGCACCTTTCCTACTTGATTTTTTTTCTCACAGTTTTTGACTTTTCCATCTCATTATAACAAAAAAAGGTGTTTTCAGTATGCTTTCCAACAAGCTTTCAATACCGCATCACCCTGTGAGAAATGACGATGAAAAAATAAATGAATCTGAAACCAGCATCCGATACTGTATGTTACCATGTGATGCAATAATATCACACAGTAGCATAAGATCTCATATTGTAAAAGGTGCCTTGTGCAAAGAATGACATAAACTAATGCAAAAAAAGCAAAACTGTATTTTTCATTTTATTTTATTTTTTTTACTGTAATAAAAATCAAAATAATCTTAACATTTCACTCAGCAAATTTAGCCAGCACTGAGTGTTTATCCAAAATAAAAAAAGAACTAAAATTGTTTATTCATGTAATTTATGTAAAAAGAGTGTTAATAAATCAATAAATTTTGCACCGAGTAAGTTTAGGTGGCACTTTAGTGATTGTTAAAAATAAACAATAACATCAACACAAATAATTAAAGCTATAATACAAATATAAATACAAAACAAATTAAATTGAATAAATATCCTTTCCCCATGGATAGTTAATTTTACTCTAAACAAAAAAAAATTAAACATTTCACCCTAAAATGTATGTGACATTGAGGGTTTATTAAAAATAAAGCACAGTCAAAGAAATGGTAAAGAATAGAGAATATTGATTGTGAATTTAATCTATTCGAAAATAAATCTATTATATATCATTGGTTTTGTAAAATACAGTATTGGGAATTTGCACAATGTCATCTGTATTGTGGTGGTAAGTATTAGACATCGGAGGATGTCATTTTTGTTCGACATCATTAATAGTCATGTTGAATAGAGCCATGGCTGAATGTAACTTCAGTGTGGCGTTGTTCGTGCAGGATGTGAAAGCGGTGGTGACTCACTCTGTTCAGAGCGGTATTCACTCCATTGGTGGCGTGCAGGTCCTTTTCCCCCTCTTTGCACAGCTGGACTTCTGCCAGCCCTCCAGCCACGAGCTGGACACCTCTGTCTGGTAACTATGGAAACGCACATACGTTTCATATCTAGAACACAAGATGAGTGCATCTACACAAGTGTGTCAATGTTAACACTTGGAAACCAAGTGTCATTCTTAGGTACGCACAAGGATTAAAAAAAAAATCTATTTTTCAGAGATTTTTAAACTCCTATGAAGATGCAACAACTGGTATTTAATAGTTTGGCTCATACTGTGTGCGCTCCGGTCATCTCAACGCAGCATCCTGCAAATGCAGATTCTTAGAGATTTTTAAACTCCTATGAAGATACAACTGGTATTTAATAGTCTGGCTCATACTGTGTGCGCTCCAGTCATCTCAACGCAGCATCCTGCAAATGCAGATTCTTGTTCCACCACCGATCTAACCTAGTCCTCCAAGGCAGGAGCCTTGCACGCTAAAATGTGATTTAACAAAAATGAAAAAGAAAAACGGCAACAACTGATAAACATAAGACACAACATGGAGGAGGCCACACGAGGATGAAAGTTGTTTTCATGGCTCTTTTTCATTGAACTCCAACCCAAATGGATGCTTCAACCCCAGATGAACAACTTCCCATTTAATTTCGGTCATGAAGACCTTGAGACTTTTTCATACATTCTGTCTTAAGAGACGTGTCCACGGAATTTTGTCTGGATCAGTTAAATTGCTGACTTTCCACATCCCGTTTCCCCAGAATTTGCCCCCCAAATGTCCGCTTTAAACCAAAATGGCAGACTTGCTGTTCATTTCCTGGGACTTTTTTACATGTCGAGTGATATGTCGATTGATGGAACTGATGACAGGAGCAATTTTTTTAACTTCCTCTGGCACTTTTTCATTGTCCCTCAAACCAAAATGGCCAACTCCCTGGTCAATGTCATGCATGGCGTGCATTGTGTTTACAATACACGTCCGCACAACCTATTGTCAATGGTGCTAATTTCTTCCAACTTTCCACAAGGCACGACTGGGTTTCATGACTAATTCATTCCGTTTTTTCGCATGCCAGCTTCGCAAGAATTACCTACGTGTCTTAATGGTCCTGTCTCCCTTTCGACCTTCTCGAGGCGACACTGCGTGATGCGTCGGAACGACGAGGACACGACACCCTCATTCAATCACATCACATGTTGTGTTCGGCCCCCTTCGCACTCCGGGCTTTGTCAGCAGCAGCAGCTCACGCGGATTATTGTTCCTGTCCGTCACGGTTGTGACTGTTTTTGTCTCTGTGCGCGTTTGCCTCCTAGCTGCACGCTGTTGTCTTTTGTGATGGAGCTGCTGAAGAACTCTGTAGCCATGCAAGAGCAGGTCCTGGCCTGCAAAGGCTTCCTAGTCATTGGATACACGTTGGAAAAGGTGGGTCAAATTTCCAGTATCCATTTCGTACCCTCATCAAGCCTCCAAAATGGCAACCTTGCTTTTGGTTGGCACAATATTTCTCAATGCAGAAATTAAACCTTTTTACTTGAATTTCAGAACAGAAACAATAAAATGAAACAACTAAAAATACTTAATCGGACTTTGAATGATGGATTCAGATGTCACATTTTTATTTACATGCATTCTTGATCATTCCCATCATTGCATTTTGAACAAAAATAGAATTGTAACATACATTTTAGTCATAATGTATTTTCAAGTTTTGGTCATTTCACCACGAGAGTTCACAAAAATGGCAAAACATCAAGAGCTCACTGGAATTGAATGAGTCCACATGAAAGCACTTCATAATATTGAATGGTCTCGATGTCTGCATCATTTTCTGAAGCACGGTATTGCATGTATACACGGAACTGAACTTTAAGTGCTCCGTCTTAGCTTGGCTTTGATGACCAGTCAAACAGACTTGATGTGATTCTACATATTCTCCTCTCTGAAGGTCACAGCTGTTTGTGTGCTTGGCAAATGGCCTTTGCCATTCTTCACAGACGTCATCATCTCATTTTGCCTCTTATGTTTACTCTGCTGCAGTCGTCCAAGGTGCACGTAACGCGACCCGTCCTGGACATCGTGCTGGCCTTCTCCCGGTACTTGAGCAACTTGCAGAACGGCATCCTGCTGCTCAAGCAGCTGTGCGACCACATTCTGTTCAATCCCGCCATCTGGATCCATGCCGCCGCCAAGGTAACCACGCGATATGGCGAAAATGCTTGCTAAGTACTCTAACAGGGCCAGAGCTGAGTCCAGTAGCTAAAATGTGTACTCTTACTAGAGTACTTTCCACGGAATTTTGTCTGGATCAGTTAAATTGCTGACTTTCCACATCCCGTTTCCCCAGAATTTGCCCCCCAAATGTCCGCTTTAAACCAAAATGGCAGACTTGCTGTTCATTTCCTGGGACTTTTTTACATGTCGAGTGATATGTCGATTGATGGAACTGATGACAGGAGCAATTTTTTTAACTTCCTCTGGCACTTTTTCATTGTCCCTCAAACCAAAATGGCCAACTCCCTGGTCAATGTCATGCATGGCGTGCATTGTGTTTACAATAAACGTCCGCACAACCTATTGTCAATGGTGCTAATTTCTTCCAACTTTCCACAAGGCACGACTGGGTTTCATGACTAATTCATTCCGTTTTTTCGCATGCCAGCTTCGCAAGAATTACCTACGTGTCTTAATGGTCCTGTCTCCCTTTCGACCTTCTCGAGGCGACACTGCGTGATGCGTCGGAACGACGAGGACACGACACCCTCATTCAATCACATCACATGTTGTGTTCGGCCCCCTTCGCACTCCGGGCTTTGTCAGCAGCAGCAGCTCACGCGGATTATTGTTCCTGTCCGTCACGGTTGTGACTGTTTTTGTCTCTGTGCGCGTTTGCCTCCTAGCTGCACGCTGTTGTCTTTTGTGATGGAGCTGCTGAAGAACTCTGTAGCCATGCAAGAGCAGGTCCTGGCCTGCAAAGGCTTCCTAGTCATTGGATACACGTTGGAAAAGGTGGGTCAAATTTCCAGTATCCATTTCGTACCCTCATCAAGCCTCCAAAATGGCAACCTTGCTTTTGGTTGGCACAATATTTCTCAATGCAGAAATTAAACCTTTTTACTTGAATTTCAGAACAGAAACAATAAAATGAAACAACTAAAAATACTTAATCGGACTTTGAATGATGGATTCAGATGTCACATTTTTATTTACATGCATTCTTGATCATTCCCATCATTGCATTTTGAACAAAAATAGAATTGTAACATACATTTTAGTCATAATGTATTTTCAAGTTTTGGTCATTTCACCACGAGAGTTCACAAAAATGGCAAAACATCAAGAGCTCACTGGAATTGAATGAGTCCACATGAAAGCACTTCATAATATTGAATGGTCTCGATGGCTGCATCATTTTCTGAAGCACGGTATTGCATGTATACACGGAACTGAACTTTAAGTGCTCCGTCTTAGCTTGGCTTTGATGACCAGTCAAACAGACTTGATGTGATTCTACATTTTCTCCTCTCTGAAGGTCACAGCTGTTTGTGTGCTTGGCAAATGGCCTTTGCCATTCTTCACAGACGTCATCATCTCATTTTGCCTCTTATGTTTACTCTGCTGCAGTCGTCCAAGGTGCACGTAACGCGACCCGTCCTGGACATCGTGCTGGCCTTCTCCCGGTACTTGAGCAACTTGCAGAACGGCATCCTGCTGCTCAAGCAGCTGTGCGACCACATTCTGTTCAATCCCGCCATCTGGATCCATGCCGCCGCCAAGGTAACCACGCGATATGGCGAAAATGCTTGCTAAGTACCCTAACAGGGCCAGAGCTGAGTCCAGTAGCTCTAATGTGTACTCTTACTAGAGTACTTTCGAAAAATATGACTCAAGTATCGGTCAAGAAATAAAATTAGAATTGACAAAAATCACAATGGCAGCATGATGCTAGCTTTGCAGTAACAGTTGTTTCAATTGTAACAATTTGACTAAAATTGACAAGAGTATTTCAAAAATCACTTATAAATCCCACTGAGTTGTCTCCTTTTTCCTCTGATGTTGCCTCGCAGGTGCAAATGACTCTGTACACGTACCTGGCCACCGAGTTTATCAGCACCGTCACCATCTATAACGCCATCCGCCGGGTGGGCACCGTGCTGCAGGTCATGCACACGCTCAAGTACTACTACTGGGTGGTCAACCCGCATGACCGCAGCGGAGTCGTGCCCAAAGGCGTCGGTGAGTGTCCGTCACTTGATTCGACTGGCGTTCACGTCAAACAATCGACTGACGCTCTGCTTCCATCGTTTTTCCAGATGGTCCAAGGCCAAAGGAAATGCTGTCTTTGCGAGCTTTTCTGCTTTTGTTTGTCAAGCAGCTCATAATGAAGGTAAGCTAGTAGGTGTGTACTGAACATTGGAACCGCCGATATGTGACACATCACAAGTGGCACAATTCAAACTGCAACCACACTTTGTTGTCGCTCAGCTCAGCATTCATTGATTGTGATTTCTGCTCATTTGGGATCCAACGTTTCTGGCTTTTTTTTTTTTTTTTGGGGTTGCTGCCCCTACAAAAACTGGACCAGTGTGATGGCAAACAAAATGTGTGATTATAACCATAGAACTGGAAATGACATGACCTTATTACGATTGGCTAGAAGAGGCTACTCAAGAAAATTATGACAGGCAAGACTTTGCAGTACTTTGCTAGTTTTCGACCCGCTCATCACACTAACAATGGCTACACTCGTCGTTTGCATTAGAATGATATCTGAACAGTTTCAAGTGACAACATATTGACAATTTTTTTTTCTTTTTTAAATTTTATTTTATTTTTTTAATCCAATACAATGTGGAGGGACTACATAACTATTCTAGTTACAATAAGATGGCGACGGTTTGCTCGACAGAATATCAGGTTTTGTGATATTTTTAAGCAAGTTACTCTGGTAGATTTCCAAGTGAATTAAAACATGAGAGTTCCATTGTATTTCAACTAGCTGTATGCTAGTTTAAAATAACGCCACTGGCTGCTCTACCCGGTTCGTCGTCAGACATGTTTGGAGCCTTTTTTTTTTTTTTTTTTACCCTGAGACAAGCATGATGACATCGGCAAACATTGCAATTGATTGGTAGAGGGCCAAATTACCTTCTACAAAAAACACCCTACGTACCGTTTACCCCTGCACGATTGTGTTGATTTAATTGTATTTATTTAGACGCTCATCACACTAACAATGGCTACACTCGTCGTTTGCATTAGAATGATATCTGAACAGTTTCAAGTGACAACATATTGACAATTTTTTTTTCTTTTTTAAATTTTTATTTTTTTAATCCAATACAATGTGGAGGGACTACATAACTATTCTAGTTACAATAAGATGGCGACGGTTTGCTCGACATAATAGCAGGTTTTGTGATATTTTTAAGCAAGTTACTCTGGTAGATTTCCAAGTGAATTAAAACATGAGAGTTCCATTGTATTTCAACTAGCTGTATGCTAGTTTAAAATAACGCCACTGGCCGCTCTACCCGGTTCGTCGTCAGACATGTTTGGAGCCTTTTTTTTTTTTTTTTACCCTGAGACAAGCATGATGACATCAGCAAACATTGCAATTGATCGGTGGAGGGCCAAATTACCTTCTACAAAAAACACCCTATGTACCGTTTACCCCTGCACGATTGTGTTGATTTAATTGTATTTATTTAGAAAATTTGAACTCACCCGGTCGAGCCATCATCTGAAAAGTATATGCGTACTTGCCTGACACAATGCCTCACAGTTCGGAATTTCTGGGTTCCTCTGTCAAGTAACCCCCCAGTTTTGAGCTTTTCTTTTGCATTTGACAGAACCCTGGTTACTAATGAGACACCTCCACTGTTGTTTCAGGACACCGGTGTGAAGGAAGACGAGCTCCAGAGCATCCTCAACTATCTCCTCACCATGCACGAGGTGGGTGTACAAAATCACCACTAGATGGCACCATTGTTCAACACTTTGTCCCTTGCTGTTGCTATGCAAAAGACAAGCAAACAAAATCCCAAATTGGTCTCTGAATATTTGGCTCTAGGTGGTACATAAGTCTAAAAAAAAAATCTTTAAAATGTGTCACTTGTCTTTTTCCTAATATAGGATGACAACCTGATGGATGTGCTGCAGTTGCTGGTGGCACTGATGTCGGAACATCCTGGATCCATGGTGCAGGCCTTTGACCAGCGGAACGGCATTCGGTATAGCAGGAGCACACATGCAGTTGTTTGAATGTTGCCCCTCGACAGCTTCATGTGAAATATTCTTTCATTCTTGATTTTGGTGGCAGTGTGATTTACAAGCTTCTGGCATCCAAAAGCGAAGGGATCAGAGTGCAGACGCTCAAAGTGCTGGGATACTTCCTCAAACATTTGCCCCCCAAGTAAGCACCATTTCTGTTATGATTATATTGAATGGACAAGAAGGCATTTCACTTGTGAAGCGACACTATTTGCACATAAAATCGCCCAGGGCCCCACTCAAATGAAAACGACGACTGTATTCTGGAAATTTCCCCCACGAAGAGGTTGGGGGGGGGGGGCGATGTACAATGCAGTTTTATAATGTCAAATATTTGATTGTCCTCCACAAATAAGGCGAGGCCTCGAATGATAAGAAAGATCAATTATATCTTTGTCCGTACATTGGGGCAAGCCTTTTTAATTATGCAAATCGAGTTTTAGAATCATATAAATTACATATTTTTGTTATTAAATGTGGGGGAGTCGAATTCACTTTTATAATATAAAATCGATTTTCCGATGAATCGTCAGAGGCCTCATTTTGAAATTGGCAAGGATGGTATTATTTTTTCTCATTTCTCCCTGCTATTGCCTCTGTTGTTGTTGCTTTCATCAGGAGGAAGTCAGATGTCATGCTGAGTCACGGTCTCTTCTCCCTGCTCACAGAGCGCCTGATGCTCCACTCGGCCCAGTTTTCGATGACCACCTACAACGTGCTCTTTGAGGTCGGCTCACCTTCATTAAAGCAAGATAATGCTATGACGAAGATAATGCTATGACAACGATGTGCCATGTGAATGTATCGTTGACTGTTATTTTACTTCCGTTCCGGCTTCAGATCCTCGCCGAGCAGATCTGCACACAAGTCATCCATAAACAGCATCCGGAACCCGACTCCACTGTGAAGATCATCAACCCACGTAAGTGCCTGTCCTTAAATCACTAGCGCCCCCCCACCCCCTTGCCACACAGCACACCTTCTGTCTGGCTCCCTGCACGGCAACTCCATTCCCCAAGGAAACAGTTGCAATGCACAGGTCCAACAAACAACACACACATTTGTTACACGAGGATATATATTTTTTTAATCCTCCTGTGTAAATCCTTGTTTGTATGCTGTCTAATCACAGTCTGTCAAAAATTATGTTTTGTAACCTATATCTGTCTATCTATCTATATATCTATCTATCTATCTATTTATTTATTTGTATTTTACTGAAAATACAACAAAGTTTCTCAAGAAAATTGGAGGTTCGTGCCTTTTGTTGGACAGCAGCATTGCAGTTTTTCTTTTCAAAGTTTTTCTTTTTGTTTTAATCTGTTTGAAAGTGAACACTGCGCTTAAATATCGGGGGACGACATCTTAATTGATTCAATTAAAAGACCAAGTTTAAAGTGAAAAGCAGTTACTAAAAATTGATTGTAAATGCGAAGTACTCTACCACTACACCGTCCTGGAACAATAATTCATTTGCACACCACTAGAGGGCGCCTGCAAATAACTAGTACTAGCACTGTATTTATAGACATAAAATCAAGGACCCCCGATTATAGTTCTGATGCGCCTTGGTGTTGTGGGCTCCCTCCTCCTTCATTTCTATTTCTACACAGGAACACGTGCAGTCAGTCAGTAATTCCCCCCCCCCCAAAAAAAAGAAGAAAAAGCTCTGGCGTGAGTTCAGGCTGGCTTCTTTAATGTGACAAGGTCCGGCTGCAGTCCCACGCTGATTATGTGCAGCCACGGCTGTGTTAAAAAGCGTCCCAGCCGGGCCAGATCACTTTGTACGAATGGTGGTATGCTTCTCCTACGCCCCCTGCACCTTTTCTTGATTTTAATCTGTGACAAAGTCTCAAAACAGCCCTCTGATTGCACTCTTTAGGAACGCCAGAGCCAATCAAACTACATCGAGGAAGTGCCGTTTCCCTCAAATTAACTTGGAAAAACAAGACGGGAGGGTTACGCCATGCCTCCGTTCTTTTTGCTTGGCTAATTTTCTGGCGGTGAAGGTTCAGCGATTCATAATTTGCACGACTTTAAGCGTAGAAACGACGACGGAGCAAAGGGGGCGACTGTTAGCGCCAAGGTCTGAAGAGGCGAGTGTAACCCAAACCCCAACTGCTGACATTGTCTCAGTAATTCATCGCAACTGGAGCCAAACCTTCTACGGGGGCCCAAGCAATACCGAAAGCATTACTGTAAGATAGCTATCTATACTTTAAATATTCTCTTCTGTCATCCATTTGTCAGACTTCGGATTGTTTGTGACAGAATGATTTGCACGTCGTGTCCAATCTAGTAACGACAGTTGATGCAAACCTCTACACAGTCTTGTTCAAATGACAGGTTTGTCTGATATTTAAAAAAATAAATTAAAAAAAGAGACCAAGACACATTCAAAACGTTTCCATCATTAATGTGACCAGTTAAAAAAATCTTTTAGTGAAGCAATTTAGGGGGAAAAAAAGCGTACAGAACCTCTTACAACTGGAGACCTGTCTGTGTTCAGAATTAACCAGTCACACTCAAACTTGTGAAAAATTGGAGTTGGCACACACCGGCCACTAATTAAAGTTCATCTGTTCGAATGGGCTTTGCCTGACATTTTTCTAGGCATAGTCTTACCCCACAAGCCAAATGGCTACATTGAAACTGTCACAGAAATTAATAGCTGTAAATTCTCACTTAAATGATGTTCTCAAAATTTTTTTTTTATCCCTGACCAGTCAAAAATTTTTTTAAGTGAGAAATGAACAAATGTTCTCAACAAACGTGATTTTTGTTATTGAGAATTCTTTTCTCTCCTCCAAATATTAACTGAATATGATGCCTTTTCTGATAAGAAAAAATAAAAACACTATCATTTGCATTTTCGTGAGAAATAATACGGCTTCAGTCATGTAATCATACGATTATTATTGCGAAAATGCAACTAGCCACATAACTTTTCTCAACAAAACCCCTTAAATCTAATGTTTTAATATTGACTTTTTTCCATGTGAAATACAATATTAAAAAAAATCTAAAATATTGTTTTATTCCCATAATATTAAGATTTGCCTAGAAAAAAATGATTACCCCCTCCCCTGGTTTTTTTTTTTTAATCTCAAAGAATATTAAAATTAAAAAAAAGTAATATATATTTTTCAGAGATTCTCAAGGTCATAGCCAACTTGCTGAAGAACTCCCCGCTGTCGCCAGAGACAATGGAGGTGCGCAAGGTTTTCTTGTCGGACATGATCAAGCTGTTCAACAACAGCCGAGACAACCGGAGGTAACGGACACATGCCCCACCCACCACACACACACACACACACACACACACACACACACACACACACACACACACACACACACACACACACACACCCATGCGCCTTCCTCACGCCGTGTGTCTGCCCCAAGGAGCCTGCTGCAGTGCTCCGTGTGGCAGGAGTGGATGCTGTCGCTCTGCTTCATCAGCCCGCGCAACAGCGAGGAGCAGAAAGTCACCGAGATGGTGTACGCCGTCTTCCGCATCCTGCTCTACCACGCCGTCAAGTATGAATGGGGCGGCTGGCGCGTCTGGGTGGACACTCTGTCCATCACCCACGCCAAGGTCAGAGAGCTCGTTATGGCCCTCTCACACACATACAGTCACCAGTGCAGGTTTCGACCCCGCTTTATTCATCAGTCATGTCATCTTTTTCATTATTTCCCACACCAAGGAGGCTTTGTTTTTCCTGTCGACAGTTTTGTCATGCATCCAACTATATTTTCCAAAGAGATGCCTATTCACTGCTTGGTGACAACACTATCACACGCTGATGAAGGCCCCCCCCCCCCTAAAAATGGTTCCATCATTATTATTATTATTATTATTACAGGTATTATTATTACTTTGTTTTTTTTTTTAATTCATGAATTTGACTGTAAATAAATTACACTTTGGGGGCCGCTGGTGTAGAACATGAAGGATGGTGGTGTGCAAAAATACAACCTATTCCTCACATACCTATTTTGTATTCGTACTTCTCAAAAACTACCGTTATAATGTACTGACTGATTCGTTATGTCCCTCGAGGTATGTTGCAACAAGGTTCCACTGTGTGTGTGTGTGTGT
>NW_017842060.1:2743164-2756783 GCF_001891065.2 Hippocampus comes
ATATAATTAATTTTAACTTATCAAAATTAGCACACCTTCAGCTCAACTATAGCAGTCCCACTAGAGTAACACCAAAGCCGGGGTGTCAGTCTGAGCAGTCAAGTCAGCTTCTCTTGGTTCTTTATTTACATATAGAATAGCTTTCATTCACAGATGAAAATCAACTGCTGGCACTTCTTATTTGCAAAAAAGCGCCATTTAGCGCTTGAAGAAAGTCATTGTGGCTATCACGTTACGTTGGTCTGTTCCAAAACGGTGAAGTAGCCGTGGGACGGTGTGGGATTGTGGTCTGGATGGGTTGGGGGGTAGGGGTGGAGGGGCGAGTTAAAAGCCCTGCCAGAGTGAAGGGTGAGTTAAAGATGTGCTTGTGATGTGAGGCACCCACTTGACACGGTGTGGGTGCAGAGAGCTTTGGTAACCTGTAGGGGGCGCAGGCAGGCTGTCGCCAGTTCAGGGACCACAGGACCAAAATAAAATGTCTATGATGGAATACCTGCACGAGTGACTGGTATCTTACTCAACTTACTAACTTATATGATTATAATTGAATTGTATGATTCAATGACTGTAACAGTTAAATGATAGCCATAGTGACTTTTGTCCAGATTTAAAATACTATGCATCCATTCATTTAATCATTTAATCACGTTTCAAAATGAAATATCACATGCATTTGTATTTTTATACTTTAAAGAATGCATGTACAACCATGGCTACATTATGATTAACATATTTTCTCATATTTATATGTAGACTTTTTTTTTAATTTAACCAATGTAGTGATTTCTTTTTTAACATATATTTTATTTTGTCTATGACCATGATTATATTCTCTCTAAAGGGGAAGTCCACCCAAAAATGGGTGGATTTTACTGCTTCTATTCCACATGCATCAGCATGCCGTGTTTAAACTGTTGGGGCTGCATAGAATATATATTCCTTTCAAGAAAATGTTTGTGTTGATACTTTTTCATGATATTTAATTAAATCCCTTTAGAATTAATTGTTCGAAAGTTACTATTGTACATTCAAATATTTTTTTACAGGTAATATTTTAAATGCAATCCTTTTTCTCCATCAGTATTTTTTCATTCATTCATGTTGATAATACAACGTTGAGTATGTTAAGTTTAAAATAATGATATACTTACACCTCACTGTTGAGTGACTGGGAGAATGCTTCCGCTGCTTTATAGTGAGTCACTTGGTGTCCAAACGTGGTTCTTTGCTTAATAGAAGGCTACAAAGTGAGAGTGACTAACCAAAATGTCTCGTGTTTTTACTTGGTCGTGCAGCTACAGAATGTCACAGTCTTACATTATACGCTGAGAAATTAAAGAAATATGGCAGCAGTGTTAAAAATCCAGAATCTGCACAAAGCTTTGTGGAATAGTTTTTGTTTGTGTTTTTGTGTCATTGCAGTGACTAAAAGCAAAAAAAAGGCTATAAAATCATAAGTCCTTTGTGTAACTCTTGTAAGATTCCAGCTACACACACACACACACACACACACGCACACACACACACACACACACACACGGTTACGAGTGCTCTGATTCGCCTCAAAAGATACATGCATGCTCTATAAAAAACCTAAAGAAACTCAATTGCAATTTTATTGTCCCGTTTGATAGATTTCCTGCCACCTTTGTAGCGCTGAAGCTGTTTGTCACTGTTGCTCTCCCCTCCCACTGCTGCAGGGCTGTCTGTGTGTGTGTGTGTGTGTGTGTGTGTCTGTTGCGCTCCTCCCACTGCTGCAGGGCTGTCTGTGTGTGTGTGTGTGTGTGTGTGTGTGTGTGTGTGTGTGTGTTAGAAAACGAGTCGCCAGGCGCCCGTTCTCGCCTTTTCCCTCTCGAGGAAGCCCGTTCTCCTATCAAAGCCCATTGAATATTCATCGGAGCGGTGCCGGGACCCGTCGGAGGACTAGGCCTCATAAATACGAGCAATCCTCACGAGAGCATGCGCGCCTTCGCAAATATGTTCCCACTTCATGATTTTGTTTCATAAGCATCAAACGGGGTAAAACATTTGGAGACGACTCGTCCCGAGGTGTGTTTACCACCAGCCTCTTTTGTTCAGTAATCTGCTGCATATTTTGCCACATTTGAGCATTTTTCACCGTTCAGTCAGCAAACCCTCGATTGTCAGCCATTTTTTTTTTTTTCCCCCCCACGGACCCAAAACCTGGATGTTAAAACCAAAACACACAATTGCCGATGAATCGACTTTAAGCTTGAACTCACCGTTGATCTCTCTTTCTGCTGTAGCGCATTGCGTTGTATTGCACCGTACCCCCCCCCCATATCTTTTATGTCAAGATTGTGAGAACCAACCACCCGTACACCTTGTAAGTCCAGTGTATTTGTGTACTGATGTTATGTTCCACTCCGCCCTACCGCATCATTTCCACCGCAACCGTAATGCAGGCGTTTAATTGCCTAACGTTCAATTAAGGCCATACTAATGGCAGAGCGGCTCTGAAGTCTGGGCGAGAACGACGAAGAGTGGGTTGGGGTGGGGGGTTGGGGGGGGGCGTCTGGAACAACAACTGCTGCTGCACTCAGGAGGCAGCTATGGATTAGCAGTCACGGCTCCCCACTACAGAAGATTAATGATCAACCTTGTAGCGGGCTAATTTAGAACAATAACGCCTAATTAATTACAAACAATCAACCTCGCTTTCTTCCCAGCTCTACTTTCTTCTCATTCCAATTACTCACCTTCTTTCTACTCCTCTAGTTCCGGTTTTAGTCTTTTTTTTTTTCTTTTTTAGCCCTCCAACCCTCTCTCATTTCCTGCTGTCCAAATAGCCTCAGGTTAAAAAAAAAAAAAAAAAGCTGCAAAGTGGGTCTAGTTTCACTCAAATGCCCCCCTCCCCCTTCCACCACCATCTTTGACTTTCTGTCCTGTAGCCCCAGTGATTAATGCGAGGTCTTGTATTAGGCGTGGGAGGATTTGCCAATGCCGGACACGCACTCCGCACTGCTGGCAGACGCGGGCTAATAGCATCTGCCGCTAATCTATGATTGCTTACAAGTACGGCCTCTTCCTCAAATGCCACCGCCAACCATTGTGGTTATGGACGAGCAGTCTGGTCTATCTGGCACTATCTGATGCAAGCCAGACTGATCGGGGTTAATAGGTCTTAAGTAGCTGCGTGTATAAGAGAGGGGAGGGTTTGTCACATGGCTCAGTTAGCCTCAAATGCTATTCAATCAATACTAGAATGCTACTCAGTAGCTTTCTGTAAATTAATTCAATTCTCGGGGCAATCCCTAACCAATGAAAAAAAAATTAATGGCCCTTTTCTGATTTTTTTGGGATCAGAATCTCGCAAATTAATTTACAGTCATGATAACATGGTAGCTTTGAGAATCAACTGACTACTACTGCGGCATAGGTCTAATCTCATCAGCGCTCTCCCTTTGGTTGCTTTTACATTCTTTTTATGGCACTGAATGTTTGGTTTGTGTCTTTGCAGGTCACCTTCGAGCAGCACAAGGAACACCTGTCCCGCATGTTCCGCCAGTACCAGCGTCAGGAATCCACCGGGTCTCTCGGCACAATCCGTACCGTCTCTGGAGTCAGCGAGAGCTCCGAGACCGCCGAGTGTACCAACGGTCCCCCCTCTACCGTCATCGAGCTGACGGTGGACGAACCTTCCGCTGAAGCATCTGATCCGCTGGACGCATCCGTAACCGTGTCCAAAGTGGTGGAGGAGGAACAGAGGCTGTGTCAAGAGGCTTCCAAAGATGATGTTGCGATTCCAACCAACCACTTAGAAGAACCGTGTGGAACAACAGATCAGCAGGAAGCAATTGAGAAGCCGGATTATCTCCCAGAAGCACCTCGGAGTGAAGATCCTGTAGCAGTAGAGAGAGAAGTCATTCAAGATGGAGACCCTACCAATGAAGATGAACCCAAGAATGACCAAGTTTCTCCCGACTCTGCGGCACCTCTGGACAACATCTTGCTGGAGGGTGTCTCAGTCTTCAATGAGAGCTTGGCGGAAGTCTCCTCCGTCAGCGACCACACCGAAGACAGCCAGGAGGAGTCTTCGTACGCCTCTGCTGCAACTGAAGAGGACGCGGTCGGAAAAAATGAAGGGCATGATATAAAGCGGGAAGTTGGTGAATTGCAGGAAATTGCCTTAGAAGAAAACAATGAAGAAACCAGAGCTGAAGTGGTGCCCGAGGGTGGGGAGACCCCCCCAGCACCGAAGACCCCTGAAGCAGATGAAGATGTGACAGACCCACCGGAAGAGGAACCCGCATCTACCGACCAGCCGCCAACAGCACCCTCTACAGTGCAGGAGGCCCCGAAAGGCTCAGATTCTATTTCACCGAGTCAAGACATAACCGTC
Organism: Hippocampus comes; assembly: GCF_001891065.2. Lineage (NCBI taxonomy): Eukaryota > Metazoa > Chordata > Actinopteri > Syngnathiformes > Syngnathidae > Hippocampus > Hippocampus comes. Next base: position 2,747,528 of record NW_017842060.1, read on the forward strand.
TCTGGGGAGGAATCCCCTTCCAGTGCCGTTGTCAGAAGCACTGCTATCCAAAAGACCAAAGAAATCAAAATAGCCCGTCTGGATGTGGCCAATGTAGCATTAGACACGGAGAGACTGGAACTGAGGCAGACGCACTCAACAGTATGTATCTTTTTCTCAAATCTCCCCACTTTTTCTGCTGTCATTGACAGCTTTTACCACCTTTTGCAGCAAAATGGCTTGTATTTTGGGAACTAGGCAGCTCACAAAAGCGTTCACTGATCATTTCATTTCACACTTGACGGGTCGGCGGACACTCGAGATACCTTACGATTTGTACACAAGCAATTAAAAAGTCTACTTTTACGTGGTGTTCCCCGGCCCTCATAATATCGTTGCGGTTCCGACAGGAGACAAGCCAAACGGCGACGACAGCAGCTGGCGGACCTTCCTCAGCCCAGCCGAGAGAGAGCGGAACCTCTGTGCCGCGTTCCACCATGTTCCGCATCCCGGAGTTCCGCTGGTCCCACATGCACCAGCGCCTCCTCACAGACTTGCTCTTTGCCATTGAGACGGACGTGCAAGCGTGGAGGAGGTAAGCCAGCCATCTCATGTTCTCTTGAGAGGAACTTTACCCTACCCTGACTTAAAACCTGAATCCAGGCTTTAAACCCTAAGCCTGATTTGAAACTGTAATTTAGAATTCTAAGATTTGTTGCAAACCTTAAGGCTGGCTTTAAACTCTGGCTTGAAACCCTAAGCAGATCTTCAAACTAATTTTGAAACTCTAACCCAGGCGCAAAATACAGATCTTGAAAGCCTAACCCTTGTCTGAAACTGAAGATGAGGAATGAAGCGTTGATTTGAAAACGCAATCCTTTTCTGAAACCGGAATTTGGTCTATTTTTCTGTCTCTTCAGCCACTCCACCAAGACGGTTCTGGACTTTGTGAACAGCAGCGACAATGTGGTGTTTGTGCACAACAGCGTGCACCTCATCTCGCAGGTGGTGGACAACCTGGTCATGGCGTGCGGTGGCATCCTGCCGCTGCTCTCCGCCGCCACTTCCTCCTCGGTAAGTCTCGGGCCAATGACATACGAACGCACACGAACGGGCGCACACACGAAAGTGAGTTATCCATCCGCATTGACCTTCTGTCAGTCGCGTTATCCCACCGTTGGTCGATTCCTTAACGTCATTAGCTTGTTTTTTTGTCTGTGGTCTGACCTTACTTTTATGAGATGCTGTCCTTCTATGTGACTCGGACATTTAGATTTATTGTTGGTTCTAACTACATTTGCAACAGCGTTCATGTAAAAATCCAGACAAGTGCGTTTTTCGCTCGCAAGACTAAGCACCGCCCCTCAAATAGATGCCGTCTGGAAGGAAGGCCGTTGATTGGATCTTACTCATGGCTGGAATTAAACATATGTATCACAGCAAAAATATGTTCAGATATATGTGATAATTTTTTTTCAGTTAAATCCGATTCATGTCGTGAATATTTAAATAAAATGAAATTTAGTTAATTCACCAACTTGTTGTGTTTTTTAATCCGTGTGGCAAAGAACTATACCCGTATTTAAATGAAGGTACCTTGTACTGTACATCTAATCCCAACAATTTAATTGATTTCTTTTCAATTGTGGAAGCATATGAGAACTTCAAAAGTATCTTTAAATATATTTAAATGTCAATCGTTTAAGCGTTTGATTCGATTAATGAAAAGCCTATTTGTTGACTAAAAACAATGTCAACAGTTTAATTGGCTTTGATTTTTTTTTTTCCCTCCAAAGAATCATTGCCTTGTTTCTATCTTCATTTACAATAAAAATGATTCTATTTGAAGTAATTATTATTATTATTATTTTTTTAATGTCCACTTTGTCATAACCGACCATTTACTGACTCGGTTTTGGTGACGATAGCCAAAATGTCTTGACTGGAATTAAATGATACAAATCCCCCAAAAAGGTCGACAATTTTTGTTTAATCGAAGTAAGATTTAACTTTTTTTTAAATCTGTTGTCAATAAATTGAAGAAATAAGCTTGTTAAAAATAAATGACATGCAGCTTTACAAATAAAAAAATCTAATTGATTGGAAAAAAAACAAAAACAAAAGGTCATTTATGTTCTCCCAAGTAGTCGTCCTGCTGTTGAATACAGACACTATTTGCGGTGGCCATTTTAGTTTGCAAACAAATTGCAGTCTGCTTCTGCTCCATTTCCCTGCTGCTTTCATATCTGCGTTGTCTATTGTGATGTCCAGCACGAGCTGGAGGACATCGAGCCTTCTCAGGGCCTGACGCTGGACGCCTCGGTGGCCTTCCTGCAGCGCCTCGTCAACCTCATGGACATTTTGGTCTTTGCCAGCTCGCTCAATTTCGCCGAGATCGAGGCCGAGAAGAACATGTCGTCGGGCGGCATCCTGCGACAGTGCCTACGCCTTGGTAGGGTCGCTTTCTCACTTGTGTTTCTTATTTTTTATTTTTATTTTTTTGAAAAATTGCCATTGTTTGTATTCTCTCTGCTCTCCTTCCCTTATCTTGTTATTATAACCCCCACCGCATGGCAATGGTCGTAAAACGGTCACTATCGTGATGTAGTGATTTAGACTTAATGGCCTCGGCTGTGCTACTGCGCCCTGTGGAGTTAAGCCCCCCCGCCTCCCTCTCCCAAACCCCCCCAGGCCATTTTCATACCTTTTATTCCAGGCTTAAATACACTAGAATAATACATTCAATCTGGATGTTCTTACCTGCAACACAAATAAACCCGAATGTTGCATGGAAACCTGGTCACATGCTTGAAATCCTCACCAATGCTAGAAAACCTCATTTGAAATCCTAACCAGATTGTGACATGAAAGCCGAAACCTTCTTTGGAAGCCGATTCCGGGATTGAAAACGTAATTAGAAAGCCTAATTCCGGCAAGAAACCCTACCCCCACTTTGAAGAACGAAACCAGGCTTCAAATCCGAATTGAAAAACTTGGTACCGTATCTTTGAACCCTAGTTTGAAGGCTTACTTGAAACCCTAATCCACGCTTGAAACCCTAGTCTGAAATTCTAAACCAGACTTGAAACCCTAATGCTGACTTGAAACTCTAAACCAGGCTTGAAAGGCTAATTTCAAACTCAACCTTACTCAAACCCTTAATCCAAGTTTGAAACCCTAATTTTTGTTTGAAACTCTAACCCAGGCTCAAAATCCTAACCCTAATTTAGAAAATTAAAAATAACCCCAATTTGAAACCCTAACATTGACTTGAATCCTGAACATGAAAGCCGAGCCCTCTCTTGAAACGCTAATTGGAAAACCCTGAACCCTATTTGCACTTTTAGATTTTTGGGGGGTTTGTATTGATACATTAATACAAAACAACATTCCCCCCTGAAAAAACAAACAAACTGAAAATCAGCAGGGTTTTTTTCTTCTTTTGTAAAGGTAAATAAATATTAATGAACAAAGTATTGTAAATCATACCTTTGTTGTTGCAAGCACTAAGGGATAAAACGCATATTTTCCTCTTTCTTTTATTTTAATATTTTAAATTGTCTGATTAATCAGTTATTGGAATTTCTTTCGACCAAACATTGGAATCAGCCTCACAAAATCCATAGTGGTCAGGCCCTACTTGAAACACGAGCCCCGGCTGGATACACTAACTCTAATTTCAAACCCCATTTTGTCACCCTAAGTGCAGGATACAGTAATGAAACCCTCTCTCGTGCAAAGTTGTACTACAAAAGCAACGAACCGCAACGGCTGTCTTGCAGAACCGGCGTTGGAAAATCAGCAGCCACGTTTGTTATGAAATGAATATTTGATGAGGTATGTGCTTCCCATTGAAGGCGCCCTAATCGGATTTGGGCAGAGTGTAACAAGGTTTTAGCGTCGACCAGCCCTCCTCCCCTCCTCCCATACGTCTCCTTTTTACAAATGGCCGTATGAGAGAGTGGTCCTAATGGAAAAAGCTGGGCCATTTCCAGACGGAATAATTCTCTCCTCCGCTTTCCCAATGGCTGAGATTTGTCAGTTGTCAAGTACCAGTAGCGCTGAGTGGGGGTTGTGGATTACAATAGATGACATTAGATGACATTAGATTACAAGTGTGCCACATGTGAAGTGAAGTCGCATCAGGGTAAGATGTTATTTGCCGCCGAGGAGGGGAAAGTGTCTCTCACTGCCAACTCAGCACACACAAGTCGGTCGGTGTGCGTGTGTGTGATTCAAGAGCATACCTTGCACTGTATGACCTTGGAGCAGATACACTGAACCAGGGTGACACTGTTGGCATCACCTTGTAAACCTAATGGTATCAGTGTTTCGGTATTTGCACATATACAACAAAAGCAATATAAAAACAAAACATACAATATGCAGACAAAAGAAAAAAAAACGTTGCTGCAGAGGTCTGGAGAGTCACTAATATCTTTCTTCACAACTCCTTGAAAGGCTTTTCCTGGTGCAACCGTTTTTTTTTTGTGGAGAGAAATTAGGGTGTCTCGGTGCCCATATTGGTCTCAGCATAGAGCCTTGCCACAGTGAATAAAAGGTTCCTAATCAGCCGGGGGAAATCAGGTGTGTCGATTATGTGCAGCAGGGTTCCGTTTTCATCACCACTTTTGCTCCTTGTAGTGTGCGCGATGGCGGTGAGAAACTGCCTGGAGTGTCAGCAGGCTCAGCTGAAGCTCAGCAAAGAAGCAAACTCAGCCATTTCCGGCAAATCTGTGTCTGCACAGGCAAGTCATACCCAGGATATCTTATTCTGCTCATGTAACCCCCCCCACACACACACACACACACACACGCCTTTGTAGTCACCTACCTTCCAGATACAAGCTCTGCCCTTTCCTCCCCACTGACCACCGAGCCCCGGACGTTATTGCATTAGCTCATAGCTTATTGTATTACCCCCCCCTACCTTCATCATTGTTGTTTTGTTGATCTGATCCAGCGACTTCCAGTAAAAGTCATGCCGTTCCTTCCCTGAACCGTCACCGTGCGTGTTAAACCTCATTCATAATGCAGCCGTTCTATAGAAAAGCCATTACGTTAAGGACACCGTCCTCCCGCCAGAGGATACCCAAGCCGCTACACGTATGCATTTGTGTCTCGGCGAACAAATTAAATGTTTCTTATGATTGGCGCAGAGTCCTGTGGACGCGGTGACGGGCGGGATGTCTCCCGTGCACGACTTTGAGCGGCTGCTGCAGGACATGGACATCAACCGCCTCAGGGCCGTCGTCTTCCGAGATATTGTGAGTTGTGGAAAGCACGCTCATGCACGGCTAAGTTCAAAAGCTGTTGACAACTGGTCAGTATGGTTTTTGTTTCCACCAGGACCCACAGTTGGCGTTTCATTTTACATCCCTTAAAATCAATCGGCCCATACAACGGGGAGCGCTAACTTGAGAAATCTAACTCTTATTTTAAAACCTCGTTTGAAAGCATAAATTCGGGTAATGGATGGATGAATCAAATTTGTCCTATTTTAAAAACTTTTTTTATTGTCAATTTTTTTTCCCTCATTATTGCAATTGCAATTTAATATGCAATCATTTTTTAAAAAGTCTTCCCGTGTGGTTTCGAACAAACACATGCAATAAATGAATCTGTATGACAGTAAACAATAATTTGATTTATCATACCGTTTTTGGCTAATGCTAAACTAATGGCAAACTAACCTTGAATTCATAAGAAAGAGAATGTACTTATCAACTTCGGTTGGAGTTGTTAAACACTTTGACTTGCTGTCCCTTCAGTGTTCACAACATTCTGACAAACAAATGTGGTCTAAACTGAAGTCAGGAGTAATTCATAAGTCAGAACATAGCAGTAATTTGAAATCCTTAGCTTTGCTCGAAACCCCAACGTTGTACAATTCGTAAAACAAAGTGGGCCTCTCTCGCTTGTAGCCTCCATACGGTTGTGTACATTATCTTCCTCGAAGAACTGTAAGGCTCGGTGCAACCCCTGACAGGACTCTCGTGACACTTTCTGCTGTACTTATGTACACACAAGCGCACATCAATACGGATGTTGTTTAGTATTCTTGTTTTGTTCCAGGAGGACAGTAAGCAGGCTCAGTTCTTGGCTCTGGCTGTGGTCTACTTCATCTCCGTCCTCATGGTGTCCAAGTACCGAGACATCCTGGAGCCCCACAACGACAACAAGCATCCCCAGCGATCGCAGTCGTCCCGCAGCACAGGTATAAGAGGCCTGATTTGAAACCCTACTCCAGGCTTGACGCCCACCTTTGAAAGTGTACCTCTGGCACGCCGGTTGGAAAAACTTACCTTGAAAACCTTACCCGGACTTGATATCACAACACTGGCTTGCTGCTGTTACAGACCGGGAGCCCTAATTTGAAACTTTAACGCACTTGACTTGAAACCCCACCTTGAAAACCTAACCTTGGCTTTAGATCCAGATATGAAACCCTAAATTGATTTTTGGGGGATTCATGAATCTTTAGTCACCCTTGTAATAGATAACTAATTGAACGATGACATTCTTTACAGACAGCGGTGCCGCGGCTGCGTTGCCAGAGTCGGAGAATGGTGTCGCCCTCCGCCGCTACGACTCCGGCATCGGCGATGAGCACGCCTCCATCGCCGCGGCCAGTGAGGCGGAGGCGTCCTCCTGTGGCGGTGCTGCCCACGGACCCGACGCCGTCTCGGAGGCCCTGTCCACGCTGTCCTCAGAGGTCAGACCCGCTGAAGCCAAAGGCAAGAACGTGAAGGACATCCTGCGCAGCCTGGTCAGCGCGCCGGCCGACGACATCATGGTGGACCCCGGCCTGCTGCCGCCCGCTTTTCTGGGAAGCGGGGTGGGCGTGGGCGACGTTCCCAGGGATTCCTTGCAGATCCGATCTTTTGACAGGTGAGCGCATCTCTTGACACAAATGTGCCCACAGAAATACAGAAATACAAATGAGCCACCGAAAACTATCATGGGCTGACTCCATTTTGTTGTTTTGCCAGTGAGTGATTTATTTTTATGGCTGCAATCCAATCTGAAGGATTTTACAGTATATCTGGGTGTTGTTATGGCAGTCATAATTTATTCTGGATATTTGTTTGGACAGAAATTGTGGTTTTTACTCCGGTCTTAGTTTGTTGCCAAGGCCAAACATCTGTCACGTCGATCAATATTTCATCTGTCACTTTTACTGACTTGCAAGTGCATTGGCACCCAAGTTAAGCACTTTCTGAGTCTTCCTCACTTTCTGGGATGCTTTTGTGAAAGGTGAAACTTGGTTTCATAGTTGTTGGCGCCTTGGAAGAAGAAATTGGGCCATGTGTTGCAGTGACGAATCAGGGAAAAGTGCAACGTGCAAGAGTGAACTGCCCCCTCCCTGTCAACATAGGAACTAAACCATTTTGTAACAGAAACCCCTTTGAACCGACTTTGTCTGCTCTAAATGCCGGTAACCCTGCAGTGGGGCGGGGAGGGGGGGAAAAAGCCATGTGGTGAATCCGCAGACAGGCCCAGGTGAGAACGATGGTCCTTGGGTCTGTTTTACATTTGGACTTTGAGGATGAGTAAGAGACTCCTCCATGGGGGAGACTGTCAAAGTTGAGGTTCTCACATTTTGAAGAAAACACCTCCTCCCCGTAGCCAGTCAGTCGGTCTGCGGGTATGACCCCCCAAACCCCCCGCCCACCAAAAACGATGGGAATTCCGCAGCATCTCCGTGATGACGGCGTGTCTTTATCTGAGGAATGCTTTGTCAGGTCTGCGGGTGCTCCCCATATCAGGGGGATTAGACTGGCTCCTGCCCGCTGAGAACGCTGGCCTCTTTACTGAGGACTTGAGGAGCGCTGGAAACCATAGACCAACAGCTTGGGGAGCCTCCTCGTGCAACACACGCGAGGCCCCGTTCACAGCCAGACACCTTCAACAGGGGCAGGAAGGGGCTTTAACATAAACTCTCACGATAAGGCAGATGGCCGATAAGGCCTGCAACTTGAGGTGAAATGAATACAGTGGTACCTCGACTTTTTTTTTTTAAATACATACGAGCCGTCACTTTTGTCGTGAGCTGTGAGAAACAGAAGACAATTAAAGCGAATAGAATTACAGATTTTGTATTTACTCAAAAGCTATCATTTACAAAAACTCCACTTTATGCTAATCCACATTACAAAACACCGTAGGTAGGCTAAAATAATGAGCATTCATGCGGCGGTAGTTATAAGCCAAAGCAGTTAAAACCCATTCAAGCTGGCGTACAGTTTAAAGTCTTGAAGCTGCGAGCAAGATTTGAATATAACCCCACTTCTTCACTCAGCGTTTCTGCCCACAGAACACGCCCAGCTCACTATTGCGCATGCGCGGTGCCACGCTAACGCATCTACATTGCCGACATGACATATTTATGACAGAACAGAGTTCTACATTAACAGTGGCCCGATGGCCCGGAGCCTCAATGGGATTGGTTATTGATGCTGGTCAGATTATGCCAGTACAAATGTAAAAAATGATTATGATGAAATCAATATGGTGTTGCCTTTTTAAGATTTAAAATTCAATATTTTTATTTTTCACCACTAAAATTGATCAATCATCATTGATTATTATTCATTGTTATCTATTTATTTATTTATTCATTCATTCATTCATTCTTTTATTTATTTATTTTTGTGTGGCAGGTTAAGTGCTCTTTTCAGGACTAAACATAAGTAATATTTTCTTAAAGGCGTAAATAATATAGTATAAAGATGCTAAATATGATATATTGAAACTCATAGACCCACCACACATTCTTATTTCGTTTGGAGGGGGGAATACCGAAAACTTTTTGAAGTTTTCCCAATCCCTGAAGTATTGCGCTGAAAATAAATACCATATGAGCAAATTCCTTGAATGTGTGCGCTCATAAATTCTAATTTTTGATAAATATGCAATATGGATATTGAAGTATGACCGGTAATTCTTTGTGCACGAGGACATTGCTCAGGTTGGGACTTGTAAACGTCCAGTGCGATCTTTTCCACAGGCCTCCGTTAGATGTTCCAGTTTGGAGCTTCTCATTTTGTTCATGTAGTGATTTCTCCATTCTCATTAGTTCTTCCCGTCGTGCACTACGCGCGCACGAACACCGTTTATCACCTGCCACGTCCATCACGGCTGGCATCTACAAGCAAGAAACGACACGACGACGGGACGAGTTGACATTCAACACAGACGTGCTTGCCAAAACACGCCACCTCTCCTCTCGTCCAGACGCTTGGATTTACGAGGACGACATGGGGGTGGGGGGGGG
>NW_017842060.1:2759193-2784533 GCF_001891065.2 Hippocampus comes
CCCCCGCCCCCATCTCCACCACCATCCCTTCGGCTGATTTATTTACTAGCGCAGACCTGGTGGATTTCTCCCATCCATTTCTCAGCCGTACCCCTGTTATGACAGTCAGTCTGCAAATATTTGCTGACACGAACCAGAACTAAACAGTGTCATTGTACAAGCCGCTGATTTAGATCAGCAGAATGTGCGAGGGTTGGCCGGGGGGGATATACACGGGGCGCACTTGTTTGCATTCCTGCCGTGCGTGTACAGAAGACTTGTGTCCATCGTGAAGTGTTGTTAATGGAGCGCTCGGGAGGAATCTCAAATAGCGTTTGAATGACGGCAAGTTTCATTTCTCGAATCGCGCTTCAAAATGGAGGACTGGAATTGATGGACGTTTTGCAGAATTGAGGACTGCAACTGTCGCTTGAAATCGCGTCGTTTGCAAAATGGAGGACTGTCTATAATAAATATATCGCAAGATGTCGGAATGTCATAAAAGGGAGGACTGCAAGTCACAAATATATCACAAGATGTAGGAATGTAAATAGTGGAATGTCATAAAATGAGGACTGGAAGTAACAAATATGTCAAAAATGAACAAAATGAAGCAGAGTAAATAATGAATATGTCCCAAAAAGCAAGACTGCAAAACTTATGGATATTACTCAAAGTGGAGGACTGCAAACGATAAAAACGTTGCCAAATGGAGAACAGCATTGGGCAAAATGGAGGACGACAAATATCGCAAGACGTATTTCTGTTAATGATCAAAACAAAAATTGCAAAGTTGAGGCTGTAAAATAATGAAAGTGTTCCAAAATGTAGAACTGTCAAACGGGAAGTTTGTCGATAACCACTATACTGCAAGGTGTAGGACTGTAATTTGCAAATGTCGCAAAAGGAGCACTCCAAATGTAGGACTGTATGAAATGTCGCAAAAGGGAGGACTGTTAATTTCCATGTGAGGAAAGTTAAGCATAAACTGAGATCATCATACTTAATCCCGCCCCCCTTTCCTGATGGAGTAAAAGGAGTTTTCTATTTGAGGGAGGCGTTTATTTTTCTTCGTCTTAAGTACATGACTAATTGGAGCACGGTGTATATGCGTGGATATATGATATTTACTTTTTCTATTTATCTGCCCCCCCTAGCTTATTTAATGCCAGTGTGCGTCCTGGCAGCTTTGAGGCTGGTCTTGGAGGCATCGTACAAGTTCTACACACAAACACGTTCCCTCATTTTATTTGAAATTGTGGTGATTACCAGAACACAACATTTACTTGACGCAAACATAACAGGTTCAAAACTTTAAATAATACACAACGCACCTTCGGCCTCCCGTGTTGTGGCTGGCTGACATTTGATTAATTGTCAGGGGCGGTCCACTCATGATAAGTGTGGCTAATGACCTGCTGAATAATTTACCGGTTCCTTTACAAGTAGATGGAAGGCTCCACACAAACACGCGTCTATTTATGCACTCGATGGTGCTTTCCATGAATAGAATGTGCATTCAGCTAGTTGTGGCGCTCTTCTTCACATCCTGATAGGGCTGTCCTGTCTTGTGCGTATCTGAACGGAAGCAAAACTTCGTAGATAATGTCTGTGGCCTGCTTCCAGTCAGGAAAAAAAACGGATTGATTTGACCCATGCAATTCAGTCATAAAGCACGGCAAACAACTGAAGTGCTGTGCTGAAAGAGACAAACATCACAAACAGGAGTTTTGCGAATAGCAGAATGAATACAAAACGGATGTCTAGACAAATCGTAATATGCAGGACTGTAAATAATGGAAATGTGGCAAAATGGAGGAGTGAAAATGACGTCACAAAATGGAGTACTGTGATTGATACGTTGCAAAATGTAGGACTGTAAAAAACACATTACAAAATGAACGATTGGAAATAAAGAATACTGTATGTCACAAAATGAAGAACAAATAGGACCACAGATAAGTCATAAAATGGAGGACTTGGAGGCTGATTGAGTAGAGAATTGTGTGCCGTCTTTGTTACCCTGTGTGCTAAATTGACTCTTCTAGGGAAACATACAGTTTGTGCTATATTTGCTAGCTAAATTATGCTCTTGGGCTATTTTCACTAGCCTGCCAACTAGCATGACTAGTCTGTGTAAACTTGTGTGAGGTTCGCCCGACTGTGGGTTAACTTAGCTTGCACGTGTCAATTCCTGGGCTCTTTTCATGAGAACTTGGCAAGCCTCGTTAAACTCTTTAGCCATTTCCGGTAGCCTACCTGTCTACTTGGCCAGTTTGAGGAGACTTGCGTTCGATTTCGATTGGTTAGCCTGAATGCTAACTCTGGTAGGAAGGTTTGTGCTATATTTACTACCCGTTGAGCCAGGCTTAACTCACGCTCGTCGGTTTCTTCAAGACCGTGCGTCATCCTTTGGTCTCGTTCTGCTTCCGCTGTACTTAAACATGTGCATTGCATGTTTGACCGTACATCTGCAAGCCTGTGCATTAGTGTGTGTGTGTGTGTGTCAGCATCAGCAGCAGCAGTCAGTGATTAGGCTCTGCTTCCCCTGTGTCAGCACTGATAAGCGGGGCCAGCCTCCCTTTGATATGGCCAGTGCTCTGTCATAGCCCTGCTCCAGACTGACGGCTTATCTGCAGCGTGCCGTTTGCCTCCCCGGCTGCTGTTTCAACCCACACTCGCTCCAACCGCATTATTTTACCCCCAACTGTATGGTCACTTTTTGTGTGGAGTAGCGGATACCAGCAGCAAAAAATCCCATGATCCTCTGAAGTGACTTGCACGAAATCAAGACTTTATGGGATTTGGAAAGCGACAGTTTTTAAGTAGTTTGAATTCTCAACTCTTTGCATTTTGCCAAAGCATAAAAAGCGAAAGAAAAAAAACAGTCTCGCAGGAGACATCTGAAAGTGTATTTTTCCAGAAAATGTAAAGGACTGCGAATCACGGCAAACCTTTATTGCAAGTTGTAAATGGCTAATTTTTCCTGAACAAAGCAGCAATGTGCATGAAAAGCAGTCACTGTTTATTACCTTGTGAATTCATCCCATCAAAGGGCACCGCTAATCTAAGACATAAAATACTTCCTCTCCTGTGTATATTTTTATTCTTCACTTAACGTCCCTTTTTTAGGCGACACCCTCTTTTAGAGCAGGGATGTCAAACTCATTTTTGTCACGGGTCGCTTTGGAGCGAGGTCTTCCCTCGCAGGGCCGTTATGATAGTGAAACCAAAATAATCGTCTCATCGAATTGTGACTTCTACACCACAAATTTTGAAATCGCTGAACTGTACTACTTTGTTCAATTATTCGAGTGAGCGTCAACAGGGTAGCAAAATTATTGCAAAATCTCAACATTACTGATGACACATAATTTGACATTTCGCTACAGATTTTTAGCAAGATCATGGAAGTTGACACGCATGATTTGCTTTCGCGGGCCACATGAAATGTCACGGTGGGCCAGATCTGGCCCCCGGGCCTTGAGTTTGACTCCATAATTTAAAGTGAATGTCCCAAAGAAAAAGCAAAACCAGTGTTGATCCTCTGAACTGTCGTTGAAGTTTTGTGACTTCTAAAGCTATATTTTATGAAAATATTCAGGCCGACTCCTGAACGTTACACTCAAAAGCAAAACGTTGTCACTCTAATCCTGAAAGTGTAAAATCCTTCTATCGAATGAGCAGTTTTTTTTTGTGTCGTTGTACATTGACGTGAATGTTGTCTTTTGTCATGCAGGAGTGTTGTGCTTGCCCCCAAGAAAGCAGGCGTGACATCTCAGGTGCCCGCCGCCTCCGCTGCTGCCAATCCCGCTGCCGCTCCCCCCAGCATGCCCCCCGTGACTCCCGTTGATGGCGTGGCCGTGGTTTCTTCTGGAGATGCATCACAGACCAGCAGCAGTGCCGAGGGTCAGCAGATGCACAAACATGCACGCACGCGCGCACACACACACATACACACACACACACACCCACACACACACACACACACTTAGAGGGCGTGCAGGGCGCAGACTGAATTACTTGGCTGTGCAAGAAATCAATATTTATTCAACAATGCTACTCTTGTGTGGCTTGTGTAGCTTAATGTGCTTATCTAAGGCCTCAGGACACACACACACACACACACACACACACACACACACACACACACACACTAGTGCGACACTTAATGACATGAAGCTCCAGTGATTTTGCTTCAAAGTAGGGTTAGAAAACATCTAGGGGGAATAAACACAAATAAATGAAGAACCAATAAATAGTAATATGTGAAACAGAAGTATTTGTACGTAAAAGCATTTTTCACACGCACAAAAAAAAACAAAAAACTCATGAATAACATTTATGAAGTGGACTTTTTAAAAATGTTAAATATTCAAAGAATGATTTTAATTAATAAACTTATTAATCATTGAAACAGTCCTGAATACTACTGAATACTATTGTGCTCAATTAGAATACTTTTCAACGTGAAATTTAAATGAATTAATGTGTTTGGTATGACATGTGGTTTTTGTCTGGCTTGCACAATTTTGAAAGTCATTTTACAACACCGGAAAATGACAAAAAACGTTTTTTTTTTTAAATTGAACTTTGCTTTGAGACACCACTGTAACTGATATATTTGATTGCCTTTTATCATTAAATTCAATTAAATTCTAAAAATTATTTTTTCCCTGTATTTGCTGATTGGTGAGTCCATTTTGACTAAACAAATACGGTTTCTCGACCCCTACTGTAAAGTGCCATATGATTTTGCAGTCACCATACACACTTAACACCGCTCACACACACATACACACACACACACACACACACACACGGACGTTCATTCATCCCAAACCACATCACGCATGTCATTCCCAAGGAGTTATCCTTTCTTGGAGACTGTCCCGGCTGGAAAAACAAGCAAGGAGTGTAATCCTCCTCTTGCTCCTTCATCTTGAGCCGTGCATGATATTATTTGCGAGGTGCGTGGAGGCCCATCTACTGGCGGATCAATCACAGGTAGACTGTGTAGCGCGTGCACCGCCCTGCCTCATCCCGTCGATTTTAGACCAACAATCAAATGGTCAGAAAAAAAACCAAAACAGCCAGCTGGGCCCGAATTGCTCTGCGATGACCTAATGAGTGTTGAAGTCAAAGCGGCTTGTTGTGTTCGTTCACTGCAACGTCCTACTCACTTTGCGTTCCGTCATTTGTGGGAGTCGTCATATTCTTTCGCTTGCTGAACTTGAGCAGCGAATACAGAATCCCCCTTTAGCACCGATGCCGCTCGTGCAACTGCTACGTCACAGTAAGTTTGCGCTCGGTGATTTGCTCGCCATCTTATTTTTCCTCTTTGCAGCTTATAAGACCCGTTACAGGAACTCGTCCACCTCTTGGATCACTATGCTGCCGTTGTGTTGCAATAAGTTAAATTTACGTGATTATGGCCATCATCATAGTTTCCCTCTTTGCCATCATATCGATGGTTCCTCTGACACAGACGCATCTACCTCTTATAATATTTTAGTTCTACATTGCATTAAAATGTGTTATGCATGTGATTTATGGACCCCGCCATACATCTGCAGTCTTCCCATACTGTACTGAACAGACTAAAGACAATCGCTCCTACCACAGTCGTTAGTACGTCACTGCTACATCGACATTTTTTTTTTCTCCCCCTGTGATTTATGGTCACCATCCTATTTTTCCTCTTTTGCTGTAATGTACTGAGCAGCCGAGGCAGACTTGCTTCTACCGTGATCACTACACTGCCACAATGTCACAAGAATTTCAATTTCCATGATTTATGATCACCATCATATTTGACAATTTTTTGCAATATTGTACTGAGCAGCCAGAACAGAGTTGCTACTAGCATTGTCGTCACCACATTCCCTTTATCTCACGATAATTTCACTTTATTTATGGTCAGGCATTTTTCTGCCTTTGTTGTATTGTATGAATCACCTAGGACAGAGTTGCTTCGCCGTAATCGCCGCCATACTACCGTTATATCGCAATCATTGCAATTTACATATGTGGTCACCATCATATTTTTCCAATTTTTTTTTTTTTTTTTTTTTGCTGCATTGCATCGTTCAGCCAGGACAGTGTTGTTTCTGCCATCATCTTCACCACGCTACCAACATCTCACAATAATTATCATAGGGTTCCCTTTACTGTCTTTTGTGTCTATGCTAACACCACCGCACATTCCATTCTATTTCCGTGATTTATGGTCACCCTAGTTTTCCTCTTATTCCACTGAGCAGCCAAGACACAGTCCCTATTACCACTGTTGTCACTGCAGTACTGTGACATCATAATAACTTTCTGTGATTTATGGTCACCATCACATTTTTTCTTCTTACCATATTGTGCTGAGCAGCTCGGACAGACACTCATCACTGTGCAACCACGACATTTCTTTTAAGTTCTGTTTCTGTGATTTATGTGCCTCCTATTTTATTTTTTTACTCTTCACCATAAAAGGGACCAGAGTACACCAATATGCCATTTAGAAAGATAAATACCGATGTTGACTTTTCATTTTGGTCAGTCTCCAAATTGTGCAACCTTATTTCTCGGCACAGTGGTGCAGGGCGGGGAGGTGGGGGTATTTTGGGGACGGGTGGGGTGGGGGGTGGGGGGTTGCGTGGGCGCGTACTCAGCGAGTGGCAGTGAAACATTACCGGTCTCTAAGTATGTAATTTAAAGGCCTCATCATGAAACGCTCTGAATTGTAAATTGATAAGGAAGACGTATTGTGCCAGGAGTACATCATCCGCTATCTTAACCATAAAAATTATACTTGTACCCCCACTTGCCCTACTCCACCATAAATCGCTCCCTCCCCTCTCTTCCAACATTTGAATGGAAGCCATTGTATGATTTCATAAGAGGCATGTTTCTACGCCGGTTTATGGCACTTTGCTGGCCTTTTAACGTATTGCCTTGCGAGTCTGTGCACGCGTGTGCACGAGTTCAGACTAATAACAGAGTTCCATGGTTTCCCTCTGCAGCCGGCGGCCAGGTTCCAGCCAGCGCTAGCTTGCCATCTGTCCCAGCGCTCTCCCCTGTGACCCAGCACACGGCCCCCAATATGAGGTGATTCATCTTTTTCTTTTTTTTTTTTTTCTCCACCCTGTACGCACACACACACACACACACACACACACACACACACACACACACACACACACACACACACACACACACACACGCATTCGTGTACATATCTTTTTCTATTGATTCAAGTGTTCCTTATTTTAAAAAAAAAAGTGACCTTCGAGTAGAGTTGCATGACTTTTTGCCCGTCATGTCCTCTCGTTTTTTTCTAGTATCTCGGAGCGTCTGGAGCATGCCCTAGAAAAGGCGGCCCCCCTCCTCAGAGAGATCTTTGTGGACTTTGCTCCGTTCCTCTCCCGGACGCTTTTGGGCAGTCATGGACAGGAGCTCCTCATCGAAGGCACCAGTGAGTGTGATGCCGCAGTCTTACCATGCCTTCAAGACCGCTGCGGGAGTAGAAATTGTCAGACTATGCAAAAAAAAAAACAAAAAAAACGCATATGACAGCGATTAGCTTCGGCATTGTCATGTGAGACAGCAAATTGGTGAAGGCCCATCAAATCCGACTTCTCGGCATTTTAGTACAGTGTTGTCGTTGGAGGGTGAACATTTCAGACATCCCTGCAATGCAGAATTAGTGCGCAATCATAATCTTTTTTTTTTTTTTTTTTCCTTTTCCTCTTCAAATCGTATTTCACATTGCGGATTTTTAACAAGTTGCCCAAATATGCTGTTTATACTGCAACATTTTTGTGGGCATCCATTTCCATCACCAGTGTCACCCGTGAAAATAAACGGTCACTGGCGATCAAACAGTTTGATCGGGACATCAAGATTGATTGTAAAACTGAACTTTGAAAAAAAACTAAATTATATGTTTTATTAATGAGGAAATATATTATTTTAATTATTGTGTTTTATATTGTATCGTATATAAAGCATGAGGTAATATTTTTGTTACAGCAAGGCAGAATAAGAGTATTAAAATTACAGCTGTAAAATGACCTTTTATTTTTGGAAACAGCATTTTCACAAACTACAAAGTATAGATTCATAAAAACAGAAGAAACATGTCATGTTAAGTTTGAATAAATAAATGGTAACTTTCTTCTTCTGTTTTAATTCTCCTTAGTTAGTGTCTCATCACTGTTGAGATATTTGGAGGAAAAAACCTGTGGGCTACTCATGTTGTCCTTGGGGCAATTTTTTTTTAGGTTAAAGCACATTAATCAGCTCACAAAGGCATCTCTGTTTTGAGCGTCTTGTCTCGCTCCCTCCATCCTTCTCCTATGTTAAGTGACAAGAGGAGAAATGTTGCGCCGAATGTTGTTGCCATGTCGGTTGAATTTCGTTGCAAACATGCGGCTAAATCTTATTAGGAAAGGATCGGCTTCCTAAAAATCTGACCTGAACGTAACCATAGAGGTTCCGTAAAGACACTTTCTGATTGGTCCATCTCGTCCCTGCTGCTTTAAACTGCCTTACACGCAGTAGGCTGATGAGCCAGTAGCAGCGCTAGAAGGTTTCCAGAGGCCCGGGTCAGAGGCCAGGCCCCTAATAGCAGTGTTTGGGATGTCTGCTGCCACCAAACAAAATGGAAAGTTGATTGATAGTTGCAGGACGGGGTTGTGGGGGGGGTGTCAGGGGTGACTGTAGAAGGCAAGCAGGGGGGAGGTGTGTTGTTGTACATATCTACGTCCCATCTCTTCGTCTGGGCCTCTGGACACTCCAGTGGCCCCCTTGATCTCTTCAAACGTCCCCGTGGTTGGCCATTAGGGATCAATAGGAGACATATGCTGGCCCAAGTCGGACCTGTAATTCAAAGCCCAAATATGTATTAGTTTACATTCACATCATGTCAGCTCATTAGGCGCATCAATACTCGACGCGCCCTTACAGATGGGGACCATGTTAGGTAATACTTGTTCTGGTGAAGCACCGCATGAATTGTTTTTTCACCAAGCAGTGCTGATTACTCCAAATCATACCATTAAAAAAAATAAATAAATAATAATAATAATAATAATAATTTTAAAACCCGGCCACTCTAAATGGTATCACTTTATTTATTTAAATCTGGTCACTTGATTCCTACCATTTTTTTCCGCCTGATCTCTCCAAATTTTATCATTTTATTTTGATTTATCTTCTCACCACAAATGGTACATGTTTTGAGCCACTTCACTTTGGAGGTTCGTCTGAAATCAATTTCAAACAATTCTAGCTATAGCTCTGATGAAATGTAGCTTTTGTTTGCTTTGTTTTATCATCGCCTATATGCTCCCAAATTTCTTTTTGTCATGCTCAATGTTCCCGAAGGAAAAATGATCAAATGCCTGTCACTCATGTATTAATTGCGGTGGAAGCGCAATCCCGGTCTGCTTGTGCTGTTTCAAAGTGTGACGGACTGGACTACACGGCTCGCTGGAAACAGGCGCCCATTTTGTCAAATTACACCAACTCTCTGTCTTGTTGTATTTCCCCCAGGCCTGGTGTGCATAAAGTCCAGCAGTTCGGTGGTGGAGCTCGTCATGCTGCTGTGTTCACAGGCAAGTCTCGCATCTTTATCTCCTCTCTCAGATGCCGTTTGCCATAGTTTTGATTTACCAGTCTCAGATGGGCTCAGAGTCAGGACTCGGAGCCCATCCGGTCACTTATCTCTCCATTCCCGCTCTGGTCCCGTCCCCCCCAACGAAGGCCGAGAAACCGGATCGAAAGCCGCCTTTGCTTGTAGATATCGGCCGCATGGGTCAAGGGTGGGCGACCCGCCCGCCTACCCTTTGACCCCGGCCTCACGGTGCCCCTTGTGGGCCCAAACCGCCGAGGAAGGATAATGTCGATTTGATAGTGCTTTGCATTGATTGGCTCTTGTCTTCTGGACGCTTGCCTTGCCAAGTTTATTTAGCCTGCCACCGCATCCATGAATACTAATTCTGGGATCATAAGCAGGCAGGGGCGGATCGATGACGGCCGGTGTCAATAGCGTCATTGCGGGATACCCGATTAGCATCACACTGGCGATGGGTGCTCTGTTACTGCTGTCAATCTGAATCCAATAAAGCAGTTGCCTACCATTTTGTTCATTATAGTTTGCAACACTCACCATATTTCGATACGTGATTTGCAAAGGAACTTCAAAACACAACAGCAGTATTTTTAGAATATGAAACACTGTTCATAATATTAAACAAACGTAACTGAGCAATGGGGCGCAACTCCAGTCACCATTTGCACAGTGTGCAGTTTCTGCCACGACATTTCACAAATCTCGGCCGTTGGTTTTTGCAAGTGAATTCGCAACGATTCAAAATTGGAATCGCAGTGGCACGATGTGGTGTCGTTGAAAATAGCAGCCGGTCCAAATGCACGGAAGCTTTCACACGGGCGAAAAATCAATTTCCAGGTTGTTAAGCGCGTGCTAGCATATTCAGTAACTTTACACGTGTTGTGTAAAATCAGTATCAACTTTACTCCTCTATTAGCTTATCGTGTGTTCCAACTTAGGCACAAATTCGGGATAAATCGCTTCCGTAGGAACACTGAGGGCTAGGTTTGTTTATTTAAGGAAATACAGTGGATTTATTTTCAAGTTACCAGTATAGCTGATAATAACGGTTTGTTTTTCTCGATTTACTGCACAATAACACAAAAAAACCCACATTTGATTAATGATACATCACCGGAAAGCACGCGTTCTTTTTTTATTTTATCAGCTTTAATTTGCCAAATAAATAGTACCTGTCATCTGGCTTTATGCCGTCTCCCGCTCGCGTTTTTTTAACCCCTTCCTGCGACGTCGGCCCTCGTATAACGGTGGCGAGTACGGTGAGATAGAGGCGAGAATGACAGGCTCTAATGCTGCTATTTGTCATATCTGTCAGAGTGTTGTTTAATGCTAATCTAATCAAAGGCGGAATCTCTGTGATTGTTACAGCCAGGCCACACTGCTTCAATCCGTCCCTCCTCCCCCACTCCTCTTCGGTCCCCGAGTCTGGCTATGCTCCTTTTGCGCCAAGCCATTCCCACCAAATCTACACAAACGCAGGCACACACACACACACACACACACACACACACACACACACACACACACACACACACACACACACACACTTTACAGGGAACCACTGGGATTGGCTCGCGCAGTGTTGATTGCTTCCATAAATCATCTGGGCCAAATTCTTTCACAGCTAATGCAAATGTAATTTTATTGTGAGCAAGAAAAAAGGAAACGTAGGGACAGACTTTCCTCTGGGCTAAATTACTGCATGTAATCATTTGTGTGTGTGTGTGTGTGTGTGTGTTCTCCTGTGTGTGATTGATGATGTCATTTAGCCGGCCCCACCCTCTGTCCCTCCCTCCCAGCCCAGGAAGTTCCCATTTCTCGCACAGGAAGCACATAAGCGGCCATCTTGAGTGGATTGGGGCATGATGCTTTTGATTGATTCCCAAGCCCACCTCATCGGCGATGCGATCTCACTCTTTCCGTGTGAAATTTTAATTAATTTCCCGTGCGTGGAGATGGAGTAGAGCTGGGGTTGAAGGGTCAGGAGGCAAGGGACTCCAGAGCAGTTTTTAATCAGGGACCCCCGAGAGAGTCGCGTTGGCCACCACATCATCACACTATTGAGGGGGCGATGGTAAACCACTCTTTGATGGCCGGTTCTTTTCTCAACGGCAACAACAGGCCTTCCAATTAAAGGCCCATTTTACAAAGACATTAACTGCTCGGGTGGCGTCGCGCTATTGATTACAACAGACTGCTGCATATACAAACGGAGGATTAATGGCTCTATACTGTACAGTAGTTCCAAGAAGTACCATGTCTACTCCAGGTAATCCTTTGGCCATTTGCTCTTCGAAATTCACACCAAAAATGGCAGACTTGCTGTTTTTTTTGTTGTTTTTTTTCGGGCGCAGCTCCTACTCGTGACAGATGTCATTTTCGGAAGGTTGTGTGGGGAAAGTATTTCAAAAGTCTCTGAGAGGTCAAGGAGAAAGACAAGTCTGATGTGTCAGCTGCGAGGAAGCGCGTCGACCTCACAGTGCAGAGGTCGTGGGTTCGATCCCAGCTCCGGCCTCCCTGTGTGGAGTTTGCATGTTCTGCGCGGGCCTGCGTGGGTTTTCTCCGGGTACTCCAGTTTCCTCCCACATTCCAAAAACATGCTTGGGAGGCTGATTGAACACTCTAACGTGTCCCGTGTGATTGTGAGCGCAGATCGTTGTTCGTCTCTGTGTGCCCTGCGATTGGCTGGCAACCGGTTCAGGGTGTCCCACGCCTACTGCCCGAAAATGACTGGGATAGGCTCCAGCATTCCCCGTGACCCTTGTGAGGATAAAGCGGATCGGAAAATGGATGGATGGATGGATTGGTTTAAATGTATGGATTGATTTAAATGTACGCTTTGATGCAATTATTCTCATTTGTCATCATTCAGTCCAGTTCGGCTCGCTGTAGTATGGCTTGGATCAAAGTTTAAATGCTTCCCAAACTTCAACGTGTCACATTTGGCTTTGGAAAACATCCACCATCCATTATGTAACTCATCTGTCATTTACCCATCAATTAGAACCCTGTCCACCATGTACAATTTTGTCCATTTGGTTTTATGGTGAAAAAGTTTTTGCGTCTGTCCGTTTTTCCCGAATTACATACAATGAATGGCCCTCCATCCAAAACGTACTTACCTGCACAGGTTGACTTTCTCCCAATCTTTGTCACATTTATGTTCGACTTAACGTTTACCGGCCCCATGACTTGAAAGTGTCAAATTAATAAGTAATGTCCCGCGCACAAGGGGAAGCGCTCTTCCCCCTCGGTCCGGCGCCGATATGAGAAATCATCTCATCGGTTACCCGACTGGTCGAGTGTTTGTGCGCACGGGGCCATAAATCTCCCCAGTAGCTGCATTTGTGTCCTGTAGATCAGCCATTATTGTCCGGCCCTCTGTCAGCCCATCCATCCTTCAGCCATTTATCAGAAATGCATCCTGGACATGAGTGGGAAGGAAGGAAGTAATAGGGAAGGCAGCTTAGCGGAGGGCCAGATTGCACCATGTCCACCCCTTGAGCGCTTGAATGAGTTGCACTGCGGGTTTTTGTACGATTCACTAAAAAGTCACGCTCATGTTGGATTTGTAAATAACAAAACTTCAACAAAATTGTTACAAAAATTGAGATTTTTCATCAAGGGGCCACTCAGCGTCATTTGAAATGAAATGCAAGAATAATAAACGTGGTGTAAAATATTAATTATGTCATAAAATAGTATTAAAAAATATACGAGAATATTTCAATACAGCCTAAAATATTTATGTATGCCATAAGATGGTTTAAAACAGTGGTTCTTAACCTGGGTTCGATCGAACCCTAGGGGTTCGGTGAGTCGGTCTCAGGGGTGTTCGACGGAGCCTCTGCCATGGAGGTTAAGACACACCCGACTCAACATGTTAATTAGTTATGACACTCCCGCTTGGCCATCACTGGCCACAGATGATTACATGACATTGCTTGTCCAATCAGTGCAGTGGGAAATTTAGTTCGCTTAGTGGTCAACGTGTGACTGTCGTGATAGTACGTCATACAATTACAAAAAAAAAGTATACTTATCTCTTGATTTTATTGACTTTTTTCTGTTTTTAATAAATGCCTTGTTTTGCAATTTATAAAAAAATACATTTATTTTTCACTCATGAAGGGTTCGGTGAATGTGCATATTAACTGGTTGAGTTTGGTACCTTTAAAAAGGTTAAGAACCACTGGTTTAAGATCAATACATTCATAATTAATTGAATGAATAATCAGTTGGAAGGATGACAATTTTTAATGGTAATCTGTCATTTAATCTTGAATTCTGCATTCATTAAGCGCATTCACCAAGTGCCGACAAACCTCTGCAGAGCGACAGCAGCCAGTCAGCCTCAATTTAGAACATATTGTGTTTGTCTTAACATTCATTTCCCTTTGGTGCTCTAAAAAGGATGTAAATAACTATAAATAACTAACAATTAGCAGTGAGCAATGGTTCACATAATCCTCCAGTAATCCACTTTGGGCACATTATCATTTGTTCCCAGTAGCCGCAGTCAAAGTTAACCTGTTTAACAGATGGGCACCTCTCTTGTCAGCCTGTGGGGAGACAGACATTGACTTCCCTAAACACTTGGCTCCTCCTGACCCTTTCACCCGTTGACCCCGGGTTAGCGGCCAGAGAGACGTTTGCCGCCCCGCTGTTAGAGAGAACAGGACTCCGGAGTCTATCCGGTCGTCTCAAAACCGACAGCAGGAAAACCTTGAATTCGCTGCGTGCGGCCAGCGCTCGGAGCTAACGTAACATTCTACGTCTTTGCGAATGCTCGACCCCAGTCCCTGACGATTCAAATCAGTCCTCTCTTCAGAAAAAGCTCATAATGTGGCATTTGACGTCTTTACTTGGTTCAGTTGAATGTGAATAACTTGATTGTTGGAAAACTGACTCACCTTGGCAGAGGTTTAAAAAAAAAAAAAAAAAAAAAAAAACCACTCAGCGTCATTTGAAATGAAATGCAAGAATAATAAACGTGGTGTAAAATATTAATTATGTCATAAAATAGTATTAAAAAATATACGAGAATATTTCAATACAGCCTAAAATATTTATGTATGCCATAAGATGGTTTAAAACAGTGGTTCTTAACCTGGGTTCGATCGAACCCTAGGGGTTCGGTGAGTCGGTCTCAGGGGTGTTCGACGGAGCCTCTGCCATGGAGGTTAAGACACACCCGACTCAACATGTTAATTAGTTATGACACTCCCGCTTGGCCATCACTGGCCACAGATGATTACATGACATTGCTTGTCCAATCAGTGCAGTGGGAAATTTAGTTCGCTTAGTGGTCAACGTGTGACTGTCGTGATAGTACGTCATACAATTACAAAAAAAAAGTATACTTATCTCTTGATTTTATTGACTTTTTTCTGTTTTTAATAAATGCCTTGTTTTGCAATTTATAAAAAAATACATTTATTTTTCACTCATGAAGGGTTCGGTGAATGTGCATATTAACTGGTTGAGTTTGGTACCTTTAAAAAGGTTAAGAACCACTGGTTTAAGATCAATACATTCATAATTAATTGAATGAATAATCAGTTGGAAGGATGACAATTTTTAATGGTAATCTGTCATTTAATCTTGAATTCTGCATTCATTAAGCGCATTCACCAAGTGCCGACAAACCTCTGCAGAGCGACAGCAGCCAGTCAGCCTCAATTTAGAACATATTGTGTTTGTCTTAACATTCATTTCCCTTTGGTGCTCTAAAAAGGATGTAAATAACTATAAATAACTAACAATTAGCAGTGAGCAATGGTTCACATAATCCTCCAGTAATCCACTTTGGGCACATTATCATTTGTTCCCAGTAGCCGCAGTCAAAGTTAACCTGTTTAACAGATGGGCACCTCTCTTGTCAGCCTGTGGGGAGACAGACATTGACTTCCCTAAACACTTGGCTCCTCCTGACCCTTTCACCCGTTGACCCCGGGTTAGCGGCCAGAGAGACGTTTGCCGCCCCGCTGTTAGAGAGAACAGGACTCCGGAGTCTATCCGGTCGTCTCAAAACCGACAGCAGGAAAACCTTGAATTCGCTGCGTGCGGCCAGCGCGCGGAGCTAACGTAACATTCTACGTCTTTGCGAATGCTCGACCCCAGTCCCTGACGATTCAAATCAGTCCTCTCTTCAGAAAAAGCTCATAATGTGGCATTTGACGTCTTTACTTGGTTCAGTTGAATGTGAATAACTTGATTGTTGGAAAACTGACTCACCTTGGCAGAGGTTTAAAAAAAAAAAAAAAAAAAAAAAAAGAACCAGAATGAATATTGTCCATATTTTTTATGGCTTGAAGTTTAAGTTGTTTCAAGTGGAACGCGGCCTCAGAATAGCAATAAATCAAGTTCAGCGGTCATATTTCCTTCAAGCTAGGCTTTGACGGATCAGTCGCAGACTGCGCCGCGCCGACTGCTCGGGGAGCCCGGCCGAGAGGTGAGAGAAGTGGCGAGGAATGCAGTGAATCCGAAGGACAAAAATACTTTTTGGGCCATCATTTTCCCCCTGACTTGTCAGAAGGCGCACCATGCTGCGCCGTCAAACGGCCAAGCAAAAAGTTCAAGACCGGTCCGAGTCAGTGTTGTTCTTCCCTCCTTCTCTCTCCCCCCCCCGGTGCCCCTTTACGGCCGTGCCACGCGGCGCTGCGTCCACCCCGCTGTCGTTCTCCACTTCACAAGGTCACGTCATGGAAAGGCACTTCTCCTGCGAGATGCAGAGAAAACACGCTAACACCAACTGGCACTTAATTCTGCCAGCTATGCAGGCGGCGGAGAGGAGGCCGGGTCGAGAGGGGCCCTTCCTGACAGGAAGGCACGTCGAGAATCAGACGAGAGAGCACTTAAAGGGGACGGACACATGATGAAAAGTAGAACTTTTAATCACAACTTGCGCTTCAGTAGGGGTGCCAATTTTCAATCGTGATCGGACGATTTTTCCAGGGGAAAAAAGCACATGATCGGTGGACGCAAGTCAAAGCCTCTTATGGCCGATCGATGTTCATTGGCGACGGGGGAAATAATGTATGTTCTGTATTAATAGCATAAATTTTGGCATTGACCAAAAAAATAAATAAATCTGCCTCATGATGATTGAGAATTGAGCAAGCTGTGGTTTATTTTCAATGTGCATGCATTGCCTTTGCTTTCGATGGGAGCGTTGTCGCTAGCATTAGCTTGACTAGCATTTGCATCCAGCTTTGTTCTGCTCAGCGATTGGAAATCTTTGACTTTATTTGTAATTGACTGTGGATGCCACAAGATGGTGGCAAAGCACCCCCCCCCCCTTGACAAAGCTTCAGCTTATCCAAATTAATCTAATATAAAATATTATCTGCTTATTCACCTAACTATGAGCGAGCTATTCTAAAATTTACCTCATTGGAACGACGCAATTTGGCGAAATCACATAAGCCAATAACCCTACGGTTTCTCCTGCCCATGTGTTGAAGGCTAGGCCAGGCAAAGAACTACATGGACTACCTGGTAAAATGGCCGCCCACGAAATGGATAAAAATGGTGGCTTTTGCTGCTTAATTTGTATTCCACAAACGAAATATTTATCAGAATACCATGTTTAGGCCAGTGAGGACACATAAAACATACTTTTGTTAAATAACAATTTTGACTCGACTTCCCCTTTAAGATACCTGGAAACTGGAAAAGGGCATCCTTAAAGGTTTTAATTTGGGTTTCCTTTGTTGATCCGACAAGCGTGGTGTGAAATTGTGTTTCAGTCGAGCGCCTGTCCTGCGGCGAGCCAACGTTCAAGTGATGTTTTCTTTCTTTGGGGTCGTCTGCGCTGAAGACCTTGGAATCTTTTCTTATGTTCCTCCCCGCTGCTCGGCCGGCCACCCCGCTGATAAAAAAACGTGTTCGGGAGCCTTCAGATCAAGATCGTGCGCAAAGGCTCGTTAAGGTCTCGGACGTGATTGATTGTTAAAAAAGGAGAGTTCACGCTTGTCATTGCCCTGGTTCGGGGCCTCAAAAGTTGTCGCACCCTCGGCGGCTATTACGTCTTTTAGCGAGCGTTGGATCCATTCCTTTGAGCGGGTTTTGGACCCAACACGAGGAAACAATTACCCCGAAGCAAATGTTTCACCCATGAACTTTGCCTTGCACCTTTTATCACCGCTTTATTGGGACGTTTACAGTTTGGTTTTCATACGTAGCTCATGTCAACGTTAGCCACATCAAATTTCTATGGACCCTATGGTGTGTTTGAATTTCATATGGGCGGAATGACATTTTTTTTTATATTTGCCACCGGGGGATCACTTGTGACGTTGGCTCCAAATAGTCAGCTCGTCGTCACTCCACATATCAGTAAAAGCAAAAGTCAAGGTTTGGAACTTGCATGAGTTTGAAGAGCAGCATTTGGTTCGCAAACAAGACGCGCGCATTCAGTAAGGGAACCAACTACAATACTGTATCTCAAAGTGCTTTTCTTATGGGGAAACACAAACGCATTTAAAATGAAACATAGACCAAAAAAATGCAAACTACCAGCAGCGAATTTTACAATAAATGAACAATTTTCAAATAAAGAAAATAGAATGATACAAGTTATGTGGAATATACAGTAAAGCAATCCGTCCTGCCTTCACTACCTTCCTCTATTCCTGCCTGCTTTCCATTCTTTCCTCTGTCCATTCTTCTTTTCACATATCCGTTTCCTTGCTCCTAGTCTGCTTTGCTTCTTTCCTTCATCCTTCCTCCCTTCCTTCTGTCCTTCCTTTATCCTTTTCTTCCTACCTTCCTCTTTATACACACTTCACTGAATCCTTTGTCCTTATGTCCTTCCTTCATACTTTTGTCCTTCCACCCATCCTTCATTCCGTCTATCCTTTTTCCCCTCCCCCATCCTTGTTTCTTCCTCTTTCCATCTTTTCTCCCTCCTTCCTTCGTCTTTCCTTGGTACCTTCCTTAATTCCTTCATTCCTTTGTCCGTTGCCCACTGTGTACAGTAGATGCGAGATGTCATGATGCAAGTTGTCATATGGACTTTAGTCCTATGTTTTTGCTGTTTGGGGGGTTTATTACGCAAATACTTGCAATTATGAGCGATGTCACCGAACAGCACGAGTGACTTATTTGTTGTTTTGGGACAGCGGCGACATTTTTTTTTTTTTTTAATTGTTTTTCTTTTCAGTTTTTTTTCAAGCCTGATTTTGAAAGCCGCGCTCGCTCTGGACGTCTGCTTTTTCTCACCCGTAGTGGCGGTATATTTGGATGTTGATTATGGATAATGAGTTGTAATGACGGAAGTGCATGGCATGTGTGCTTAGACTCAACGTCGTGGCCACAGAACACACAAGCCGAGCCCCATTCAGTTTTTGGATGAGCTTCCCCCTTGAGCTGCGATGCGACGTCGGTCGAATTTCCCCCTAGCCTTCCAATCATGATCAAGGGGGCAGCCCACGCTCTCCACCCGATCATCTGTCGGCAGGTCGGGTTAAAGGTTAGAGTTCACAAATGGCTGCTTGTATCCTCTCATCAGGGGCGCTGGTGGTCATACTCCCCTCGCCAGAGCCCCCTCCTTCTGCGGCCGTAAAAAGCTGCGACGCCGCTGGATGGCCCCAAAAAAATCCAATATTCCATCAGTAAGCTCTCTCCTCAGATCGGGGTCATCGCTTTTTTTTTTTTTTTTTTTTTTAATTCCAGAAGAGTCGCCACCTCGTAGCCAGTAATGAGGCCATTAGTCTTGTGTCAGCCAAATGCCGATGGGGTCCGCCAAATGCCGAAGGCGTCCGTCAACGCTCATTTTCGACCAGCGCTGGATGCTGGCTTGTGCTTTATTCTGCGAGCTCACTTTCAGTTTTTGGACGGTCGGCTCAGTTGGATTCACAAAGTGCTCGATTCTGGCTCCAATTTGGGTGACTTTGACTTGAAAATTCCTCATTCCGCTTCGATGGGGTAAAAAGGTCAAATTCACTGAAATTGAAAGAATCCACATTAAAGCACTTTACGATGTTGCCTGGTCACTGTCTTGTTTTTCCTCACTCGAATACGTTTTTAAGCACTCTATAACCCACATCCGATATCGCTGTTTATTAGGCGCTGAAGAAATTCGTCAACCTGTCAACTTTACTACTCCGCATCTACTCTGCGTTTAAAGCTTGCCGACTAAGAGTTAATCATGTTTTTGTCATCGCGCTTCCCATTCGGCCAATTTGCTGAGGACTTTGAACTCCTTCAGTCGTCGAACTGTACACTGTCCAGAGGCACAAAATGTCTAGCCAACAAGGCTTCTTTGTATATCTGCCTGGGTCCAAGAGTATGAAAATAAGCTGGTGCGGGGAGGAGAACAGTTCTGATCACCACTCATTTTATAATACTTCAAACCATGCGACTGGCGGCGAGTAATGACGGCAGCGACACCAAGTGTAGCTCCATCTTTGTCGCCTAAGGTTTAGGTGCGCTGCAAAAAATAAATAAATAAATAAAATCACTGATGTCATCGATTAATCGACTCAACGTTAATCACGATCGTCGACAACAAAATTCTTAAGTTGATGGAAAAATATGTTGATGAAAAAATGTCAATTTTTGTGTAAAGGTAACACTCCGGTGGCTTTGTCAGTGAACGGGTCAAAAGTGCCGAGACCCATTGTCCAATTTTCAACCTTCAAAATTGCTGTCGGACTGACATTCCCACGAGCGTACTGTCAATTTAATAGATAGCATATCTATGTAACATTGCGTTAACTTTGCTGCTTATTTAGGACTGATCTTTTCACAAGTACATGGATATTTTTTTTCGAAATCAATTTTTGCCATGCTCAAGGGTAAAAAACAAAGAAAAAAAAACCCAACACAATAGGAGTACTACTACCATAACACGACGACATTTGAATCGGAATGCATGTTATATAGTCTGATTGACTTGACTGCATTTTCCTGAACTGGACCTGTTTAACTTTTAATTGAGGACCCATGCGCTTTAACAAAAAATTTTGGCAGTGGCTTTGATTGACCGCGGGTGCTTTTTATTAAGATGGGCGTGTTGTTTAGGGTAGACGTGTGCGTGTGTGTACATCATCCATCGGCATATTCCGTCGATGGAATTACATCACTTGGCGTGGTGTAAAGCCAGCCTCAGTTTTGTACCAAAACGCCTGGCGAGTATTTACGAGAAATCGTGTAAAGAAATATAACGTTTGCTCCTGCAGTGACTCTATTTATGGCCTGACTTCCTGTGGTGTTTATTTGAAATCCGGCTCGCGCAGGGAGAGAGCGCGAGAGAGAACGCGGCCCGGTCTGGTCTGGAATATCCCCACAGCCACAGGCAAACTAACACTCGTGTTTCATGTCCTTCAACTTCTACTTCTACCTTCGAGCCCCTCAGGGCTTCTTTTCTTGTCGCGCCACGGAGTGCCAGCCTCCCAAGTGTGAGCTCGTATTCCCCATTGCGCCCTCTTTGTTTGGAGCGGATGGTAAACGCGGTCAATGCCAATAGGATTCGTCGGGACGAAAAACAGTTGCGAGTTTGAGGTTAAGTGCGGTGTTGTTGCATGCGCAAGTGATGGCGCGCAGGCCGTTTTCGCCGGAGTGATTGGCCGCGATGCCTCCGGGCTCGCATACGTTCCTTCAAAAATCATCACGTATGTGAAAGGTGCTGGCTTCAGATGAGGAATTCTTGGAAATTGATCCTTCCTTCCGCAGATATCTTCGTCCCGGCGGGCTTCCTAAGTTTACCGTAGAGTCGCTCGGTGCGCATAAACACGCGGTTTCCTCTTATCAGCTCGCGACACGATGACAGCAGAGTTCTGGGGGGCCGGGGGGGTGGGGGGGGGGACAAGGTGATGCGAAAGTACTTTTTGTTTTCACTGCCAATCTTTCATGTGCTAG
The DNA here is from genome assembly GCF_001891065.2 of Hippocampus comes. NCBI lineage: Eukaryota > Metazoa > Chordata > Actinopteri > Syngnathiformes > Syngnathidae > Hippocampus > Hippocampus comes. The sequence goes on from NW_017842060.1 coordinate 2,780,663, forward strand.
TTACATTTTGAAGTCATTTTTCCTTATCAGTCCTATTCTTGATCAGCTGTAGAGAATTGCTAGAAAATATTTTTCCACATGCATATTTTGAGTGGAAAAAAAATCATTGCGATTCAGATGTTATGCATTTATTGATTGATTGATATTTAAATCAGCCCCATCGTGAGTTTCACTCAGCCGCTTGAATTTTGGAGGCATGTCTGTCATGAGTAGACCCACAAAAAACTCTCAAGAATCCTGGGCCCCCACACCAAAAAAAAAACAAAAAAATTTTGGCCATTTCCAGGGGTCATTCAGAATTAAACGGTTCCGAGAGAATTTTGTCTCTGGCCAGTGAAGTGAAATTTGGCAGGCAGTCTGTCATGAGTAGACCCATTAAAAAAAAGAAGAAAACTCTCAAAATGACATGCCAGAAGATATACAAAAATTCTGCCATGTTTGGCTGAAGAAACCATTTTAGGGTCCTTTTGATAATTTCCAGGAGTCCTGTAAAGACAAACTTGACCTTGGGAGTATGTTTGATTGCTACTAAATTGGATACGAGACAGATGGATGATGAGAGACAAACATTTGCTAAGGTATCAACGCTAATTTCACGTAATTACATGAAATTAACGTGGCATGTCCATCTTGAGTAGCCCCATGAAAAAGTTTGAAGAACCTATGCCTGAAAAGATTCAAAAGGATGGCCAATTTGGTTTGAAGCCGCCATTTTATTTTCGTTTTGTCCGATTGCATTAAATTTCAACCACCTGTACTGGAGAGATGGATGAAGCTAAATTGGTACAAATGTAAGCGTTTGTCATCGTTAAAATTTAGTCTTAAGAAAGTACGCTCTGCCCGCATAGGAAGTCCACCATTTTGGCTTAATGCAAACATTTTGCGGTCATTTTGGCAGGGGTCCTGCAAAAACACCAAATTGTTGCAAAAATTGTGTCCGATCACCACCAAATTTGAAGAAATATTTAAACAAAAACGGAGAGAGAATCTTCTGGTCCTGTCTGGATGCCTCAAGTTAAAAAAAAAAAACGAACTGAACTTTGGAAGCAGCTTTATGCAGTCACCAGAGTGACCTTAAGAGTCCAATAAAATGTCCTGTCAAAACACGGCTCATTTGTATTAAGTGATGTGGAATATGTACTGTAGCTGCTTCGAGGGGCACGTCGTGTTTTTCTTAAAGAGTAGTTTAGTCGTTAACTCTTTCACATGAGGTTTTTCATGCATACTTCTTCAACTCCCCGGAGAGGAAGTGAGGGAAAAGAGGAGGGGGGGGGGAACCCGCCAGGCAAGGTTCAGACAGGCCCCCGCAACCTTGTTGCTTTATTATTCTTTTGACGCTCGCGTCGAAAGGTGTTGAAACGTTGGAACAGAACATGAGAGTCGCGCCGACCGCCGCGTTTCCCCTCCCTCCATCCCTCGTCTCGTCATCCCCCCCGATGGAGGGTCTCTTGCGGTCAGGTTGTTTGGACTGACACCTCCAAAGCAAAACGCCAGTCAAAGAGAGGAGGAAATTTGTATTTTTTTGGAGTGATAAATGCACTTTGAGCCTGGCTCTTTCAGTCCCAGCCATTAATTCTCACGCCTGTGCTGACCAAAGCAGTCCCTCACTTCCACAATGTTTGTCCCATGACTGTTGAAATGTTTCAACTTCTAATCAGCGGATGATTTCGGCATACCTCCTATATGGGGCTCATACCATCCAAAGGAATAATGTTTGTTTTTTTTTTCTGTGTTTGCAGGAATGGCAGAACTCCATCCAGAAGAACGCCGGTCTGGCCTTTATCGAGCTGGTCAATGAAGGCAGGTAAGCAACCAAATGGAAATGGACAGAACTGTCTTCCAGGGACAAAATGTAACCGTTATACCGCCATTCTGCACTGTATGGGATGTTCCTTAAACATGCTACAATTTTTAACAGTCCTTCAAGTTAGTTGTGCATAGACGTAAATACATGGTTATTTGTGGACGTGGTTTATGGTTTTGTATAAGCACATGAATAGAGAGAGATACCTGCTTTATTCCGAGAAATACATTTAGATGCGAGGCTTATGCATGAAAATACTTGACCATACACGGTCGGTTATATATTGTACTTCTCTGTAAAAAAAAAAAAAAAAAGACAAATCATACAATTAAAAAGAATATAAAGAATTGAAGAGTTTGCACATCATGATTTAATGGTTCAACTCAATTCATTGCGTTGCTCCTTCTGGTGTGCTTGCCTTCCTTGGCCAGACATGATGACTCACTATGCTGCAGTGATTTATATATAGATTTTTTGCTGAGGATAAAGAAAGTATGCCTGTGAATATTGTGACGTTGTGTTCAAATATCTGTTGCTTAAAGGGTTACAACACTTAGTATCTCTGTGTTCATCTTTAGCCCATCAATAGAATTTTAGCAGAATGTTAGCATTAAGCCAGCGATTCAGTGGCTGAGCTCCCCCCCCTCCCCACAGCGTGTAATATTTGTTTTACATTCTATTTAGTTTGATAGTAAACTTAAGTGGGAATGGCTCTAAACAGCTTGAGGCTTGAAGCTTCTTTTTTGAAGAATCATTCGCTATTTACCAAACTGCTGCTTGGTATGAAGTGAGTTGAGTTTATTGCCACTAAACACAGCTTGCCTCTCAAGTTTGCGCTTGCAAGTCAAAGTGAAAAAGTCAAACGAATGACGGCTCATCTCTGGAGAAAATAGAAACTCGGATCGTTCGTCTCTCAAGATAACCACTGCTCATTGAATAAGCTATGAAAGTGAGAATGCTAGAATCACGTACTCCTTGTTGCCAAATGCACCATTTATGAATTGAGGTCAGCACTTGTTCTGCCTCTTCAAATGGAGGCAACAGTGTCAATAGGACCAACTGTTAAAAAGTTGATTTCTTCACCGATGGTACGAATTAGGACATACATTCAAGACTCGAAATGTGTCACGTATGGATGCGTGTGCGTGCATCGCAGCGGTTATTGATAGCAGGGTCAGGGCCAGAGAGGCTGCCGAGGCCCCAGCGCCTCTGCTCCCCTGCTGCCTTGCGCTGAAACAGCAGGCTTGAGTTACAGTCGGAGCCCCGCCCGTCCCCCTTAAACCCCCATGCAGTCCCTTCTCTCTGGCCCTTCGTCTGTTATTGTTCCACTTTGCACACCGCTGACCTTTCGGGGCCATGCAGCGAGGTTTTTTTCTTTTCTTTTCTTTCCTTGCCCACAACATGCGTGTTTGATTAGTATAGATAAGTGCCGATTGGGCCGGACACTCGCCGGCCCTCCTGTCAAGATTCATATCATTAACAAATCAATTAGCACCTGCGCCCCGGGATGCCGGTGTCTCACTCTCACGTGCAAATTAGATTTTCTGCCCATTTGGTATGCTTATTTTACCCATCGTTTTATGGCTTTTACACGGCCGCGTCCGGATCTCGCCCCCGAGAAGCGGACGGGATAACAAAGGGATGATATTCTAAGTATGCAAATGTTTCTCTTGCTCCAGGCTGCTAAGTCACACCATGAAAGACCACCTGGTCCGTGTGGCAAACGAAGCAGAGTTCATCCTCAGCCGGCAGCGGGCTGAAGACATCCACAAACATGCAGATTTCGAGGTAAGGTGCTGAGCTTGAGATTCCGAAATACATGAAGATGCTTGATTTATGAATGGAAATACATGGCAGATGCATTATTTATAAATGGAGATTCATGTTTTTTTTTTTTAAACATTCTCCCAAGCTACATGGTTTGCAGATGCAGAGAGTTCATCGTAGAAAGGGTTCTGTCAGTCGTCATCTGTACCTGTGGGTAAAAAACAAAAAACAAAAAACAAAAAAATAAAAAAAACAAAAAAAAAAAACAAAAAAGGACGTTTCGCTTCTCTCACAGAAGCT
>NW_017842060.1:2785332-2795139 GCF_001891065.2 Hippocampus comes
GAGAAGCGAAACGTCCTTTTTTGTTTTTTTTTTTTTTGTTTTTTGTTTTTTTTTTTTTGTTTTTTGTTTTTTGTTTTTTACCCACAGGTACAGATGACGACTGACAGAACCCTTTCTACGATGGAACTTTCCTGTACGACTGAGAGCCTCCACAAGCAGATGCAGAGAGATGATTTATACACATTGAAATTGCTGAATTGGTTTTCTAAGTCAGTCATTGGCTAGCTGTGAATTTTGATTTTAATTTTGGTATGTTTCGGATTGTTGTCCTGCTACATGATCCAAGAGCACTTGACTTTAAGGGCACGAATTAATGGCCGGGCGTTCTCCTTCAGGATTTTCTCGTACACAGCGGAATTCATTGTTCCATCAATCACAGCAAGTTGTCCTGATCCTGAGGTAGCAGAGCAGCCATAGACCATCACAATGCCACCACCATGCTTCACTGCTGGCATAATTTTTATCAAATGCTGTGCCATTTGTACGCCCGATGGAACGGGCCGCACATCTTACAAAAAGTTTGGTTTTTGACTCATCAGTCCACAGATTGTTTATCCAAAAGTCTTGAGGATCATCAAGATGTCTTTTGGCAAATGTGAGACAAGCCTTGTTGTTCTTTTTGGACAGCAGGGGTTTTCGCCTGGCAAGTTTCCCATGGATGCCATTTTTGGCCAGTGTCTTTCTTATAATAGTCTCGTGAACACTCACCTGAACTGAGGCCAGCGAGGTCTGGAGTTCCTTGGATGTTGCTTCATTTTTAAAATGATGACAGACCAAATCTTTTTTTTTTTTTTTTTGCTTGGCACGGAATCAAATGTAACACTTGATCAGAGGTCAGTGTTCAGTGGTGGAGTCTGGCCCGTCATGTTGAAAGAACCACTTAATATCTTTTTTGGGCTCCGTGTGAAAACACAAGCCGTGAAAAACAAGAACAACTTAACATCTCAGAGGAGCTGACTCGGCGACTTGAGAAGTTGCCCGTCGGGTTGGGTCTGTCCCAAAAAGGCTTACGGTGAACGGGACACCACGCTCGGCACATGTTGCTAAGCAAACATTTTGCTAATGTGGCGTAACCGCCACGCCCCTTCTGCTAAACACAAACGTCGCCATTCACTGAGAACTTTCTTCCCAACTGTAGGCACCCTCGGCTGCACCCTCCACCCTTCTTCGATTCCCACCCGCTGCTCTCTAGATCTCCTCGCAATCATTTCCTGTCCTGCAGAGATCCTGTCCATTATTCTCCCACTGGGGGTGTATTTCGCCCTATGACAGGAATATGGCATCCTCCCCTTTCTCAGGATCTGGCCCGGCATTAAAAGCGGCAGACAGTCCTGAGACCTAGTAGCCTGACTGTGTGTCTGCAGCGCCACTGCAAAGCTGCAGGACTTACCATCACCCTCTATTTTACATATACTTTTTTTATGCTCTTACTGACACTTTTTTGAATTGCACTTAATGACCAGGAGACCAGTTTTGGTCCACACGTGTCCAGGTACTAAATGTATATCTTTAAAAAAAAAAAAAAAAAAAGCAGCCTGGTTAAAGGTTTCCAAGAGCTGTTTTTTAAGTGCCCTATAAAACACAGTTTGACAGTGTGAACGAAAGGGCAAAGCGCTTAGAAAAATACGTTTTTACCTCAAAGAGACGCCACACACCAATTAGTCACTTGGTGCACTTATGGCTGATAAACACCTCCCTTTCTTTCATGTATCCATTTTTTTAATAGCGTTTGTCCTCATTAGGGTCGTAGAAAGGGTTCTGTCAGTCATCATCTGTACCTGTGGGTAAAAAACAAACAAAAAAAAAAAAAAACAAAAAAAAAAAAAAGGACGTTTCGCTTCTCTCACAGAAGCTTCGTCAGCGGTAGACAACCCTGAAGTCTCCGTGAAGACTCCGGGAAGTTGCTCTGCGCTAAAAAGCTGAGCGTGGCCTGTTTGAGGACTGGGTGGGGATGGTTAGTCACGCCCCTATTGGTTTATTAGAGGCGTGATAGGGGCGTGACTAACCATCCCCACCCAGTCCTCAAACAGGCCACGCTCAGCTTTTTAGCGCAGAGCAACTTCCCGGAGTCTTCACGGAGACTTCAGGGTTGTCTACCGCTGACGAAGCTTCTGTGAGAGAAGCGAAACGTCCTTTTTTGCTTTTTTTTTTGTTTTTTTTTTTTTTTTTGTTTGTTTTTTACCCACAGGTACAGATGATGACTGACAGAACCCTTTCTACGATGGAACTTTCCTGTACGACTGAGAGCCTCCACAAGCACCTCATTAGGGTCGTGGTTTAGCTGGAGCCCAATGCATTGCAGCCCACTTGCGGTACGAGAAGCAGGATATACTCTGGACTCGTCGCATGTAGACAAACGTTGAGTCGCACTCGGGTTGACACCTGTGGACGGTTTAGTCTTCGCTTAACATGCACGCGTGATGGGACACGGCAAGGAACAGAGCTAAAATTGATACATAGAGATGCATGCTTTAAGATGGCGGTACACGGTTTCTATGTACAATTGATAAATTGAAACACTTTTATACACGGGTCATAACAGCTGCTGCTGTTAAATATCTATCGGATCGATTATTCTATCATCTATTCCATTGATTAATTGAATCATCGGATTAAAAAAAAAATTGCATTCAGGTTTATTGTGATTCTTGTACACTGAGATGCATTCTTCAGATGTAGGTAAAAAGGTTTTGCTTTGAGAAAACATAGTTTATACAGCTAGCATGACAGACTACGACTTTGTACCCATAGTTTCTTGTGAAAAGCTGCTTGTTTGTGTCCACCAGGCTAGTTATGTTTTTCAATGAAGCGGCACTATGCACTGGTGGGGGGGAAACAAGTCATACTAAGCTGTAACTTCTCTTTAATTGACAGCGTCTGTTTGTCCATCCCCAAAACTCTATCTTTTCACAATTGAATCTGCCCCCCCCCCGCCCCCCGTAAATGTGGCTCGCTCCTCCTCACTGACCCCCCGAGAAGAAGTGAGAGCCCCTGATAAGTCCCTCTCTGATATTGCTCTATTGATTTTTGCCTCGGTGCAAGCTCTGTTTCAGCCTGATGGAGCCCACGCTTTCATTTTGCGCCGCAGCAATAAAAATAACAGGCCAATGAAACATGCCCCCCACCCCTCCCCCCGCACCCCTCCCTGCCCTCTTGCACCAGTGGAGGTGTTTGGATATTATTTTTCCATTTTCAGAGTCACTTTTATAACATACCTTTCTGCTCAGCCAGACAAAGAACGAACTTGAGAAATTCTCAAACTATTGAGCCATTTACCGAGAAGTTATACTCAACTTTTGACCAGGATCGAAAGATTTTTAGCAGTGGCGCCGAAGATGAACTATGATAGAGCGGGGATTCACTTTAGCCCGAAATCTTCTCCACTGAACATAGTTTTGCGTGGAACGCCACGGGAGTAATCCCGGTACCGGTTGAATGAGTTATTATCACGGTCTTGAGGCGAACTCGATACGGAAGATAACTTAAAAGTGTGGCTGGCGAGATGGGGAAATCCAATTACCTTTGAAGGCTCTTTATCTAATAGGATCCTTAATGTGAAGGGAATCTGCAGATCACAACACAACAAATGATAGACGGCGATATCTCGCCGGGGAGCCGGAAAAGAGAGGGCGTTCGAGAGATAGGGAAAACGGAATGCGGGGGCGGGTGCAATACGGGAGAAATCGAAGTCCCTCTCTTTTTTTTTTTTTTTTTTTTTTTTTTTTATGGGGCTGTTCATTAGGGATGAAATGTGGTGCTCTCAGGGCCACAAGGGCAGATAAGAAGGTGTAGATAGAGAAGAGTGAGCAAGACCCATGTCATTTCTATTCTTTCTCATCCCTTTTTTTCTTCACTTTTTTTTTTTTATCCAGCCCCTCGGTTTATCCCGCCGCTGTTATGTGGAGTAATTGAATTGGCGCTGGGAGAGATACAAGGAGAGCCAGACGATAGCACGCTAATTAATGTTTGGCGTCATTGTCTTTCCTCTGCTGAGCTTGTAAAATGATGCGAGCCCTTCCGCCCCACATGAATAACATTAACGTTGAGCCGATGAGTCTTGCAGTGCGGTATTCCCGCCCCTCTTATCCGATGGCCCGAAAGAATAAAAGAAATTGGCAAAAAGGGACGTTGAGAGAGTGGGCCATCTCTGTGATCCAACTTTGAACCCGCTCACAATGGTTTCACCCTTTATATTGTTGGAATTGGTGTAACACACTTGTCGTCGCAGCAGAGAGCCCCAACCCCCAAAGGCTATTTTCACCGCCTTGTGACTGACACCGCCACCGGCTGTGCACAAGCTGTCATGTCCAAACTGTGACACGGCACGTCATGATTGGAAAATCTCATGTCCAGACACCACAAAGCTAGTTTTAACACTCGTCGTTTTTAGCTTTATACCAAATGCCGAGTCCGCGGTCCAAATGTATATTCTATCGCGGCTTTTTTTGTGCTGTGCAAGCTTTTCCCGGCAGAGTGGAGCAGAAGAGCATCAGGGGAACGCAACTGTCTCAGTCCCGCTGTCTTGTCAGCATCATGAAGTCTCCCGGTGCTTCCTCTGCAGCTCATTTCATTGCGCGAGTCTGACTGACCAGACGCTCACGCCCCTCCCCTATCCAAAGACGTTCCCAGTTTAGTTTTGTCCCTTTGGTCTAGCGGAGTGCCGCATTATCATTGGATTGTTATTGGTGGAGTCGCGTCTATAACAAAAGCACCTTGTTCTTTACTTGTGCCGGACAGTCATAAACTGGACCCGAGATGATGGAACCAGTTTTGCAGCTCAAGGAACGAATAGAATATGAGGGCATGCCTCCAAGTGCCGCATTTGTGGGGTTTTTTGGTCCGGCCGTGCCAGTTTCTGCAGTCCTCGATGTGGAGCTCTGACACTAGGCAGACGTAGCGGAACGTCTCACGCACACACTGTAGGACCAAAACTGACCTGTGAGAGGCAGCATGGTGCCATAGGGCCACCAGACTGCTTGAAAATGCGGAGCGGTGATAGAAGAAGAAAAAGAAGAACTTGTAACTGCATTGTGGGCTTCAGTTGAGCTTCCTGCTTGGCTCTTGTTGCGTTTCATGGCACAGTCACAAAAGCCACTGCTGCACGCCCAACCTAGTGTTGACCTCACACCGGTTTCGCCATTGGAAATATTCAACAGATAATAAACAAATCGTAAACTCTCCGAAACAAAATCGTCAGAAAGGAAATTCCTCAAATTTGACCCGGTTGTTGTAATTTGTCCGACAAGCGGCTGATTCAAACCAAAATGGCTGCAATGCTCTTCCAATTCGAACACAGGTTCTTGAGACATTTTCACGTATCTTGTTATGATTGACGTGTTCACACAATGTTGTGTCAGTGGGTGAAACTGACAACTTGGACACATTTTTTCAAACTTCTAAGGTCCGTTTTCCACAAACTCTTAGCCCCCCCTAAAAATGGTTGTTTTCAACTGAAATAGTTACGTTTACGTCATGGGTCCTCATATTTGTGCCTTGATAGACAGGTCCACCCACTTTGGTGTCCCTCAAGGAAACTGGTACTAATTTTTAAAACTTTTCAGCTCACCGTGTAGCCACGCGCTTCACAAATGCACATATGCACACTCTTGTGCGAACGTTCCTGCCTGCGAATAAAGAGGGAGCGTGTGAGTTCACTCTCATCATTATTTAAATGCTGCACTTGTCACTTGATGCGTCCTTCTCCTCCTCCTCTTCCTCTCAGTGGGTTGTGAGGGTTAACCAGCATAATTGGCAGGAGAACAGAGCCTCATTACACCGTATCAGCCCTCTGTTTATCAATTAGAGTGACAGAGGAAGGTCCAGGGGTATGGCCGCATACAAAAAAAAAAAACATTCGAGGCAGGAATTTAAAGCTCTGTTTGAAGACACGAGCATGCTTGATTTGCAATCGCTTGACGCTCAGCGGCGTAGCCGCCGGGCCGTCGCTCCGCGATGGTCTCCAATTTCTCACGTGCGTTGACAAGTACTCCCGCGAGGTATGGTTTACAACAAAGGGGTCCGGATGATGGCGGGGAATCTGCCTTGTCCTTTTCTGATAGCTCAGAATGCAAATACATGGGGAAAACACAAAAGAGGTTATGGGGAGACTCGAAGGGGGTCCGGCAATTGGTTTTTGTTTTTTTTTCCGGAAAAAGAAAAGAAAAAGACCCACTTGCACTTGATCCCTTGACCCGGAGTTTCCAAATTGCAACATAAAACATCACCGGGGAATTCAGACAATGGGCACGAGAGAGAGAAAAATGAGGGTTTAAAAGAACAATGGCGAACAAAAGTCAGCAAATGACAATGGCTGACAGCCACTTCAATTCTGGAGTGATGCTCCTGTCATGCCGCCGCTCCCCACTATTGATTTTTTCTTTTTTTCCCCTCTCTTGGGGGTTAAAAAAAAAAAATCTAATCCAGTTGAAAGAGATCCCTGCTCGCGGCCATCAAGGTTAACACGGCACAAAGTATCTTTCTTCTCTTCCTCTCGCGTTGTCTTTAATGGAATGCTCACCGTACGTTGATGGCAGCCTCTTCATCTCTTCCGCCCAGAAGAAAGCGTCTACTCCATCACTCCACGTTCGCCGACATCTTTGCACGCAGAATTTGGAGTCAAGGACATGCCACGGGGACAATACTGCACGCTAAACTGCAACAGGGTGAAAAGTGGGGAAACACGGTGTCATTAATAAAGGGCGGTGGCTGAGGCAAAGTCTTGAAAGTCTTGGCGACGTTCGCTCGGGATTGGACGACCAACATCTGTGCTGACAACTTTCCGATACCATGCAGCACATGCGGCTCTGGAAATCTTTGACGATACTTGACCTGTTCCTCATCGGGCCTTGGTTCTTGAGACTTATTCATGCGTCTGCTTGGTCGACGTGTCCACCCACTCTACCCTTGATCGATTCACCTTGTGTCAGAAGACAAATTTTTGGTTACCTGTTTAATCTCGCAAGTGGATCCCCGAGCCATCTTTTTGTACGTTCCGTCATTAGGGCGACGGGTTTTTCGAAATTTTTTCCAATGCGTCTTGGAGACGTATTCCCAATTTGTCAGCTCGCGAAGGCATTTCTTGTGCCCCCCTCCCTTCCCTCCTCCCCAAATTAGAGTATGAAAACTGATCTTATAACTCTACAAATGTAACCTTGGACTGTCTTTTTAAGCATGATTTGCTCCCTCGTTTACCATTTTGTACCATGATGTGGTTTTTGGAGATGATCCCCGCTCTTTCCACCTCACAGTCACTTCCCGGACTCACCCGCCCTCCTCCTCTTGAAACTACATCCACTGTTATGTATTTGACCGGTGAAGGAATTGCGGGAGACGCGAATCTGCGTAATTGACTCGATTAACGCCAACTGTTATCCTTTGGTCTTTGCCGAGGTGCTGTCTGCTCGGGTAAGCCTGGCCCGCGAAGGTGCTGCTCACGATTAGTGTCGCGAGTCATCACGGCAAAGTCACACTCGGTTTTGGTAAATGCCAGAACGCGTATTTAGGGTCTCAGCGCCAGATGCTGTTTGTTATTATTCTTCCGACGAATTAATAGCATTTGGTGGAGGGGGCACCTCGACATGCCTGAAAACTCGCTAATTTGTGTGGACTGAGGAAAAAGTCACTCCGTTAGTAAAAATATGCTCCCAACACCACTTTCACAACTCGACAAGAAACTGGGTGGACACGTCTAGCATAACAAGGTGCATGAAGAACGTCTCATGGACCCACCCAGGCTTGAAATCAAAGTTAGCTACTTTGGCTTGAAGAAACCATTTTGAGGCAGATTTCAAGAAAAAAAAATAAGCCTTGAAAGTTGGAGAAAATTTGCCTCGGCACCAGTATCCTAAGTCAACGCAAACTTGGGTGGCCATGTTTATCTTAACAAGATGCACAAAAAAAGTCTCAAGGGCTCATGGCCCAATTGTGAACAAGAGATTGGCAGTTTTGGTTGGAAGCAGCCATTTTTTTTTTAAGGGCGAATTACACTTGGAAAAAAAAAAAGAAAGTTAGAAAAACGTTTGCTCCCAATACCAATGCCTACGTAAAATTGGGTGGACATATCTGTCATAACTGGACGCACAAGAAAGCACCAAGGACCCTTGCCTGAAATTGAACAGAAGTTAGCCATTTTAGTTTGGATCACCCATTTTGGGGCTGAATACCATGACGATGGCCTGGAAACTCAAATTGAAGATGAAGCCAGTCGTTTTGAGGATGCGGTCAATGGAAAAAGGGTCCAGGAAAGTTACATTTTTGCCGAGCTACCGAAAGAGGCATGTTTGTCAAGCGACAGGGAACATTTAATTTAGTTTGCATGCTTGCCTCAACATTCCCCCGAAAAGACTGCTGCGTCTGTCCTTTTGCCATGTTGACCTTCATTAACATTTTGAAGTCCGCTTTGTGGGAGTGACCCGGGTAGTTAACTCCTATTTCTTGTCCGCTTAAAAACAAGCCGTACGCTGTGGTTTCATGGTGCTTGGACGCTAATGCTGAGGGCTGAGGCTTTGAATTTGAACCATTCCGAACTTGGCTTTGGTCAAGAGACGGCTCAATGAAGTGTTTGTTTATGCTCATGCCATCGCACTGCAGACTTTGCAAATCCATGACAAGAGCAAGACAAGTGTAATGGAAATTTTTACGATCGCGACCTTGGTAGATGTCTTCGCATAATCAAGCGCTTATTTTCGACTCGGTGAAGCAGTACAGTGGTACCTCTACTTTCAAAATTAATTGGTTCTGGAAGAAATTTCTGAACAAGGAAATTTTGTAAGTAAAGACGTGTTTTCCATGTAAATGCCCTAATCTGTACCAAGCCCCCCCCACCACCCCCACCCAAATTCAGAGAAAAATGTTTTCGAAAGCATAAAAATGCATCAAAATATGTAACAAATACATGTCACAATTAGATTGTTGCACAATAAATGAGAGTTGTGCATAATGTAAAAAACAAAGAATAAAAATTGTCATTTAACTTTTAACTGCGTCCTGGTTTTTTGCCCTCTTTAGTTCATGTTCTCTCTCAGAAAGTGGTTTTTGCCTGGCGTTTTGTAAAAAACTCATCCAAGGACGTTTGCTTTTGTCGGCTTTTAACAATCCTTCGAAAATGTCCAAGGCAAACATCAGCATAGTGAGCGATTGCCCGACTGGTGAACACTTTTTTGGGGTGATTCACATTTATGGAATGCCTCATGACCTGAGGGGCGAATGACGAGGATGCTGCATCGATACACATCTATCTATTGAGCTATCTACACACACACACAGAAACATACGGTAGAGGTCCCTCTGAGCCAATGGATGGCAGGATCGTGCTCGGTAATAGCCAATGGCAGAGCAGCTCCAAGTATGTTACGTTCAGGAAACTCGGAGCTGCGACTAGTTGCCCATACTGTATTTCTATCTTTCATATCTTGACACTTTTTCCGTAAGAAGAGCCAATATTTTCCTGTTGAGGCGTTTCGTAACTTAAACATTTCGTATGATGAAGAGACGTTCGTAAGTCGAGGTACCACTGTATGTGGATCATCACCCAAGGTCGCTTGGCATGGTTTGCAAAAATAAGAGCCTCCCCGATAGGCACTGACCCTTAGAAACTGAGCGAAGGATGTCTGCTCAGTTACATTGCTGTGTTTTATGGATTCTTCTGGCCCGAAGATGGCTGCGGTAGGCTCCATCATACCCACTATCCCCGTAAGGATCAGGCAGTTCAGATAATGGATGGATGGACGAAATATGCACACTCCTCCATTTGACACATGGTCACATGACACTCACAGCCACCATTTTGTTTCCAAACGTTTCCAAACG
>NW_017842060.1:2795160-2827523 GCF_001891065.2 Hippocampus comes
CCCCGCTGTACTCCCTTCGCTCATCACGCTCGCTCTGAGGGTCAAGACCCACTCTAATGGCGCACAAAGAGACATAGATTGATAATTAAGGCGCTTACACCCGTGGAAAAAAGCCTCCTCTAATGTGATTTATATCTATGGATCTTCTGTCAGATATGAAGAGGAAGTAATTTATGAAGTGAACTTTTGGGAAATGCGTTTTTAACCATCTGCCATGCATCATTGTCTCTTAAGACTAATTTTATTACAGGAATACGTGGAAAGTCAACTTGCTCCTTGCTTTTGAGCTGTTTCCGAACAGGAAAAGCATTGGTTCAAAAGGCTCAGTCCCGATAACATATTCCGACAGAGAAAAATGTCCTAGGTATCGTGTGATTGGGTGTGCCGCGGGGCATTAGTAGCCATGTGTCCACTGTTATTAATCAACATGACACCAGGACTGAAATTACCAACCCTACCCTCTTTTGTCGCCCCCTTCTCACTCAACGTAACTCAGTGCATTTTCTTCGAGAAATTCCAGGGCGAACTAGAAATTCTTAAATAGCACCACAAAGGGGCTGCGCCAGATTAAAACTTTCATGGTATCCTAGTAGAATGATTTTACCTTGACAAGTGTAGAAAATGTTGAAATCTGCTTTTTGGAAAGATGCGCTTCCTGTGGGGGAGTGTACCCTCTTTGTGTAGTTGTGTGGATGTTAGAAGAAATTACATTTTTACATTTGATTATTTCCCCCATGGTGATTTTGATAATATTCATTCTGATTTTTTTTTTTTTTAAATGTGTAAGGGGTCAAGGGTGATTGTGCAAGGTAAAGGTGGTATGCCGTCTGTCAGGATCTTGAATGTAGTAAAAATTTTGGGGGCTGTTTAACAATTTCACCCCCCGTTTCTTTCCTCAAGTCGAACTGCGCTCAGTACTCGGCCGAGAAGCGCGACGAGGAGAAAATGTGCGACCACCTGATCCGTGCCGCCAAGTACCGAGACCACGTGACGGCCACGCAGCTCATCCAGAAGATCGTCAACATCCTCACCGACAAACACGGAGCCTGGGGGGCCTCCTCTGGCAGGTACTGATCAACAAAAATATTCAATGAAAATGTAAAACGTAGGAAAGAAAATCCGCAAATATGACAAGTCATTCCGAGTCCGAAGCAATAGCGATTCTGTTAATAAAAAATCCATTGTTTGCTCAATACGGTATTAACCTTAATACCAATTTGAAACTCTAGTCAAGGGTTTATGTTTCAACTCCCTGACGCCTTCGAGTGTGTAACGGCCATCTGATGATGCTTGTTAGGCTGCCACAATCCCCAGAGGGTCTCGATGTATAGCCTTTTTTTGGTTTTGGTTTTTGTTCGTCTTGTACTTCGGTGTCCACGTCTCTCTCATTCCTCCTCCTTTTCTTTTGTAGTATACAGACACAAAGGCAGTTCCGTTTTCAAATAGAAGCTGGTGTTCTGCACCAACCCCGGCCTCAAAGTCTCCCATTACAGACCTTGGCGGCTATTGATGCTTTTCCTAATGGCCGCCGATGGGCGTGCCGAGCCATTGGCGCGGGGCCTCGCAGCACCGCTGCTCTTTTCATAAATCACAATCAGTCTGGTGCTGTTACGTCAATATTTTTGGTCAATTACTGTGAAGGTCAGGTGGCGCGGCTTTCGCACCAGAGCGGCGGCGAACTATGCGGGGTTCTCTTTGCAGGAACATCTGCTGCAGAGAAAATTGTGTAAAAAAAAAAAAAAAAAAAAGAAAATCAAAATACCTGTGGCCCCATGTGAGGGAAGTTTTATATACAAAAAAATTGTATAGGAAAATACACCAAAAATATATAAAAAGTACACTATTAAAAAATAACTGCAATTGGCTGGCAACCGGTTCAGGGTGCCCTTCGCCTACTGTCCGAAAACAGCTGGGATAGTCTCCAGCACCCCCGCGACCCTTGTGAGGATAAAGTGGATCGGGAAATGGATGGATGGATGGAATAAAAAATAATTCAATATGAGCAAAAAAAAACAAACAAACAAAAACAATGGAACCAATTGATGAAACGGGCCTGTGAAAATGAGAAGGAACACGTGCACCTGCAGCCTCTTCAGCAAGGCATTCTTCAAATCAAAGACAATGTACACCCACTGTTAAACCGTTGTTGCATGCACCTGCTTTAAAAACAAAAAAAAAACATAGTCCCCAAAGTTTCCCTTCAATAAAGAGTCGTTGAATGAAAATATTATCTCCCGTCTGGCTGCTGGGAATTGTTGCCGCCATCTAATATCACCGTGACCCGCCTGAACGCAATTTGTGTCTTAATATCCCGCTTCCCGGCAGCCGCGGCCTCGAGAGGGAACAGGCGTTATGTGAGTTGTAATTTTTTTCCGCCCCCATCCTTCGTCTTTATGTTTGTTTGGTTCGCATCCGTTGAGGATTCCCACCTGCAGCATCCGTCGTTTTCTGCGCCCTCGTCTGTCACGTCCCGCTTCAGGACGTCTCCCGCAAAGCGGACGGATTGGGACTATCCGTCCATCCGTACACGTCAGCCTGTCCTATTTCCTGGAATGAAAGCGAATATCATGCAGTGTATGCTTTGACGCAGTCTGTCCACGTTGTGTTTATTCAGGTCAGGTTGCATGTTTCATATAAAGTCGGCCGGTATGATGGAGGATGCCCGTCTTGCGGTCTCTTGGGAAACACTCGACCCTTTTTCCATCTTTCTCTTCCTCATCCTCATAAACTGACTAATCTAGCGTGCATTCTAGATTGTTATAGCTCACCAGGGGGCGCTACAGTGGATTTGTATACCCGACAAAAAAAAAAATCACGGTTGCGCTCATAACTCGTTTTCATGCTAACAGTTTGGAGCTGAGCCTTGAAGCTCCAATCTCAGAACTGCGCCAGCCACCAAACTCATTTCATGACATTTAATGAAACATTAGGAACTGCTTGTGAGTCGTGTTTATTTACATCGCTCTTAATGACGAAATAGTCTGAAAAGACTTCTCAGGCGCACAAAGTGCCGCAAGGTAGACGCCTGTGGGGAAGCAGTTCTTCCCCAGAAACTGTCCCGGTCGAGTTTTTCAGCATGCTCCTCAGCAACACCTCCAGGAAAGTGGTCCTCAGGACCAGTCCCAGCAGGTTGATTCAGAATCCACAGCAACCTCACTTTGCTCATCACCACTTAGCCCCATTCCAAGCAGGAGAGATGTTGTGGAGCAGAGTGGAGAAGCGGCAGTAAAAGAGGCCAAATAGGAATATGAAAATGTATCTCGAGTCGAGATTGAACCGTTTTTACACTCATAGCAGCCTTAATTTCAGAGTACAGAACCCCAAATAGAGTATGCTGTAGAACTTGCTGGCTTCTTTTGACCTTTCTCGACCAGTAAATTCTCCAATAAATGAGGGAATTAACAGGGAGAGAAATCAACATCAGCATTCGATCTTGCTTGTGGCTGGAGCACGAAGTGAGTTACATCTTCTGTCCCTTAGCTAATTTGATCTGCGTACTGGAGTATAGGAATACATGTACCTTTCCAGCCACACTCGCAGGTACCGCTAGCAGAGTCCCTACTCAGCAGGGCTTCAGAGTGTACGCCATACGGGTGACGTAAACCAATATGGGTGGTGCAGATTGGAGCAATCGAGGACACGCGGCTCTAATAAAACGTAATTGTTTTAATGAGCAATTTCCTTTTATGATACACATTTTCTCCTGAACAACTCTAGAGAATGCCCGGGGCAACCCATCTCTCTGGTGTTTTTGTCTCTCTTTTTTTTTTTTTTTTTTTTTTTTATGGCCGCATCAGCATCCCCTTTTCATTCAGGCTTTATTCCGGGGCTCTTCACCTCCGCGCCGTCCCCCGCCTCCTCCTCCTCCTTTTGCTCTCCCTCATACGAGCAGCTCATTTTCTGCAGCAGAGGCGCTCTAATGGACACCCTTAGGCTAGAGGCTTCCCAGCCGAGGGACATCCATCTTTTTGGCTTGTCACACTCCCGCCTGGCGAAAAATCTTTGTGATGTGCACTCCAATTTTTCCCCACTAAATCAAATCTTCCGCCCCTTCAGAAAAAGACGAATGCGCCGCGAGGTCGGCGCGCCGCCGAAGAAATCAATACGGGCAAAATTTAAACAGTATGGCCCGTATTGATTGCGAGATGGGAAACGGACAGCTTTGTAAACCCTCCGCTGGACAGTTAGCTGACCTGTAATGGACAAACTATTGATATTAGCATTACTGTTTCATGCTGTGCCGTGTCATTTTTGCCACTATGCCCCTGAGAGATGGAAGGAGAACACACTCAAATAGACTTATACCATGAGAAAAAAGCCATTCACATTTTTTACATGTCACTGTACTTTTTGAATGTTTTTGTTCTCTTTGCTTTAACTTAAATATCCTCATCAAATGTGCATCCCATCCCGAAAATAATACGGGCGGTAAAATCTAAAAATAAAATAAACTCAACAAACTTGCTTGCTTAATCAAGATGGCCGATCCGTTCGGATTCAGAAAACAATTTGAATTAAGAAAAACAGTTTCGAATTATAAAACAATTTTGTGCAAATTCAACGATGGGGGAAAAACAGCTGAGCAAAAAAAAAAAAAAAAAATCTACTCACTTTTGATATTATTAAGGTACTATGTTTGTCCATTGTCTCATTCCAAATCTGCCAAAACAATTATTAGGCCTTCTCATGTTGTAGTGTAGGGCAATAAAAGACCTGCTTCAATGGCAACCAAGCCATGTCTGCCATCTAGTGGTGAATATTGATATTACAACGTAAACTTACAGTCGATGCATATTCACAGTTCGGCACCCGCAAATTCACGTTTGCGGATTTTTACATGAAGCCCATGTTGAATGCTTATCAGCATTGTCTGAAGAAATTTGTGGGGCGTATGTGTTCATAAAGATTTACTAAAAGGTTAAGCCCAACTGAATTGTACATGGGCAGGGTTTCTACAAGGATGAGCTCGAATACCACAATTTGAGAATCACTGTGCGAGAAAATTTGCCCAAACAAACACCAATCAGAAGGTGATATCCTAAATTACTATATATATATTTTTTTGCCTCTCTAATATGGGCAGAGCATGGCATTGAAGGTTCACACTCGTTTTGAGGATTGGCCATGAAACAAACTTGAGAAAAGGCTTTGCTGAGCTTCACACTTCTTCCATCGAGTTTCCTGTAGACAGTTGCACACTCCACGGCGAGGACAGTCGTGTTCACATCACAAGACAAATGTGCGCGCGAGAAGCCGCGACAGCTTGATGAATCTCTCCCGGGACGCTTCTCCGTTACAGACCTAAATCACAATTATGATACATAATTGTGAATGTATCGCACGCGTTCAAGCCGAGGCCTGCACTATGTCTACGTCGCCCCTTCTCGTGCAAATTTTTTCTTTTTTTTGGGGGGGGTGCTACCGGCGCAGGGCTGAAAAAGGAAGTAGGACTTCGGCACGTCAATGGGGATTATCAGCGCTTCGTGTACGTGCACCCTCGGAAATGCGTGACACGATACGGGCAGGAAGACGGAGAGAGGACGGATGAAAGGCAGAGTAAAAGATTCATCTCAAGTGAAGATAAAGACATCCTTTCCTCTTTTCGCAGTGTACATCAGCGAGTGTACAAATCTGCATGCAAAACGGTCGGCGGTGTTGTTGGCTGACTGAAAAAGTCAGCGTGCGGAGCAGCTGGCAAACAAATAAATATTCCCAAATTTAGTAGGTCCATTTTAAATCATGTGGAGCGGCACCATCCATTTTCAATTATGTTACATGTTTATGAGGAAAAACATTCAAAGCAGATGTTTGTCATAAAAGTCAAATCAAATTAAATCCGAGTTGCGCACAGACACAATTTCTCAAAGGAAATACTGAAAATAAAAATAAGCTTTGGCAAACCTGGGAGTTGTTTTGTTACAACCACTGGTAATGGTCCAAATCCCTCCCCAAAAATCAAGCTTCGACTTACCTAGCCAGTGATTGCCAGTCTTTATTCAGCCATAGATTTTTACTCACAAATGGGCACGTCTTAAAAGGAATCATTGTGGGGGAAAAAAAGCATCCCTTGTGTGTGTGTGTGTGTGTGTGTGTGTGTGTGTTGTGTGTGTGTGTGCGTGCGTGCGCGTGTTTGTGTGTGTGTGTGTGTGTTGTGTGTGTGTGTGTTGTTTGTGTGTGTTTGCGTGCGTGCGCGTGTTTGTGTGTGTGTGTGTGTTTGTGTGTGTGTGTGTGTGTGTGTGTGTGTGTGTGTGTGTGTGTGTGTGTGTGTGTGTGTGTGTCACAGGTGGCATGTGTGTGTGCGCGCACGTGCCTGTGTGTGGAGGGGGAGGTGTCTTTTACTTCAAAGTTTTTGGGAGGATGTGAGGGTGGGGTGGGGTTAGATTATGGAAAATAATTACTTTAATTCCCTGATTTTGTGAATACAATGGACCCCCACCCAACTGCAAAGTATTGACACTCATTCTAATTGCCAACTCGTTCACTGCCAGTGACGGCTATAGACGTCAAAGATTGATTTTTTTTTAAAAAATGTATTTAAAAAAAAAACATTAAAATGGGCTAGCGGTAAAGAGGTTAACTCCCTGAGTGCCATCGCCCACTATTATAAGCAATCAATTTTAACTGGGCTGGCAGTGAATGCGTTTAAAAAAATGTAAGGAGTTTGTCGGGTTTAAAAAAAAACAAAAAAACTGATCTTGCGTTCTGACTTGTATAGAAATCCGTGTGACATTGCTGCCATCGGTATGGAACTCCCATCGTAAACCGAGCACCCCTTGCAATCATTCACGTCATCTATTGTAGCCATTTAAATATTTTTTGCTCTGCTTTTCAACAAATCTGAACACAAACTGGACCTCACGCTGAGCGGTGGCAGCTGCATCTCATTCGACTACAATTAGCCTTTGCCGCAGTCCATCAAAAACACACAATACGAATAAATGTAAGCTAGCCCTCGCCCCGCCTCCTGTTGTGGACGTGGATATCGTCAGACAACCTTCAGCTGACTGAGTTTCGGGACAAAAAGGATGTGTCCGATGACGTCTGACAGATGTGAAATAACAGCGAGCGTCCTACCGTGCGACCAAGCTCGTGGATACGTGTTACAATATAACCCCAAACGCTAACATTACCTCCGCTGTGTATACAGTGCAGTGGTCCGGGGGGGGGGCTGCAGGGGAACTGCAGTAACGTGTCACGGCGGAGCGTATTGACGGCTGAGGATGTCCATATGTTAATATGTTAACACGGCAGAAAAGCTGTCTCGCAGATGTAAATGTTTGCTCGAGCGTTTGGAATGAAGGTGAAGTTCAACGGCTACTTGATAATGACGTGTTTTTATTCGCATTTATACAAGCATGACAGTGACGGTATTCATTGTTTTCTCTTAATGATTTGAAACGTTTGATAACCCAAAATATAGATAATTATTTTCTTTAATCATCAATCATCATGAAAACAGCCTTACATCTCACAGACGGCACGCCTCCCAAAGAAACTGAATTGATTTGTGCGCCTTTTTGCGTATACAAGTCCTTTTATTTCAAATGATGAATTCAAAGTTTTGGGTTGACATACCTTATGAGGCCCCAACCGATCATATTTCAGCATCATTTCACTGTAGTTTCTATTTTGACCTTGTCAAACGAAATGACTTTTTTTTTTTGTCGTTCACGATGGTCGCGCTGTCAGACGACCGGATAAATTTCATTCTGTGACTCGGACCGGGCAAGATATCACACTCCAAGTCCGTCACCAATTAGACACAGCTGGTGACGGCGGCATTATGTGCATTTGTGTTGTTTCGATGTTCAGGAAAGTTTAAAAAAAAGAAAAAAAAAGAAATAAAAGAGGATGGACTCATTCCTGGATGCTGTTGAGAGATTTTGGCCACTTGAGTAGTTTTAAGACTCTCTCGTGTGGAGCACTCCGAAGCGGATCAAATCGCGACCGTCATCGAGTTATCGCATGCTGTGCGTGCAAATGCTTCTGCATAATGGTCGTGTATCCTCCCGCCAATTAAATTTTAATACAAGTTGCCTTGTTGTTATCCTTTCTTGTAAAATGTAAATAAACATTCAAGCAAGCGTTCGGCGCCTTGTTTCTTGCTAGCCGCGCGAAATAACGTTGCACCACAACGTGCGCGGTGACGTCATTTTCCCGAACTGGAATTGATAAGGGAATCGTGTACGAGTATGGCAAACGGTGCCAAAGAACCGAGAACCGGTTTTTGACTCCCATCCCTCGGTGTGGTAACAATAAAGCTATTCTGATTCTGATTCATCGCATTTTTTTCCCGTTCGATAGAGAAAGGTGGTACGAAATATGAGTGTTTTGAGGCAACAAATTAAAGTCTTAAGTCAAGGCACCACTGCACTTTGAAACATGCTCTTTTAATCATGTCTTTGGATCCTCTTCAACGTGGTCTGCTTAACAGCTACGGAATGTCTCGCAGGGCGCGATGAAAGATGGCTGCTCTTGGCTGGACTTGGGTTGCAACTCTCAGATTTATGAGTTTCATATACCCTTAAGAAAGTATATGGCCAAGGTCACGATAAAAGGTGGGCTGATCAATATCTGAATGAAAAAAAACCCTATCACCCCACCTCACTTTCTCGCCAGGTGCAATATGTGGCGTGTATCGATTGTCAGGGGCCAGTAGTTAGTCAAAGGCTATCTCCTTTGACTAACACCTTCACCACCTCCTCTTCCTCCTGATAGATTGGTACACTCAACCGCTGCTGTAATTACGCCCAAGCGCCAGCAGGTCATTTATTTTGCCGCTTTCGCCGTTTGATCCCCCCCCCCCCCAAAAAAAAAAAAAAAATTGGCCGGTCTCCACCGTGGAACAAACAGGGACATGTAAAGAAGCCGCGCGAGAACAGCATCGGTGTTCAACTTTATTCTTTATCCAAACAGCAGGCATCTCCACAAAGCCCCCCCCCCCAAAAAAAATAAAAAATTTGAAAACGGGGTGATGGTTTCCAGACAAATCAGTTATTTTGTGTTGGAACATTTTTTTGTGGGGGTTGGGTTATCGCTCATAGGAAGGTTTTATCAGAAAACACCTTCAGATCAGAGTGTGCCAGTATAACTTCATTATAACTCCAAAATATCGTTTCAAACTCACCAATTTTTACGAGTATCCTGTATTTTTGTGCTTCTGAACTTCCTTCAAAACTCACTCAGTAGTGCAATCTACAAAGTTCATCATAATTAAATTTTTTTTAATTGCATTCAAATTGTGGCTTATTTATACCTACTTGAGATGTCAAAATGGACCAAAAATGTTTTTTATTGCATCAATATTGATGAAGTGAGAGCATTTTTGCTCATTTGTGTTGCAAGTCAATGTTGTTCAAAGACTTGTACTTTCTAAACATTCTAAACCATATGGCAGGATACATTATGATCATCTATGGTTGTATATTTCTTGTTTTTATCCCTGAGCGAATTATCCCCATCTAACCTTGAGCTCCTCTGCTGTTTTTTGTTTTGTTTTTTTTGGTCTTATTTTTCGAGGTGTGACGGACATGCGGCGCTGCGCCGTCAGATTTGTCACCGCCGCTCAAGAGCATCTCTGAAAGCTGGAGGTCAGGGGATTATTAAAATGGGCCAGTAATGGCAGAATTATGCAACCTGGGTCCGGCGGATGGCCCTCATTACACTCGGCAGCGGCGGTGATAAATGGCCATAACGGCCTGTTGTCAAAAACACGGGGAGGAAAAAAAATTTGATGCTTCATCAAAAATACAGATGGTGCCACTTCAGCGCGACTCCGTATTTACGAATAATTGTCACATCTTAAAAACATTTTTTTACACCTGCTTAGATACTATGTTTTGCCGACTTTGATCACGATTTACGACATAATGTTTTAATCATCACCGTTTAGATGATCGCGTCATTGTGTGCCTTTTTTGACACCCGCTTTTTACTGAGTGTAATTGCTGCTAATTGTCAAGGCGCACATTAAGCTGCTGATAATTAGGCCTCAATTTGCATCCTTTCATTTCGGGTGAGGTACCGACAGCCCCTTTGCCTCCCACCCTGGGGAGCACTTTGATCTGCACAAGCTGCTTGGATGTAACATCACTGCGTCTTTTTAGTTCGGAGTGCTTTTTGAAAGCGCTTGGCTGAATTGGAATTAATTGGCGCGAGTGGCTGCTGGTTACACTGTGTGTCCCGGAATCACAAAAACTCACTCAAATCATCGGTAAGCCTTTTCTTGCGAGAATATCGCATTTATTAAAACAAAGTAAGAACCCTTTGAAGGTTGTTGCTGCCAATTTTGGAAGCCAGTCTCGTGGTTCTTTGACCTGAACGTTACCTCATCTCCCAACCATTAGCCAAGTGGGAATTAACATACAAACATGTAGATGCTCTCTTTAAAGCTCCATGGTTGAAAATCACCCGGGACTTAATCACAGCAAACAATCTCAGGCGGGAAGGTGCTTGCTCCTGTTTTTTTTTTTTTTTTAATTTGAGTCTGGCGACGACTCGCCAGAGCGCTTCGCTCTTTGTCAAAAGAGCGTGGCAGTGATCGCTCCACATGACAAATCCTTAATCTCGGCCTTTCTCCCCAACACGCGCTTTATGCAAATGGCGCCCCCCCAAAAAAATGATCCCCGGCACTACGCGGCGGCATTTGAGCAATTTGAGGGGCCCCGCCAATAGCGAGCGGCATTAATGTCAAATAAGCGAGGGGCAGGAAATCCTCGACTCTCATTGACCGTACAACCAAATTAATTTAGTGGAAAAGGTTATGTATGACTGTTTGTGCCCAAGTGCAGTCACTTGTGATGATATATGAAAGCGCCTTCGCTCGCTCGCTGCGAGAAAGGTCATCTCGTATCATTTACATAGCGCCGACATTTGCCGTACTTGCTCACACGTTCGGGAATGGAAGGAGAAATATTTCATGGCGCTTAAAAGAACATTTTTGCCAATCTTTGATGGCAAATAATTTGTCTTAAGCACACTGAAAAGGCCACGGGAGAACGTTGAAGAACCGCCATGCATTTATGTTTAAGGCCAGCGATTTCTCATAGATTTAAAAAAAAAAATGTTTTAAAGAGCAATTCTGCCATTAGTTGCAAGTACAAACAAAAAAAGAATAGCCCCGGATGCCTCTCTCATCAATCACCACGAAATTCGGTTGATGCGTCTGTCATGAAAAATCTGATGGATGCATGCCCAAAAATAATAACAAAATTTGAAGACATTTTACTGACCGAAATAAAATAAAAATTGTACTTGACTATGTTAAAGTTGTAGTTCCCCCAAAATTAGTGAGTAAAACTAAAAATTAATTAAAACAAAATTAATTTAAAAAAAAAGTCAATGTGAATAAAAAATGAACTATAATGAAAAATTAAAAAAACATTGTAACCCAATTTGAAACCGCCATCTCTGTGGTAAATTGCATGAAAAAGGGGCCTAAATATCTCCCTGATACCAGTTTCACTGATTGACATAAAATTGGGTGTACCGTATTTTCCACACTAAAAGGCGCACTGGATTATGAGGCGGACCTTCAATGAATGGCCTATTTTGTAATTTTTTTTCATACATTGGGCGCACCGCTATTATAAGACGCAATCTACAATGCATCCACTAGATGGAACTACAGAACGATCAGATGTCAGTAAAACTTAAAGCAGCGATACAGTTCACTTAACCAACAGCACGTTATAACATTGACTCGTTAACGTTGAACTCCCTTGCCGCTGCTCTATTTCCGTGTTCAACTGCGTAATCGATTGCCTTAAATTTCAGCATGTCTCGAGCAAGGAGCCATTTTGGGGTTCGAAATATTACCGGAATGACCGTACACAAGGCGCAACGGATTTTAAGGCGCGCTGTGAGCTTTTAAGAAAATGGAAGGCTTTTAGGTGCGCCTTTTCGTGCGGAAAATACGGTACATGTCAATCGCTACAGGATTTGCGATAACATAAAATTTTGGGGGGACAAATTCTTGGGAGAGTTAAGATCAAATTTGCAGCCAATCTTGAGGCAAGCTCCTTTCCTCTTCAGTATTTGTGGAAGTACATTCGGCGGTTTTCGACTGAAACATGGTCGTTATGTTCTGAGGCGACTTTGCCACATGACTTTACACAGCACTGATCGGCTGGATCGGATCAGCAAATATTTAGCTTTTTCTGCAAAATTGGTGATAGGTTGTAATGTCATCGTCTCACCATTGACCAGTCGGACACGCAAAATAAGACTTCAAAGCAAATGCAATCTCGTTCACTGCAGGGGACCTTTTCTGCTGCCGTTAATAATTCAAGGCATTTCCCCCCCCCCAAAATTTCATTACTGATTTTGGGTTCATATTTTTCCCCCTCATGCAT
This sequence comes from Hippocampus comes, assembly GCF_001891065.2. Taxonomy (NCBI): domain Eukaryota; kingdom Metazoa; phylum Chordata; class Actinopteri; order Syngnathiformes; family Syngnathidae; genus Hippocampus; species Hippocampus comes. The sequence goes on from NW_017842060.1 coordinate 2,807,514, forward strand.
TTCACCTACATGCAAATTCTGGCTACTTGTGGGCTGGGCTTGTCCCAATCCGCCATAATTAGAGCGGATCAACTGAACAGTCAATTAATTACAGTTAATTGGTCCATCTTCTGATTGGATCATTCATCGCTTCTCATTTTTTAATTGGTGATCGGTTCCTCAATCCTAATCATGGAAAGCCTGATTAGGATTGAACCTGTCAGGGCCATTAGCTTTTCTCTTCATCTCGTGAGTGAGTCTCAACTGAACTAAAGGAGGTGTGGTCTGAAGCATTGGTAGAGGAAGTGCCTTGAAGGACAGTTTTGTACTGTGATCATGGAGGTTACGTTCTGGGGCGGCTTTGCTTGTCCGGTTGTGATTTTTTTTTTAATCTCTGTAAATTATTAATCTAATCTGAGTGGCCGGCACAGAGACGAGTACGTGGCTGTGGTTCATTGTCGCACGTTCTCTTCTGTGGAAGCATTTAGTGTACCTTAGACACCTTTTTGTGTGTGTGTGTGTGTGTGTGTGTGTGTGTGTGTGTGTGTGTGTGTGTGGTTATGTGCTGTTCTGTGACACGCGATGTACTGATTGTTATTCTGCAGCCGCAGCTTTGCAGAGGCTTGCTGTTATCATGCACTTCATTGGTCAGAAATATGTATTGCTGTATAGACATCCAATAGATAGATAACCTATGTGGGCTACTGTATGTTTCCATACAGTATAGCGTCATAGACAAATTGCAAAATATGCCATTTGCACTGCACATATAGTGGAATGGATTTTCAATACTGCACTGATACTAAGTCATATTCAGGACCGCATGGATGGCACATCATGTTTAAACGTGTTTTGTGTGTGTGTGTGTGTGTGTGTGTGTGTGTGTGTGTGTGTGTGTGTGTGCTGTTATGTGCTGTTCTGTGACATCAGTTTTAAGACTGTATAAAGAGCAGATTGGCTTAACGAGAAGGCCGTCCAAATGCCTTTTTATGAGCGCACTAATTAGTAATCACACAAAAGTGGTTCACTGATCCACCGCACGTCGCCCCCCCCCCATCCCTTTTGTTATTTTAATTGTTGTTATTTTGAAGTGCGGTGGCGACGACTGCGAGGCAGTAAATCCTGCCAAGGACGCGCCTGAGCGGGATGAATGAGCGCTGAATAATTTATCACTTTTGCGGAAGCGCGAGCGGTCGAGGTATATTTCACGCTCAGCCCTCATTAGGACCCCCATTGTCACCCCCTTCTAGCCCGACACTAGCAGAGGTTGTCGCGCGCCCACCCCCCCATACTTTACCACCCTTCCTCTGACTAATTACTCCAACTCACCGCTTCACCTTCCTGATGGATTAATGTGCATTGTGTGAGGCGCATAGAGGACTCCCCCAAGCCCCCCCCCCCCTCCTTTCGGGAGATGAGAGACATGTTGTGTCCTGATCCAGAGTTGAATCATTATTTTCCTTCCATGAATACCATCACAGGCAGAATGATGAAATGCACACAATATCGCAGGGAAACACACGGTGGAGATGCACGCGAAAGGTTCGAGACGCAAAATGGTTACCGCTCAGTGAAGTGCAGTAGACCCGGACTAATTGCCAGTTTCAGTGTCGCCTTGAAGTACGATTTGTCAGGCTTTTTCGTGATACAAGCCGTCAGTCGAGATTTTTTTCGTTTTGTTTTGTTTTTTTGTATCTCAAGTTCAAATTCCAACTCACTTTGCAATAGCAGCATTTCAGCAACTAGTACACAGTTCTTTAAAAAATAAGATAAAAAAAAGAAGCTTCAAGCTGTTTCATGCCACTCTCAGTCTGAGTTGACTGTCCAACCGAACATCAAGCTGAGAGAATTACTCGTGGTGTATTTTCAAAACAACATAGCTTTACCTTACGGGAGGTCCGCATAGTTTAATGCTAACAAGTAATGCAAAACACCCTTAGCATGTGCGCACTTAGCTTCGGTTGTCTCAGTTTTTGAAGTGTGGCATATTTCAGCATCAACAGTCTAAAAACAACTCACAGTTCATATTGAAAAAAAAATACAGGCATATATTCTTTATCCTCATTGAAAAATGAGTACTATTATATTATCGTATCTTTCCGAGTTCTTCTTGAAGTAGTCTATTCTGATTTGTTTGTCCGCATGACTTTGCAGCGTTATACTGCCTCCCAGTGGTGAACATGGGCACACCAGAAGTAGCAGCACAATGAAATGGCTTGCAGCATTAAATTATTAGGCACGTAACGTGTGATTATTTACAGTACATTATATGTATTTTTTTTTTTTTTTGTGCAGCATTATAAAATGCTCTTTTTTTCAAGGAATGAATTGAACTTATATCTCATGGTATGGCTCGTAATCTCCTGTAAAGCTACTCAACGTTAGTAATAATAGTAATTTTATAGTAGTGAGTGGGGTAGTAGTGAGTTGGAGCCGATCCCGGCTGACTTTTTGGTGTGAGAAGTTGAGGACACTCCGGATCGGCTGCTACTCCATCACATACAAAGCTCCAACAATGCGATATGATGTCATCTTGTCCAGCTGGCTTTTCACAAAACTTCATGATTTCTATCTGACTTGAGTTAACAGTCGGTCCTTGGCGGAAGTCTTAATAGTTTTATCCATAAGCTGATACATAATGATGCCTTTTAAGCTTCCTTTTTTTTTCCCCCTCACAAACAAACGTCTAGGTTTTAAGAGGCCCGTTTTGGAGAAATTGTCGTCATTTTCTCCCGCAAAGCTCTTTTAAAGGCCGCAGTGTGATCGTTGCCATTAGAGAGGAAGATTTGCGAGGCGCCCCCAGCTGGAGCATAAAGCACGCCGGGGTTCCTCCATCAGCCGCCGCACTGCTAAAACCATAACCCCCCCCCCCCGCACACAGACAGCACACACTCCATACATGACCAGTTTGCGAAATAAATAGTTTTTGTGATGCTATTTTTGTTTTCCCGTTTAACCGTTAGTGTCTCTCAAATGCAGCATTCTTTTTCTTGAAAGATGTTGGCCAGCACATCAAATTGAACCTCACTGCTATCAATCAAATACTTGTCTCTCCAAGTACTATCATCACCAAATCAAATCGGCGTCCCAAAAATATGACATAATTTCACAGGCCAGTAATTCTGGCAAATCTTGTTGAAATAACCTACATTTCCTTTCTTTCTTCTTCTTTTTTTTTTTTTTAAATAGAGAATTGTGACAAATTCCTCCCAGAATAAATGTATGATGTTCAACACCCAAACTTGTTCAATTGCATTGAGCTACATTTCGTAGATTTCAACATAATTGCTTTGATTGTAGGCTCAAGTGTTTCTCAAAAATCAGGCAATACCCCCCCCCCGCCCCCAAAAAAAGGCTCATCTGTTACTGGAAGCTACTGCAACATTATTGTATGCAGTTTCAACATTAAACACTCTGCTTGAATATAAGACAAAAAATGTGCTTTGTGATTCAATTACAAAATGCACTTAAATGTTCAATTTCTTATATTTTTTTAACCTTATTTACAAACCGCTCGGAAATGTTGCTCATTTATGGACTTTTTTTTTAACTACCGTTTACCGAGACACAACAGATGCACCTGATTATCAAAATAAAACTTCTTTCAGACTCTGATCCAAATGTTTTTTTGTTCAGTAGCTCAGCGTGAGCTGATATTCAATGTTCCACAAATGGGTACCGGTTCGCAGCCGCCCATTTGGCGATAGCTGCTCTGAAGGTTTTGACAAAGATTGACACACAATGCAGCTTTCTTGGGCCCGACCCGAGCGCGAATGCCGGGACGGGCCGGAGCACGCTGGCTAGGTAATTGCTAACACATGTGCTCGTACCTTTCGCTGTCTCGCTGCAGCCGGCCCAGGGAGTTCTGGCGCCTGGACTACTGGGAGGACGACTTAAGACGGCGTCGCCGCTTCGTCAGGAACCCCTTCGGATCCACCCACTCAGAGGCCACGCTCAAGGCCGCCGCTGATCATGGTAAGTCGGCTTGCTGCTAGCTGCTAGCGGCAGGTACCACATTAAATTCACTTGTGATCTGAGCGGCAACAGCTTTTAAAATGTTCATTTTTCTGTTTCTTTGCTACAAAACAGTGGCTGGTATCAGTGGTAAGTAACATTTCTATCCCCTTTTTTTTTTTTTTATTTTCTTTTGGGAATAGTGTGGGTCAAAGTTTCGAGGTGTACAATTATGTTCAAGAGGACGGTGTGCATTTTGTTTCACTATTTAAAATGGGTGTCCGAATAACATGTTTGTGACATGATTTTGCTAAAATGCGCAAAGGCTAATGAATACAAATAGCACCCCGCAGCCACTATGCGGACAACTACTGGACTCTGGCCATCCGAAACTCAATGCAGCTCTGCTTACCTTTTGGTTTTTGACTTGATTGTCCCTTTAGTCCTTTAGCTAGCATTTAGAGCACCTCACACATCAAGTTTTGCCTTTGTTGCGACAACAACGACATTGATTACCCTCGGCAGGTGTTAGCGTGCTCCATAAGAATTTCAAAGTTTCAATGAAATCTCAAAATGTGGCCAAATTCTTTTGTCGCCTCTCTGTCATAGCACAACAACATCAGAGGAGTTTAAAAAAAAAGCCCAGTATGCTACCTCACGCCCTGGGAATAGATCATTAAAATAACTCAGACTTTATTTTCCCCCCTCCGATGTAACCTTTCGTCTTGTTTTCGCCGACCCGACATTTGTTGCGGAAGCGCGACTGGAGATGAGAACGTCGGGCCCTGGTTTCCAAGCACGGAGCGCAAAGGTCATATCTGGCTGTAATTATGTTCATCACACGAACGCAGAGGGGCAGGCAGAAGAACAGGACTGGGTGGAGGGGGGGTGCGAAAAGAAATGCACCCTCTCGCTTTCTATTAGGGGACAGGGATGGACCTGAATTCAGATTTGGCAGGGAGGTGTCGGGGGGTACTAGCAGGATTTCTACGTTACGAACAACTGTCGTCATTCACGGCGTGCCAAGATGGTCGCAAGGCTGCCGGTAAATCACAGTCGGCTGTTTACGTCTGAAAAGTACCACCTCGCCATGGCCAAGGGGGGTGGCCCTGAAGACTAATGTCTGTGTTCTGGTCATCCAACGACTCATTTTTGACAATTTAATTGCTGGACCAAGAAAAAGTGGAAAGTTAGCCGCTTTGCTTTTTAACGAGGCCTGTCAGCAACATGCTATTTAGAACTTGGTTATCGTCGTGATCGTTTTTGGTTGGCTCCCAGTTTTTGGCTCGTATGTTATATATATATTTTTTGAAGTCTTATTTTATTTTTTTTCAAAATCATTTTTCACAAACAAAAATAATAATATAGCTCATAATATATGTTTTCAGTCCGAAAAACAACCAAAATCTTTATTCTTTTTTTTTTTTTTTTGCATTAGGACGTCTTGATTTTCGATATTGTAAAAGTAATTGTAAATTCTCAATTTTGTGACTGTTCCATTATCAATAGCCTATAGGCTAATTCCTTGTCTTAAATTCCTGAAATCTTTTACTAATAACTTATAGCAAATGTTTGCGCAAACTGAATACAATGGATATTTTCCGGTTTATTTAACACCGACGCTTAATTGTTCCCAACTACACACTTTGCCGGACGGCAATTCTATTTTTTTGTCAAAAAAACATAACCCAGTGTAATCGTAGAGTGACGCTTATACAACTGCGAACTAAAACGACAAAACTTTTGACTGTAATCTGATTGTAAGCCGTGTTGCACAAACGGTGGTAGGGGCGTACGCGCCCACCCTCCAGGGGGTGTGCCAGACGTTCAGGGGCGATCTGGTTTGATGTCCCTGTTTTTTTTCCTGTCTCATTTTTGTTTTATAGTGTCCTTTAATAATTGTCACTTTCAATTCTATGTTCCCCCCCACTTAATATTGTGTATTGTTTCTTTATTGTATTATTTATCTCAAATTCATTTCAAATTTGATTTCATTTTATTGCATTTTTTTGTGTTTAAATTCTTAACATGGAAACTCATAAAACACTCGACTAGATGATAACACTGCATGAAATAATATGCATTAAATACATATAATGTATAATATTGTGTTAATACCAAAAATGTTAACGTGTCGATTGACTACTTTGGTAATCTCGGGAATGACCTCACACATTCATCCAAGATATCTTTCAAGATCGAGCTACTCTAGTGTGGCTTTTAACAGGTTGCACACGGCAGGGTGGGGGGCGCGTATTCAAGTGAAAAGCGTCAAATTTGAAATCCATCTCCGTTTTGGAGCCCCCCGTCTTTCATGCCCACCGGCCTGGTGTGAACACACAGTCATGTGGTACGTATTAGGACTGGGGGGGCACTGGTAGTAATTTCAGCGCTGCTAACTAAGGAATCCTCCAGGGAGGCCTAATTACAGGAAGAGCATTCTAAATATCAACCGGCTGCATATTTTCTTCCATGACAAGGGATTTTTTTTTTCCACGGGCCGACTCTTCAAAGACTCACGTTGCAGCTGTGCATGTTTTTTTTTTTTTTTTTAACTTGTCTTGATCCACCTTCAGGTGTTGATGGAAGACAACACAACAATGTTTCGCTGACTGACTGGATTAAAAAAGATTACTCAAGCGCATAAACACACACACACACACACACACACACACACACACACACACACACACACACACACACACCCGCCACCACCACTGAAGCAGCGTCACATGATGTTTGTGTGCATGCGCGGCGGGAGAATGTTTATAGCACGTTAGCTTTTCCATCCCGCAGTGTTTGTGGTGTTACGGTAGTCCCGTTTCAGTGCAGGCTCATTTGTTGCTTCGGTGTGACCTTAGCATGCCGTCACATGTCATGACAAATGCACTCATGAATTTCACATATGGTGGATATAAAAAGACGACACACCCCAGTTCAGATTCAGATTTTTGTGTTATTAAAATATTTTACCAAGGTGTGCAATTTAAAAACTTTTCCCACTCTGTCACCTATAACCTTAATTGCTGTGAATCAGGAATTTCTTCATTGCGAGACTAATAAAGGATTTCTCATCTTATCTTAATTAAAAAATAGATATTTTTGGCTGGGGAAGTAAAAACAACTGAGATAATGTTGCACAACCGCACACACCCTCTTATAAATGGGGATGTGGCAGTGTTAACAATGAACCGGTCCAATTCAAATTGATGTGAAATAGAAAGTCAGCACACACCTGCCGCCATTTAAAGTGCCTCTGATGGAGCCCAAATAAACTTCAGCTGTTCTCATGAGCTTTTCCTAATGTTTTTGTTTTGCATTCTATCAAAAGCCTGAAGGTTTTGTGCCATCACTGGCTGCTTTTTTTTTCACTGGTGATGTGCTCCCTCCCTTTGTGTTAATGCCTTGGAAACAAGCAGATCAAACCATGATAAATTATTTGACATGCTTTGTCGTACGTAAACAACAATAAACTCTTAACCTAAGTTTGGGAAAAGGCTGCTTAATGTCATGGGTTATTTTATTTATTTATTTATTTCCCAAATGAACGGTGGGTGTCGGGAGATAAACATGAACCTTCCTTTGTTAAATTTTAAACTATTTAAATTATATTTTTATTGATTTTGGTTGTATGTTTTTTTCTTATTGTCTTCAATTTCTTGATACTAGTAGTGTTTTTATTTGATTTTGACTTATTTTTATCATTAATTTGAATTCGTATGATGTTTTATATTGCATTTTGTATTTATTTATTTTAGTTAAAATCTCAAGGAGTTCTTTACTTTTCATTCACTTTCTATTTTCTATATAACACGTCATGGAGTTGATTTTAGTATTAAAATTGTTGAACACGGAGACAACGAAGCACTTGAGACATTTACCGAAGTCCTTCGACAATGTTTACCTTTTAATGCCAGATATGTGAAGTTAACAGTCCCATTATATCCGACAGGAAATGAGACGTCTGTGAGCTGGCAGCCTGTCAAAGCAGCTCTGCTAATTTTCTCGTGAATTTCTACCTTTCCACCTTTTGCGTCATTTAATGTTCATTGTGCGTTGTGCTAACCCGTCATGGGCTATTTATGGCCGTTTTTGGCCGTGCCATTCAGTAGCGGAGGGTCTCCGCGTGTTGTTGCACCTTCACCGGCAACATGTTTACAACGGCTTCATTTTTTTTTTTTTCTCTTTTCTCTGAGCAGAGATTATCGTTGCTGTTGAACTTTTCACTGCTTGTCTACGATGCTCCAACCGCAAGGTGCTTCGGCGCCAAAAGTGAAGCCGACATGAAAAATTAAGTCACGTGAAGCGAAGAAATGGGACAAGATAATTGAACCATTTGCGTGACTTGCTCAACTATTGGCTGTTAAAGAAACTACAGCTCTTTACTTTCAAACTCAGCTGTTTGCAAACGTGAGTGACATCATGCACGCTGTGATCGCCAGATTACAATTTCAGCACCCCAGCGCCTTCAGACTTCAGTCTCACTCCTCTCTCGTTGACCAGCATGTACAACAAGAGGGAATGAAACTGCACCTCCTGTATGCTAAACAACAATCTAAAGAGGGTTCTTGCATGTTTTATTAAAAAAAAAAAAAGTTTTATTGATGATTTAATTAAATTGTCTGATGCGAGTAAAATTGAGAATATACTGTTATTCCCTGGTCCGGCACAGTTTGCCTTTCCTGTACAAAAACCAGTGATTCTTGAAGTGTGTTCTGAGGACCGCTAGTGGTACGTGAAAGAATCACCGATTTAAATACAAATAAAATTCATAACATATAAAGCATAATGAATTAGAGTGAAACATTAATTCACTCTTTAAAAATCCACAGTGCCCCCTTTTTATATTCTTATTTATTTATTTGTTTGTTTGCACAGTTCAGTTGTATTTAACTTTTAAGTACAGTACAGTACATACTTAAAACTGGGTCAAAAATAGCCCAGTTTTGGTTAAAAAAAAAAAAAAACAATAATAATGGACCAACCCACTACTTGGGTCGATTTGACCCAAGTAGCGGTTTGGTCCACTTTCTGACCGACATTGGGTTATTTTGGACCCAGCTTTTTTAAGGGTGTGCATTTGCGTGTAGTCTTTAGCAACTGTTTCAAAACAATTTCTATATTTGTAATTTATTTCATTTGAATCGCTAAGCAGGCTTTTTTTTACGCCTAGTGTTCATGTTCAAACTGTACTTAACCTCACTTTGACTTTTTGGAAATAAAACTTCCACCATGGTATTGATATTTTCATGTTGGCCATTATGGTGGCACTTGAAGAGCTTCATATTTTTGAAGGTGCTGTCAAACGTTTGAGGAGCACTGTGCTGAAGCATGCCGCATTCCTGGATTTCTTCTTGTTGTCGTGCAGTGACCGAAGACGACGTGTTGAAAGGCAAACAGTCCATCAAGACTCAGGCTGTGGCGCACCAGAACTCTGAGAGCGACGCCTCGCTGGATGCCGACGACGACACGTTGTCGTCTTTGGAGGAAAAAGAGCTTGAAAACTTTACCGGTATGAAAAAAAACAACAACAACAAAAATAATAATTGGGGAGTGCCCAGTTGGGGTTATGTGGTTGTTTTCTTAACATCAGCCTGAATTGTTCATTACTCTCAAGCTGAGAGTTGTTCCTAATATTTTGACCCTCTTGTCTAAATGTTCCCAGCAAAACTATTTAAAAAAATGGGGGTGTTTCAGCTGGGTTGGGTACTGGTTGTCTACCACAGTGCTTCCCAGTTCAACGTTTTATTATGAGAGATGTCCCTAATATTTTGTCCCTCTCGTGTAGCTGTTTGGTAAGATACCAAAAATATTAAAAACCTAAACAGCATGCCATAAAAAACTTGGATGGTGCCGGGAGGGGTTATAACACTGTAAAAAAAAAAAAAAGTTGGGTGAACTCAAAATTTTAAGGCCACACACCTGGACGACATTTTAAGTTGGGCACTTCAACAGAATATTTGATATATGACAATCTGATAATTGCCTTTCCCTCATTATCACCAAAGGGGAAAAAAAAAGAGTTGAGAGAGCTAATTGTACCTTGTCTTGTCCCCCAACTTAAAGATAAAAGTACAGACAAAAACAAGTTGTCATGGGGCAAACGACTAGCTTGTTTTGTCAAGCTAACATTGATGACATAAATGTTAATAATTTATATTTCAAAGTTGTTCAAAACTAAGTTACCGCCACCACCCAAAAAAATTACGTTATTTTTTTACAGTGTTCATGACAAGTGTTTCGAATGTTCTCACAAGCTCATACAGAAGATCATATCAAGAAATGGAGGCTGTCAATTGGAGTTACAGAGTGGTTCTTTACCATCACGCATATCGAGTTGATTTATCAGGAGAGCTGTTCCTAATGTTTTGACTGTCCCCGTGTCACTCAATAAGAGCACCAAAATATTACAAACCCCCACAGTGGTATAAAAGAAACTGGAGGGTGCCCAGTATGGCTCCGTTGGTTGTCGACTCCAAACATTTCCACTTCAACCGTGCATATTTGTATTGCGGTTGAGCCAAGAGCTGTTCCTAATATTTTGACCCTGTCATGGAGCCACTAACTGAAAACAATTGTATTTGAAATCCTTGAGGCTAGCTGCACGACAGACGACAAATATGAGACAGGAACTTGGGATATGCTACCAAAGATTAATTCAAACATTAAGTTGATACAAAAAAAATAAATTGGGGGGGAGGATGCACATTTTTTGGTCTCATTTGAGATGATGCAAGTGTGCTTATATGAGTGCACACACACACACACACACACACACACACACACACACACACACACACACACACACACACACACACCCCCACACCCGCCCGCGCTTTAAGTAACACTAATAGATTTACACTACAGATATGGGTTTTTAGTTGACCAAAAACCCAATTTTACGCAATTTACTGCTAATCAAATATTATCATCTGGTAATCGGATTGGATGATGTAATCCTTTTATACAGTGCAGGGCTCTATTAAAATAATGTTCAGTGGGATTATGTTGACCTTTTTTTTTTTTTTAAGATTTTCCCCTTGGTTTGAGTGATTATGTATTTATGTAAATTCATAGTGTGTGTGTGTGTGTGTGTGTGTGTGTGTGTGTGTGTGTGTGTGTTTTAACAATACATTTGTACGACGAAAATGGATTGAAAAGTCGCTACGAAATTACAAAAAACAAAAAAAAACGCAAAGAGCCTCCTTTTACATGCAGAACATTTTGGAGCATTTCAGGTTCTCAGCTGCATTTTTAATATGTGGTGCGTCGTTTCTCTCCTTTGATTTTTGTAATTCCCTTCTCGCTCTCGCAGGATTAATTAGCCGAGACGTTTATTTCTACGATACGTCCTTGTTGTTTTTAACGTACTGCGTCTTTTTTTTTTTTTTTTTTTTTTTTGCGCCTTGCCCCCTCCTGATTTTGCACGCGTGCACGTGCACCATGCATGCATGCATGCAGGCCCGGTCAACGTGAGCACGACGGCCCAGCTGGTTGCTCCGGCGGCGGTGGTGCGAGGCACGCTATCCATCACCGCCTCCGAGCTCTACTTCGAGGTGGACGAGGACGAGCCGGCCTTCAAGGCCATCGAGCCAAAGGTAAGCCACGCACGCACACACGCAAGTCACTTAAAAGGCTTTCTTTTTTCATGCAAGCGTTTGTCTTCAGAAGCAAAACGAGTTGCGGGCCCACAGAGGACGTGTTATATCCAATATAAATTAAAGGGAATATTTTCATTCACGTTAAATGTCACTGCAGATTTGGGTTATTTTGTGGTAAAAGTATAAAGCAAAAAAAACCAAACAAAAAAAGTAGTGCCGGAGCTGATTGAAAAAAAAACAATGAACATTAAATTAATAAAAATGACATCTTGAATATGAAAATCTACATTTGATGCCACTTTTGTGAAGTTACAGGTGGCCCTTTTCCTTCCACTAAATGCAGTCGAGTGCATTAAAATGTGTTTTGGGGGCTACACTCGCATATTCGAAATTCTGAACGTGAGGACGTCGCGAGGGTAAGAAAAAGTCATCGATTTGTATAAACGCTGTTCACACGTGGCATAGAAATGAAAGCAGTGGGATGATTTTAAAACGTCTGCAAATCGGGAGTATCTTTTGAAGTATATTCTACATTTCATTTAGATGTTTCATTTTCGTGCATTTAGTTACAGTAAAATGGGCCAGGAAAAAAAATCATTTAAATGCTTTTAATCTTTTTCTGCCCCCCAAAAAGAGAAAAAATATATTTAAATGACGCCACGGGGCCTACGATTTAAACTTCCAACATTTTATTAACATTTTTGCCCCCCCCCCTCAAAAGAAAACCAGTTGGCACGTTGCTTTCATTGCATTTTTAAATAAAAGTTCCTTCTTCTTCACTTGGTGAGAACATTTAAAAAGGAGAACAAATGTACCTTCGTGTCTTTTTCCTGCTTCTGCTCCAAAGCCCCCAAACGATGTCACTTTTTTTAACCTCAGTCAACTCGCAAAAAAAAAAAAAAAAGAAAAAGAAAACAAAAAGTACGAGCCGGGAGTTTGCGTGTTTTTTTTTTTTTCTTTCTTATAACTTGTCCAAGCTCTTGGCGTTGGTGAGGATCTCCCTGGCCAGCCTCCACGTCTGCTTGGCGGCCGCCTCCAGGGCCGAGTGCGGCTTGCCCTGAAAGAGGTCCAGGTTGGGAAGAAAGTAGTGCGGGCATCGGCGGCACTGCAGGCAGGAGATGAGCTGCAGCAGGATGCCGTTGAGCCGGTCGCCCAGGCACGCTTCGTCCCAGTCGGCTTCGCGCGGGTGCTTCTCGCACTCGTACAGCAGCAGCGTCTTCATGTGGTAGCTGTTCAGCGGCTGGCCGGGCAGCTCCAGGTGGCGGTCGCGCAGCGTCTTGAGCACCGACAGGCACTTCTTGCGGCAGCCGGACATGAGCAGCCGGTTCTCGGCCTCGCTGAACTGCAGCACCCAGGCGTCGCTCTCGGCCGAGCTCTGCTTGCCGGTGAGCGAGTAGCACTCCTTGGAGAGCAGGTTAAAGCCCTCCGCCTTGACCTCGGCTACGCGGTTGGGCCCCGGCCAGGGGATGTGGGCCGCCGGCCACTGCGCCGCGCTGCGCGGCCAGATGCCCGTGCACTTGAAGGCCGGCGTGATCTGCACCACGTAGCGCTCGCGGATGCGCAGCCGCACCTCGCTGGTGTCCGCCACCATCTTGACCACGTCGCGGTAGCTGCACTTGTCCACCGCCTGCGCCACACGCGTCTGCACGAGCCAGCGGGCAGCGAACCGTCGTCCACGAAGTTGAACACGCCCATCTGGTTGAGGTAGAGCACCACCTCGAACTCGTTGGGCGACGTGACCTCCATGCCCTCGTAGCGCGCGTCGATCTCGCTCAGCGAGCTGATGAAGCGCGGCTCCTGCACCTCCACCTCCTTCAGCACGTCCGACACCACCTTGCACACCTCGCGGATGGTCTTGGCAATGGCGGCCTTGCGCGCTTGGCACCGCTCGCCGTGGTACTTGTTGAGCTGGTACACCAGCTTGGCCTGCGTGGCGATCATGTTGGGGCACAGGTCCGGGCCGTACGCCGGGGAGTCGCAGTAGGCCGACGGATCCAACGCTAACCGGTGGGGTGGGAGAAGGGGACGGGGGGAACTCAAAACGCAGCTCCAAACAACAGCAACAACCAAAAAGTTCTTACTCCCGCTTCTCGGATCTACAAAGTCCGACTTGGGCGCTGCGGCTCGCTCATGGTCCTGCTCGTCCTTCAAGCCGCACTTTTATGAATGGCTCTTTGGAGCAAGAGTGAAGGAGCCCCGGCTTGCTCCTCGAGCAGGAGTGAAGGCTGCCCGGCCCCCGCGCAGCCAATCAGCGACGGCCGAGGCGGCTGGAGGGGGCGAGCGACAGAAAAAGAGAGAGAGAAAGAAAGCAAGCAAGCGAGAGAGCGCGTGCGTGCGTGTGTGTGTGTGCGTGCGTGAGAGAGAAAGAGAGAGAGAGACACACGTACACGCAACATAACGCGAGTAGTCCACGCGAGCACCTTGACCGTCATATCCACTTCGGTGCATTGGGGGGGTAGTGACCCTTTTTTTTAATACAGTACACCCGCTAATATTTAAAAGACCTTTTCAAATATTTTAGTCAGTGTCTAATTTTGCTACAGCTTTAAATAACAGCAAGAATGCACATTTGTTTGCCTTTTATTAAAATATTGGCATTTAAAAAAATTGGTACGTAGCAGTCAGTGGTTCTCAAACATTTTATCCCACGTACCACTTAAAATATTTTGCTATCCAAGCACCACTATAATGAGTAACACTAAAATAAAGTAGCATATAGAAGGTCCAGGTGCTCAACAAAAACGAGGTTGAGGTTTATTTTCTAAAACGTAAATAATAAAAAAATACCAGGGGGCAACTGCTTCAAGATAGTTTAAATGTACATAAAGTGGAAATAGCAAACTGATTGGATCTGGTTTTTTTTTTTTTTTTTTCAAAAAACAAGCCATTCTAAAACATTGAAGCCAGATGTAATGTACTTCAAAGTTTAATGGAACCGAACTGCATGCGTATAAAGTAAACAAAAAAGGGGTTAAACATATTTTCAAAGTTAAAGACAAGTGAACTGTACTCAAGTAAAAAAAAAGTGCTGCACTGGATTAATCACATCTTGAACAGACTTTTTGCATCGCTACAAGCTTAATCGTAGTATGTTTGATTGTATTTCATATTTTTGGAAGATAATTCGATTTCGAGAATTTTTTTTACGTACCACTAGAGGGAGCCTGTGTATCAATGGGGACATTCTGTGGACAAGGGTATTTAGAATGGTTGTGAATGTGTACAAGAGGAAAAACATTTATTCGTAATTAAGACAACAGCACCACATTTATATATTTAATATATGTAAGGAACATGTTGTCTGGTCACCTTTTTTTTTTTTGAATAAGCATAGAATGTCACACTTGCGTACAAGTGATAATTATGAATAAATGCTCATCGTACTTTCGATAATTGTCAGTGATGCATTGATAGATGCATAGGTGTGCTTTCATGTAGTGTTATATGAAATGCTTTTAGAAATTTTTATACCTTGTTTCATTGTTAAAATATTATTTCCATGACATTTAAATTACATGTAAATGTGCATCTGCTAATCTGGCAAAAAAAAAAAAAAAAACGCCCTAAATGGAATTCTACATATTTACTTTGACCAACGATTTTTATTTCTACATTTCAAATGTGGTCTCTGCACAAGTTGCAACCGTGCAACTTTTTTACGACTTTGCAACAGGACCTCATGTTGTTGCACTCAGGAAATGCACACGCATACATATGCCGTGTGCAGATGATGTGACGGCACACGCCCACACACGTACATGAAGACATCGAGCAGCCACATCCAAGGAGTTCTATATGACTGTAGTCAACCACAATCTTTCCCCACCGGGGTCCGACTCCTGGCTCTTTATCACGTATTAATAAGAACACAGTGGCGCTACCTCAACGAGAAGTCAGTCACCGGCACTCGCGTCCGACATTTTTTGACGAAAAACACACAATTATTCTGATTGAAATATTAAATATAGGTCAAGAGCCAGCTGCTGCCCCTGCTGTTATTGCCATGTGGAAAATGTCATTATGAGATTTCACAGCCTACAGCGCTGACGATCGCAGCCGAGGGGGTGGTGGGGGGGAGAATATACAGTATGTTTTCTTTATTTTCGCGCACTTATTTTCTGACAATGCCGACTGCATTTGGTGGCCAGATCTAAGAATAGCGCCTGCATGAAGCATTGAGCATTGGGAGGATAGCGAGCGAGTGGCCAGCTGTGAGAGCTGAGCTGTCAGAAAAAAGGCAAAGATTAATTAACTCTCCTTTGCTACGCACACTCTGGACTTCATCATGATTTTTATTATAATTTTTTTTTTTTTATATAATGCCATAATGCTGAAAGCATTGAAAGACCATCCTTGACGAGATTTGCAGTGATGAGTGAGACCATGATTGGCAATGTGGTGGATTAAATGCATAGTAAAAATGGCTGAGTAAAAATATTCGTATTATTGATAACATCGCTGTAGTTGTAGTTGTATATATTTTTTTTATATCTATGGGCGTGCATATGAGCGTGAATTGTTGTTTGTCTATATGTGCCCTGTGACTGGAGGGGCGGGGGGTACCCCATCTCTTACTCAGTCAGCTGGGATCGGCTCGAGCACACCTGCGAGCCTTTTGACGATAAGCAGTACAGACAGTGGATGGTTGGATGGAAGTTTTTAACTGTCATGCAAATCTAAAAATATGTTAACCGCTGTGTTGGGAAAACTAAGATAAAGTAAAACTCGCTCTTTGAACACTACGGCTGTTGTGGAGAAAGAACAGGGAATAGATTTTTTTCTTCTCGTGGTCATTGGTTGTTTTCCATGTAAACATAATCAGAATACGTTGACTCATCATACCTGAAGTATACCATATTGCTCATATCGTAGTCTTTGGAATGCAGAAAGCTCCCTTTCCAGTTCCATGGCCAGCATCACATTTTATGTTTTTATGACTGAGACCACAAAAGAAGACAAAGAAAAAGCCAAACATGCAATTAAGTATTTAGACACTCTACAAGCTCATGTCTCTCGAGATTTTCCAACGTCTCGTGGTGAGGATTTTAAACTCCCATTTTTGTTGTTGTGAGTAGCGGCTCAATGTCCTAATGTGGGGTTGGACCGTAAAGAGGAGGAATACTCTGGGGCCGGCAGATCGCATGGGTGTGCGACTGTTTATTATCTCGCACGGAGCTCTGTAGGAATAAATCGGCACGGGGTAGAGAGGAAGTGTCCAAATATTATGAAGGACATGCTAGCCATAGCTTAGCGTAATATATGGTGATACAAAGCCGGGGGGCTTCTATAAAGACATAACGGATCTGTTCTGGTCCACCGTCCGCCCCTTGCGCTAGTCCAGATGCTACGTATGAGATCCACAGTCTGCCGTGCGATGTTTAGCCCACATCTGCTCGGGGCGGCCCTGTCAAAAACAATAAAAGAAATATTAAGGTTGAGACAAATGAAAGCCGTTTAAAAACTAGCTTTTCAAAAATAATAATCCCGCCCTATATTGCTGGGGTGAAATTCCAGACCACCCCCACGACAAGACTTGACGTTTGTGATCTTAGTATGTTGCATGTATACCAATGTTTTTAAAGGTCTTTAAGCACACAGTAAACATATTTAGTTTTTTCCAAACTAACAAACTTAGCGTATCAGCTCACAACATAATGTCGATAAATCGTGTCCGAAGATGGACTTTCTGAAATGAACTGACAGCCGTTGCTTTCTGTAGGTGTACAAAGCAGGACCAAAGAGAATTTGACTGTCATTTCTCTTCAGCATAAACAAGGCTTGGCTTTACGAACTTCGTTTTCACTCTTCCTCTTTCAAACTAACAGTGTCCCACCTATGTAGAATTATGGTATTTCTTCTTTGATGCTAAGCTTAATAATAACCACAAAGACAATGTCAACAGTAAGATTTAATACTTTTGAAAGGTGGAAAAAATGCTTGAAGCAAGTGAAATGCTCATACATATGAAACTGCCTGATAAGAATAAATATCTTGGCAGAAACACAGCAAAAAATTTTGCCTTTTTTAAATATTTGGTCGTCAAGCTACTGTGTATACACTTACGATGACGAGAACCTCCTCCAAGGCCAGATTTGTTCCCAAAACATACACAAGATATCATCTACTCAGCATCGTGTTATGGCTGCAATTATGGGGGGGGCGGAGGGGGGCAAACACCACCCGCCCTTCCCACCCCCATGAGCAACGAATACAAACGCATCAGACGTGTAAACAGACATCCCCGACCTCAAGTGTGTTCGGGATGTGCGTTCTCTCACGGCAGCTGCTCACTGCAAAGGAGAAAAATCATCGCAGGCGACTAATTGGCGGACGGGGCGAAGCATCTGCTCGGTAGATAGATGCTCGTGTGTGTGTGTGTGTGTGTGTGTGTGTGTGTGTGTGTGTGTGTGTGTGCGCGCGCGCTCGTGTGCGCAGCAGCAGCACTCTCTGTGTTTCAACGCAAGGCATCAATATTGCATGTGTTGTTGCAGAGCCTCTTTTAGAGGCTTCTAATACTGACTGACTGAGGAAGTGAGGACGGCCGTCGTTGCGTTTTGTCAAGAAACCGTATGATGTAAAGTTGATTGAGGGGAGAGGGGAGGGGGCGTTAGTGCGACAGATTCTGTCACCCAATTGAGCCATGAAGTTTCCAAATGGCAAACTAGCAATTCCTTCAGAAGTCCTCTTCAGGAGTGAACAGGGTGTGACTCACCCCACCCCCCCCCCAAAAAAAAGTGAGAGTGAAAATAACCCATCAAAGCATTTCACATTAAAACGAATCACACATTTGTTGCACTTCATTAAATTGCAACAAAAAAAGGCACATTTTCCAAGTAACTGCAAGAAAGGAAACTACAGAGAGAATTCTTGGTGTTCCAAAGTGTTGATTCCAAATATGATGACAAACATAGATTTTTGTTCTACACCAAACCGTTTATTTCAAAGTGTTGCTGTACGCTTCCTTGAAGGTCAGCATCCAGTGACAACCCCCCCCCATTGAGAAGACATTGCTAAGCCTAATTAGCGGGGCGGTGACGGCTACCCGGGGTAAGCCGCGCCGTCTGGATTGATGCTCGCTCGCTCGGAGAAAATCAGCCGAGTGTTTCGGGAAAAGAGCAAGCCGATCGTTACCCAAAAGAGGGACCGCTACCCTTCATGACACCGCCCCCCCCCCCTCCTCCAACCCAGCCTGCGGCTGCCAATCACAAAGAAGCATGGTCTCCAAGCGAACAGGCTATTGATTTTCCAGTTAGAGCCTAAGTAGTTTGTGCTATCGGGCTAACGGACAGGCCGTGCAGGTATGTCATTATCAATGAGCCTGAGGAAACACACCCTGCTGACCCTCCACCCCCCTCCCACACCCCTACCACTTTCTTTTGCCGCTTGCCAAATGACAAAGCTTAGTCCATAAATCACTCGGCCGTACCATGACAATGACGATGATGAGCAGGAGGAAGACTTTTGTCTTTCTTTCTGCACTCTAAGCACCATGAAAGCAATGGCGCTTCTCCATAAGGGGCATTGCCCATCCAAATTTCAGCAGTTGCCACTTTTTTTTTTTTGGTTTACATTGAACCGACATTTATAGCAGAAGCTATGTGGTTTTGGCGATACTGTACACCAATGACATTGCTGCAAGGCCCCTCAACATTTTTGGAATTCTTACTGTCACGAGATTGATGCTTCCTTTATAGAAGTGAATAGATTTTGTACACTTCCCTGAGGAACTCCACTTCAATTTCTTCCTTAGTGTAGTTGATGAATGCTTGAATGATCGTTGTGCAAAAAAAAAAAAAATCTTGCATGTAGTTGATGATTGGAGTGCTGCGTCACTCTCCTCCTTGGCCTGTGTGCGGGTGGTTGGGAAAATCTGCTCTAAAACATAAGCTATGCACAAGGGAGTCCCAGATATCCACCATATGACGTATTTTAAAGTTCTCTCTTGACAGTGGCTTCGCTGCTGCATTCCGGCACCGATTTTGTCTTCCCATGGCCAAAACCACAAGCAATAAACAGTTGTGCAAGTCTATCTACTTTACTCTGTTTGATTCGTGACGAGAGGAATTGATCCAAGAAAATCTGAGCTTTGTTTCCTTGGCTAAAAACAGGCTAGTGGCTCATAGTCTGAAGTGCTGCTGACTTTGCTGTTTAATTAATATACTGTACTGTAAGGTAAGGCACCTGTGCACCACTTATGCGCACTCCCGCATGTAGCGTTGGCACAACATTTGTTTCTCCTACTTTACACGAAAGAGTTTCAAAATCAGGCTAATATAAATCACTTATATGAGCGGTAAGCCGGTAGGACAGTCCACGTAAAGTCAATTTTGCACTAAGGCCTTTTTTTGTGGTCCCCTTGCCATCTAATGATGACTAATGTGTCCCTTCTAGAGCTTCACTAGTAAACAAGTTTGACTCAACTCGGCTTTGCAACCACACACTCAACTCAAACCGCAGAGCACCTTCACACAAAGAG
>NW_017842060.1:2827572-2917295 GCF_001891065.2 Hippocampus comes
CTCTTGGCTTGACTGGGACGCTGCCCCCCCTCCCCACCTCCTTTTGATTGATCCCCTCGCTCCATCATTTATTCCCCTCGGCTGCCGTCGACACCCTGTGTCAAAGGCGACACCGCCGCCTGATGGATAGGCCTGCTTACAGATGCCAGCGCGCCTGGTAAGCCGCTGATATTACAATCAGCACCTGTGTACCTGCTGTTCGCTCACTATTGGGCCCGGGGGTCAGCGAGAATTGAAAGAGCGACTGTCCAACCCAAAGCGGGCGGCTGTTTGGATTTGTAAATGGACTTGGGGATCATCTATGAATAGCTTGAGCAGTCTGAAGCGGGGAAGTATCTTTTCATCTGCATACTTAACGCCGGGAAGCCTCATGAAAACAAAATACAGTTTTAACCATGCCTGATGTCTTAAGATTTCGTCTGGCAAACGGAACACACAACGCTGCAGTGCTGAGTTCTCAATCCTCAATTGCCATTGGGGTTGATGATCCATGCGGTCCGCTTGAAATGGGGCATCCATTGGGGTGTTGTGGCACATGACACACCCAGCCAAGACTCAGTCATAACAAAGACAAGCAACACAAATTTTCTAAAGAAATGTCAAAATAATGTTTAATCTGTACTATTGTGGCAATGCAGCTCTTTCTACTCAGTGCTGTGCAAAAGTATTTGTCTGCTTCCAGATCATCACACCAATTTTAATATCTCACAAGACAACGCAAATTATTTTAAAAGGCCATTTCAAAATGATGGATTTAATTATTAAGGGGAAAGAAATCCAAATTTATCTGACCCACGTCTACATAGACAGCAGACTGTATGGTTTTATCAATCACAGTAAGTTGTCCAGGTCCTGCTGTTGCACCGCACCCCCAGACGATTACATCGCCACCACTATGTTTGACTGTTGGCATGATGTTCTTTTTATCATATGCTGTTTTTTTTTTTTTTTTTTTTACGTCAGCTGTAACGAGCTACAGAAACTTCCAAGAAGTTCAACTTTTGTCAGTCCACAGAATATTTTTTCAAAAAGTCTTGTGAAATGCATGCTCTACAGAGGAATTCAGCACGACAACCGCAGGGCAGTTTACCATCATGTTATATACAGGATCTATGATATACAAAGCATAAATTTAAATCTTATTCTTTGCCTGGTCTTTCAAAGCCTGCTTTGGATGCCCAGCCTCGAATTGCCTGAGAGGGGTCTCCTTTTCACCCCGCACCCACTTAAACCCACCACAATAGCAGGATTAGGAAAGAATTTACTCCAGCACTGGCGGCTTTAGATGCCAAGCCGTCACAAAATAGCCACAAAAATGTCAAATTGATGGCAAAGCGGGGCCAATGCGATAGGAGGCGGTCAGCCGTCCGAACCTGTCTGCTGTTTGCCACGGTACGCTGTGAAGGTTGGCCTGTCTCATCGACTTTCAGAATATCGGTGCAAAGCACATGGGTGTGTTGCTTCCACGTGATGGATAAGAAACAAAAAGAAACTTAAAATCATGCATGCACTTATGCAAAATAGGAATTGCAATTGAAAGAGAGTACCACTGCAAATAAAACAAAAATAAATAAAATATGACAGTCTTTTAAAATAATATAAATAGAAAGATCTATTTTTTAAAAAAAATCAGCAAAAAATAGGAGGCAATTGAAAAAATACATATAAATGCATAAATGTATTTTTCTAGAAACAAATGAGCAATTAAGGCACATGATGGAAAAAAAACCTACTGAGGCAGAAGAACAAAAAACATTACAATCATAATGGATAATTTTATTTTCACACTCCACTCCCATTTATTTTTTTTATTATACATTATTTTTGACATTCTCCATACTGTGTGTGTATATATATATATATATAAAATTTTTTTTTTTCCCCCAGAAGTCAAATGTCAATTTTGGAAGCGAAATCAGTGGTCTCCTATGTCTGCATCATTTCGCGCTGATCTTTTGCTCAAAGGCGGAATCATTTTTAATGCACACTTTGTCATTTCTTCTTGAATTAACCTCGAGAGTGTTGTTTTTTTTTTTTTGCGCCTCTTCAAAAAGGCTAAGAAGTCGAGGAAGAGAAAGGGCAGCAGAAAAGGCTAACCTGTTAGCAAACAGTGAAAAGAGGCTTTAATCCTTAATAGGCTAAATTCAGACTAAGTGGCCCCTAAGACGCTTTCAAAGGGGACTTTTCAGACTCGGCGATTCGGGACTTGAATGCTTTGAGGCCTTTTTTTTTCTTTTTTGGGGGGGGTTGAGGGTGTGCTTCATAAGCTCAGAGTGATGCTGACTGCATGCTGGGCTTGTTTATTTTCCTTTCATTCTCCTCTTAAATCGCACCCCACCGCAGCCTTTTTACTCGGGTTTATTTTTTCTTGCCCGCCGCTAGTTTGTTTGACTTCCCTTGAGGGGAAGGGGAACTTTTTCTTTCTTATGCGTGAGCGGTGATTACATCCTGAATTAGGCGCATGTCGACGGAACAATTGTGTCCCGTCACTCGTCGGTAAACAACAGCGATCTTGACCACGTTTGACGGTTGTGTCGTAATGGTCGTGATCAAAAATTGAAAGCGTGGTGTGTTTGTACTCGCAGTGGTTTGGGGAATGATGCGCGATTTCATTCGGTTGTACTGTGGAAACATAAATGACCAAAATTAAGGTTGTCATTTTTGTATTAAGAGAGGTAAAACATGAGCTTGTGTACAACCTAACTTGACCAAAAATTATTCGAAAAAAAAACCCACTTGAGTCGCAAAAATCTTTCGCATGTTCTAAATGTTTTTTTTTGTTGCTTGGTTTGGCTTATCTTTTGCAGAACACGACAATAAGGTTGTGTGATTTTAACAACAAGCAACCGAGATTTTAGTTTGTTCTGCACATTGGGTCACCTGGGATTTTTTTGTTGCGTTTCTGTTTATTTTATTTGTTTTATTCCAAAAGAGAAGAACTGGAAATCGTATAATTTGAAATTCAACAAAACTGATCAATCTTGGAAGTTTGTTAAAAACATGACTATTTCAATTCTCTCCCACGATGTAAGAACTGAGCATCTTAATTCCATCAATAGCTGTTGTGAATTACTTACTACCATAACAGCGTGCAATTAGCTAGCTAGCTGTGTTACACTATGAAAATACTTCTTGCCACAAATTACACAGCAGCTCGGTGTTATTTTGACTCTCAAGCACCTCTTTTTTCCAGATCATGTTTGATGGACAGTTGAGCAGGACGTAGTTTGAGCACATTATGGGGACACAGCAACAGCGTGTGGGAGCGGAGACAACGGCTTGAGTTTTTGCAATTTCCAGCTTAACTAAAAAAACACAAACAAAAAAATCCGCATGATCCCAAACAACAAAATGAGCGCGCAGAGATCCCCATTCTAGTAAGTGATTGCGTCATGGTCTACCGGTTCAATCGACGGAAACACTCTGGCTGCCGGATGACCATCCGAGTGTGAAAGTCAAGTCATGTGGATGCAAGTTTTTACTTAATAGCCGCCATTGTTTTTGCGTTCGCACCTCCCCAAAGGCTTCTGTCCCTCCTTGACGCCATCCTTGTGCTTATGCAATCCAGAATCCAGCCTCCATTATTATTTTTCTCCCCCTGCCTATCACTCAATCTCAAAAGCAAAATCCGTCTTAATTGGCTCCAGAGGGCCGGAGGAGGCTTTGTGTCAACGCTGACGAGGGTCCCGATTGGTCGGCGGGCTCAGACAGCCAGCAGACCCCCTTGTTAGGGAGTCAGGGGTTGGTGCGGGGTGCTGGGGGGCGTAGAGGTGCCTTTTGCTCGCTCGTTAGTCCGATGAACTCGTTTGCTGACGAGCCGACTGACAGGGCCCGGTTTGCCGGCTTGTGGGCTACAACAAGACTGCTGAACGATTTTGAACAAAGAATCGAATTGCTACTTTTTTTTCCTCAATACTGCAATTGCGAATTTTTTTTTTCCACTCCATGTATGGCACTTTGTCTACAGCGGTGTTTGATTTAAAGTGCTCTATAAATACACTTGTGGGCTTTCGAATGTTTTGGGTGGCTTATTTAATTCCACAAGAGACGCACACTACGTTACTGTACCTGTAACGTTACCTGATCACAATAGCAAAATCTTGTTGCCGTACTAGTAATGTGAGCACAAGTGCATAGATGTAAAGCAGGCGTCGTTTGGTTGATTGAAAAGCAATTGGTGACCCTCAATGCTGATGAGGCCACAGTTGGTACTCTTTTTTGGTTTGTATTCTTTTATGAATGTTCTATGTCCTCGCTCCTCTCTTGCGCCTGCGTTTTGATGTTGATGGATCACCTCTCTTCCTCCCGCTCATTAATTTCATCACCTTATCTCGCACACAGCTCTTGATTCCACCCAAAAAAGGTAATGATAAATCCCTCATCCATTATCCTTTAACCGAGGCAGCCATGCGGAAACACTTAATAACAGGCAACAAATTGAACTTCAATCACCTCCGCCCCCCCCCCCACCCCCTTCACGCCTCCACGAATAGACGCAGATGCTCTGACTTATTCCGCACTTTTAGAAATTTTTCTCACGTTTTTTGGGGGGGCTTTTTACATTGCGACAAAACAGATCGTTGCACTAATTTGCCGCTGGCGTCATCTTATCAGGCCGAAAACACGCTCATGAGGGCAGTGCAGCGGCTCATCTGTTTTCAAGTTCACCGTTGATCATTGTTGGTGCGTGTTTGCATCCGAAAGTTTGTTGTTTTTTTTTTTTGTAGTCGATTGCCTTGTGATGAAAGTCGAGCCAGATTCAACCCTTTCATGACGTCATTGTTTTTCCGCGTTGCAGACATCTTGAACCATCAATAGTTTGTCATATTCTCACCGTTTTCAAACAAAACGCCGCGTTCAAAAAGCTGCAAAACACCGCGGTCGTTACCTAGCTACTCCCTAATGCCGTACGGGTTCATCAATGTCCCAATTATAGATTCAACCCATCTTTTCTAACAAGATGGTGCGTTTGGAAAACGGCATACTCAGGTGCTAGAGTCGAGGCTTTACGCTTTCCATTTGAGCGCTGGTTCCGCAGCCCCCTTTCTTTCTCGGTGTGTCCCTCTTCATTCTCCAGCCTTTTGGGCTTCTGACAGTGACAAACGACAGCAGCGCAGAAATGAGCAGCAGCGGCAGCCAGGCGCACAAACAGGTTGAAATAGGCGCGCAGACCTTAGCAATCAAGCGTTCCTTTGTTTTCTTTCTGCGGCGTGACGCCTTCAAATTGATCTGCTGCTGCAGCCGACCTGAATGCGCACACACCGTTTCTCTCGGAATGAAATGTCAATAGAAGCGTGCCGCCTTGATTTGGTTTTGACCTTCGTTTCACTTTTCTTCTTTTAAAAAGCTCTTTTATCATGGTTCACTCTGATTTGACCGGAAACTATATTACTGTACCCACATATAGCGTACAAAATCGGTTTAGATAATGCTTTATGTTCACCAAATTTAAACACAAAGGCTTTTTGCCGAGTTTGCTTCGGGACGCTATCGTCCATGAAAGATTTCAACCTCGGTCGCCGTCACAACACTGATCTCAAACTTACCCAAACAGCTTTCTTTTTCCCCTACAAGAACCGTTGACGGTTCGTTTGATGCAGATGAGGGACAACTAAATTAGTGTCTTCCATAAACATAAATAGATTCAACTCTTACAAATGTAACAAGTGAGCCAGCCTACCACTTTTGGGGATTTTGACTGATTTGTGGAGCTGATGAATGTTGCCTGCCGGATAATAACATCGAACATATATGTTCCGCTGCAACTGTAAGATGGGCAAAATTCAATCGGGGCCTTGGCTTGGTCGTGTTTGTCCTCATCAGTCAGCCTCAAAATTGATGATTTCTTTGAATTAATTTTTTTGAACGTTGTTAAAACTTAATTTCTGCTGGAGCAACTGCAGTTCTATTCATCTTTGTTTTGGAATGTATGAGGAAAGCCATATGATGGCCAATGAAGGGGGCTGGGAGGTGGTGGTGGGGGGGGGGGGTCCCCGTGATTGGAGATTTAATCAAGACCTGAACCTTTTTGGTGTTTTGGTGCTTCTGAAAATATATCCTGTTATTTAAACATGACTGATCCACTTGCAGCATTCCTATTTATCTCGGAATCTGCAATCATTCCAGCATGGACAGTAACCGTGTCCATTTGTCCCGGACGTGGTCATATTACGGCGCCGATAGTTTGTCAGGTCGCTTGTCACTTGCGCCGCTTTTTCATCTGCAAGGTAAAAAGACGAAGACCGTGGCGGCGGCGGTGGGGAGGGGGGGGGGAGGATGATTTGAGGGGACATTGAGATTGTGTGAGTGTCACATGGTGGTAAAATATGATAGTTGTTGGCCTCCCGCTTTGTGGCATCTATTATCTCCGGAACTCCCATCAGTTGCGTGCATCTTTTTGACACGGACGAGGATTGCCGCAATCCCCTCGGGGAGAGGAAAGGTTACTCGCCGAGTACTCGTTTATCGTGCATCTGAAGATTTCATTTTGGCACCTCCTCATTTGGTTATTCATTTTATCCACGGACAAGATGCGTTTGCCACTCGGTTTCTTTTAGCTAGCTTGTTCACTTGTTAGCGATGAGCTTCAAGGTGTGACTTTTGAGAGGCTGCCAACCCAGACGAATTTGAAATTAAACAACTAAGTCAATCTTTTGTTTTGTGATGCTAAAAATGTGATTATGAGTTTCCCCGTCCTGGATTAAACGAAAAGTGCAGTTGCACTGAGTGGTGTTTGATTCATAGGTAGACAAAGCTAACAGTGTTATCTTCTGATGAGGGCCACATCCATTCATGGTCTTTTGGGCCATGACCAACATTGAAATACAGTCGCACAGAGACAGAGGTTTTATTTCGAAAAACATATCTATTTAATTTTATAGTAAACCTCTGTAAGATTGCACATAGTAACACTGTGCTTAAATAATGATTTCTTTTTTTTTTTTTTTACACGTAAAAGTTGAATAAAAAGCATGTCACAGCCATGTGTTTTTGACACGTGGCAAATGCTCTAAGTTGTGGAAAAAAAAAACATTCATTATGTTTCATTGAACTGCAGCTAATATGTCTTGAGATTAACAATTGACTCCTCCCATGGAAACAATTTTAACTCCATTTTGATGACGGCCGCTGCTGCCTTGCTGCCTCGTTTTAGCCATCATTTCAAAGGAAACTGAGGTTCAGGTCAACGCACGACGGGTGTAAGCGTAACAATTTCTGATGCCTGTCAACATGGCTTCTTTGACCTCCTCCGTACTGCTGCTAATTCCTGCCTTTAGACGTGCTACTCCTCTACTTAACGCCACTTTGTTAACAAGGCCTTTTTTTTTCTGTCTGCGATTGTTTAAAAAAAAAAAGGGGTGGGAGGCATTAGCTGTCACGAAGCACTTCTTCTAGAGACAGTGTTATTATTCATCGCACATAGGCAAATGTGCGCTGGTGAGCCGAGGCGAGCTGGCTGTTGAGTTTAAAGGAGCTCATTAGAAGGCCGGCGGAGGGGACCAGCTGAGGACAGCCACCGCTTGGGCCTTCTCTCCGAGGAATACGAGAGACTCACTTCAAAGTCTCTGGAGTTCAATTAAATGTGGATTAGTCTCGGGGACGAGCTGCCCAAGACAACGGAAGTAGTCGTAGAAGAAGAAGAAGCAGCGGCATGCAGCAGCTATTCTAACTCCAAGTTTGTTTCTTGTGTCATCACAACATTCATTTTCAGCTGGGTTGTTTTGGTGACAAAAAGTCTTTCAGTCGAAATGCGCAAATGCGGCTTTGGGCCATTTTCGGCATACGAAGATGGTGAGTGAGTTAGTGGCCGTTGATGGGCCATTTTTTGTGGGGAGCTGTTTCCACTACTTTCTTATTTCCGACAGCCCCACATTGGTGTGCCAACGAGGTGTTCCTCTTCTCACAAGAAGGCTCCAACCAGCACCACCCACAATAAGTCATCTTTCAACGTGCTAAATTGCCGCCATTTTAGCACTAAAGGAATCTCTTTTTTTATGGAGGCTGATCAATAAAACACATTAATCGTGCTCCTTGGGCTGGAAGGTGAAAAATGAACCGGCGTGACCCTCCCACTGCACTCGGGTTGCTGAAACATATTTATTTCCATTGTTGGGCCCGTTTTAAAGCTGTCTTTTATTTCAATGTTTTTTTGTTTGTTTGTTTTTTTTTTTTGTTGTTGTAGATTTTAGCATACACGGAAGGTCTTCACGGCAAGTGGCTGTTTACAGAGATCCGGGCCATCTTCTCCAGACGTTACCTCCTGCAGAACACCGCCCTGGAGATCTTTATGGCCAACAGAAGTAAGGCGGCAGCACACAATGATACCTTGGCTTAACAGTTTGATCGATACCGTGACCATGCGGATCGTTCTAATCTCGTAACTGAAATTTTCCCCAGTGAAATTAAGGGAAATGTTGTTAATCCATTCCAGCCCTCAAAACTTGCCAACAATTTCTTCAATGAAGTGTTTCAATAATAGTGCTCTATCATATTCTGTACATGTACTGTATTAAAAAAAAAATCCAGTAATTACAAATTCGAAACCGTTTTTTTTTTTTTTTTTTTTTTTTTAATACATACAATAATGCATGGAGTTTTGATGATGAAACATGTATTTTGCGGCGAAGCTGTAGTAATAGTCCATTGTTTCGAGGTACCACAGATGAGAGGCATGCTCAGGGAAGGCTGAATTGACATTGGCTTCTTTCTTTACCAAAAAAAAACAAAAAACAAACACCTCACTCATAGGTCCCAAAAAAATGACTCAGTGAGCTCGAATGTGCATTGGGGAATTTGCAAGTCAAGGTATCACTGTATTTATTTCAACATTGGAAACATTTAATTGAAGAATATTCAATGAAAATTTTCCACAGCTGCTGTCATGTTCAACTTCCCCGATGCCGCCACCGTCAAGAAGGTGGTCCACAGTCTTCCCCGCGTCGGCCTCGGCACCAACTTTGGCCTCCCACAGACCAGGTTAGACATACATTTATGTGTATTGATTTTCCAGTCTTTCAATATTCAATTAAATAAAAAAACTCATCATATAAGGCGGCTCGGTGGTCGAGTGGTCAGCTGCAGAGGTGCAGGATTCGATTCCAGCTCCAGCCTCCCTGTGTGGAGTTTGCATGTTCTCCCCGTGTCTGCGTGGGTTTTCTCCGGGTACTCCGGTGTCCTCCCACATTCCAAAAACATGCATGGCAGGCTGATTGACCACTCCAAATTGTCCTTCAGTGTGAGTGTGAGCGTTGATGGTTGTTCGACTCTGTGTGCCCTGCGATTGGCTGGCAACCGGTTCAGGGTGTCCCCTGCCTACTGCCCGAAGACGGCTGGGATAGGCTTGAGCACCCCGCGACCCTTGTGAGGAAAATGCAGTTCAGAAAATGGATGGATGAATGGCTCATAATATCATGACTAATATTTACACAATATGTACAGTACAATACTGATAGTAAGTTGTTTTGAGAAAAGTATCACAATATTGAATGAGGCCAAACATTTTACACCAAATGAAACCATTCAGTGTCCTTTTTACTTTGTATGTTATTTGCATGTTATCTTTTTTGAACCACAACATATTGTGCAGGAAAAAAAATGCAGTGATAGGGGAAAAAAAAAAGTAATTAATACCTTCACGCTGTGTAATTATTCAATGAACAAGAGTGCATCGAGTGATGACTGAGTGTGGTCATGGTAGGAGTGTGTGTGTGTGTGTGTGTGTGTGTGTGTGTGTGTGTGTGTGTGTGTGTGCTGCGTGGGTGCATGCATGCAAGTGTGCGTGTGTGTTCAGGTCCATTAATCAGGTTAGTTTGCAGACCGAGCAGGGTCACTTTGCCTCATTGACCTTCGACAGCAGCTCACCTAGCCAACAATGCACATTCACATGCGCAATGTTAGGTGCAATATATTCTTGACTTACTCTTCTCCTTTTCATCAGTTGCTTAGCAGAATGCAAACATTTATCCACAGTTGAGTAACAAAAACAACAAAAAAAAGCTTGTAATGTTGATGATTCCTTAATTTTAATATCGAAAAAAGGTCTTGTGGTGTAAGCGGGTTCATATTTTCACTTTTAAGAACCCTAATGACAGCAATCAGCGCCCTGACAGTGATTTATTCCATCATTCCCCTTTGTTTTAATTGGATTGGGACTCATTTGTTTTTGTCCCACCACATGTAGCACACAGTAAGTGTGTGTGTGTGTGTGTGTGTGTGTGTGTGTGTGTGTGTGTGTGTGTGTGTGTGTGTGTGTGTGTGTGTGTGTGTGAGTGAGCGAGGGTGCGCCTTCAGGCCAATTGCATATTTATCTTAACGAGTGAAGCTCTGCATATTTTTCCACACGATGGCAGTTGTCGCAAGAGTCAAGTAGAACTCAAAGACCTCTTTCAAAATAATACCCAACTATAGAGCAAGAGCCAGACTCATAATCAAGCTGCCGTATTGATTTTTTTTTTTACTCAGGTTGCAATCTTGCCATGATAGCAATGCACAGCTTGTTAGCATTCTACTATCTCACTCGTCTTCCGCACTGTAGATATTCCAGAATTAACACTGTGAGAATTCTCCGTTAGCATGCTTAGCTTTTAGCATTTCCATTTTTGTTTTCCCAGCCGTACGATAACAAAGCGTTGTTTTTAGGCGTATTTCCCTGGCCACACCAAAGCAGCTTTTCAAGGCCTCCAACATGAGTCAACGTTGGCAACGTCGCGAGATCTCCAACTTCGAGTACCTCATCTTCCTCAACACAATTTCCGGTGAGGACCCGTTTCGCCACGTTCTGCTTCTTCTTTTGTCATACGTCGCGTCCTCATCTCCCTTGTCTTCCTCCAGGCCGGACCTACAACGACTTGAATCAGTACCCCGTCTTCCCTTGGGTCATCACCAACTACGAAGCAGAACAACTGGACCTGACTCTGCCCAGCAACTTTAGAGATCTGTCCAAGGTGAGACCAGACACTGGAGTGTAAAGCTGAAAGGAGACGATCATTTAAAGATGGTTTTACAACCATTGACAGAAGATTTGTAGGACAAAAGTATCAAGGATCCATGGCTGAATATAAACAGAAAACCATCCATTCTGGTTAGAAGCATCCATTTTGTGGCAAATTCCGGGGCTCGTACTTTTACAAACATCTGATAGGGCAAGGGTGTCAAACTCATTTTTGTAGTGGGCCACATTGTAGTTTCCCTGAGCTGGCCATTATGAATTTTGTGAAACCGTATCACTGTTTGATCACCTCCTCATATTACATATACAGTGCACAACAAATTGGTTAGTTCAGCCATTGTTTACATTAATGTAAGAAGTACGAAATGAGATCATACTTGCAATATCTCTAATGATGGATTGCATCTGGCCGTTTAAAATTTTGGTTCAGACTTTGGCAAGCATCCTGGAAAATTTGACATACTTGATTTGCTGTCTCGGGCCACACAAAATGACATGGCGGCCCAGATCTGGCCCCCCGGGCCTTGAGTTCGACACCCGTGTCATGGGGAATTCGCCCAAGTGAGCCCACGGTCAGGAGCAAGTATTGTCGACAAGTTTACGATGTGAAAAAGAAAAAAAGAAATCGCCCCCATCACCATTTTCACTTACAGACACAAAATTTGGTGTGTGTGTTTATCATAACAGAGCACACAAAAGATGTCAAGAACCCATGGCCAGGTTTGAACAGGAAGGCCGCCATCTTGGTTTGACGGGGACTAGAAAATTGATCTAAATGAGCCCCAATCAGAAGCAGGTCGACTAGATATTTGGGCACAGGCACATTCTATTCAAAACACATGTAACACCATCCAACAAATCATACGGAAATGCGATCATTTCCTTGTCGGCCTGTCAAAAGCAGTGGACGCCTCATCCCTTCGCACTCGCCCCAGTTCTCACTTTCAATCAGCTCCTCCGTGGAGAGCTCTCCCTTCATCTTCTACTTGAACCTTCACTTCCCCGATGGGAAGCCACGCGATTCCTTTTTGCGGCGTCACATTACACCGGCAGAGGTTGAAATGTGACAAAACAACGCCAGTGCGCAGCACTCGAGTGGAGTGGTAATAGATGTGTATGACTTGTGTTTTATTCATGCCGTTGACATACATGTGGTATCCGTGTACGCTCGCTGGAGCGTGGCAGACTGCAATGTGTGCAAAAGGCCAACAAAGACACCCCCTCCTTCCCCACATTTGCTCTGACGATCATGCGCGCGCCTCTGTGTTGCCGTTTTATTGTTGTGACATTTCAAAGCTCAGCCGGGCCTTCGTTTCTTCTTTATGGCCGTCCTGCTGACTTGGGTTTCAAATGGCTCATATTGGTCAGACTGAAATGGAGGCATGAACATCGAAGGAATATACCGGTATGCATTGCTCAAGTCTAACATTGTTTTAATGCAAATGGAAAATCAATTCATTCATCCATCCATACATCATCTTTCCAACTGCCTGTTGGTTTATCATATGTCTAGACATCCAACCATCCGTCTGTGGATCCATCCTTCTCTTTGCTTAGCTCGCTGGCCGTCCATCCATCCAATAGTCTGCCTGCTTTTCCAGCTGTCCATCTGTTGATCTACATGTACACCCACATTTTTAAAATACAAAATACCGAGCGACTGATGGCAAAAGCTGACTAATTTTCATGGTGGTTTTTGTTGTTCTTGGTTTTTTTGTTTGTTTTTAACAAATACCCCCCTCCAAAAGATTTTTTTTTTTGTGGGAGGGAGGGACTGGTCCAACGTAGAAGAAAAATAGCAATTCAAAGTAGCGAGGGAACACCGACCTATTCTTTTTTAGGAATTATTTTATTTAATACTTAGGCCTACTACGCTACTGTACCATTATTTTTGTAGGACGTGCTTCATAGTAAATATGAAAAAAAAAAAAAAAAAGGTTCGCCACTGAAGACAGTTAAGACCAGCCTAGTTCCTCTCACTTAAGGCATCTTTCTCACCGTCCTCATACGTCATGCCGGCTGTGGTCTTGTCCAGAAAACAAAATGCGTGACAAGCGCTCCCACCGTGACATTGAGAAGCCAAAGTGGCGTGAACGCAATGCTTCGTCGTGTCACACACTATAATCGTCCGCCGGCGCAAGAGGCCACACGCAATTTACGTTCCCCCGCCGAAGTGACCCCGGGGCCTTTCTTATCATAAACTCTAACCTCCAGCTGACATCAAATGCTGCCCCCTCCCCTTTCTCAGAGATAACGTTGTAGTAGTCTCAATATGCAGACTGTGGAACTCACTTTGTGTTCTGTTTTGTTTTTGCGATGGCATTGTAGCGAGGTGTTATCGAGCGCAACCTTGTGCCATAACAGACCTCTTGTAGCCGCATAAGCTAATGGCGTATTGATTTTTGAACCATGCGTGACCCATATGTTAATCCCCCCCAGGGCGCCTCCCCTACAACCATTTCCACTGTTGCAATAGCTGCCATAAACACAAAGACCTTTACTGATACATGGCTCACAGCACTTGGCATAGCCAAATTATCAGCCAGCCATTTTACTTTATCACTTGTGAGCCGAAACGCCCCAAAATAAATAATGACAAAAAGCCTACCCAAACTCACTCAGTTAGCGCTCTCCTGAAAGTGTTGACAGTTTCACCGATCAACATCAAATTTAGTGGACATGTCTATGATAACAAGACACATGAAAGAAGACCTCAAATTGAACAGGAAGTCAGCCGTTTTGTTTTGAAGAATCTGTATTTTCACGACCATACGCCGCACCGTATTAAGAGGCACAGTGTCAGTCGTGCTATATCTGTATTTACACAAGGCACACTGCATTATTGGACGCAGGCATGGTAAAACGTACGCTAGCTTGAAAGATGCATGCAGGTGTATGTTTTTACAAAGGCAGCTGGAGCAAAACTGAGTTTGGTTGTACTTTATTGAAGTATTTAATAATGTACTCTCGTTATTTTTTTGACTATCCATCCATCCATTCATTTCCCAATTTGCTTATCCTCACAAGGGTCATGGGGGGTGCTAGAGCCTATCCCAGCTGTCTTCAGGCAATAAGCGGGAGACACCCTGAACAGGTCGCCAGCCAATCGCAGAGCACACACAGACGAACAAACATCCACGCTCACACTCACACCTTGGGACAATTTGGAGTAAAACAAAACCAACACTAGTATCACTGTATTTTTTGGCTAATAACTCGCCTCCACAAGGTCATATCTTTAGAAGAAAATTCTTCGCATGTCACATGTTATTGTTATTGTTTCCTTTTCATTCATACATGACAAACACAGGCTTAAATTTGATACAAATGGTCTTGAAAAGCTCTTAAAACTTCTTGAAGACCCCGCTAATCCTTCCTGTGTTATTTTACATTCAATAAAATGACAAGCAATTAGTGGGCTGCAAATTAGCCACTGTGCTGGATTGTGGACTCTGCTGGGAATCGTTTCTTTCTTTTAATTAGTTCAACTCATTTTTTTTTGCGGATTAATCCGAGACTAATTTGCAGATGTTTATCTTATGGCTGCAGCGCGTTAGCATCCTTTGGCTAACTCTCCGGTCTAATTAAAACTGTGCTATTAACTCGTTGATCTGAACCTCTCGTCGGTCCTGGTGACTTATTGGGCCAATTTGCAGCCCGCGGAAGGGGCTCTCCACCCCCTCGTGAAGCACCTCGCTGCTGTATGCACTGTAAACGTCGCACCAGAGCACCCGCCCCCCCATCCCACCCCAACCCCCGCTATAATTTACAACATTAATGATGTCAGACCAGCATGTGCACTTGTGCGATGTCACTGTGGCACTTTCACTATTTCTTATTTTATATGCCTCCTTCAAGCCTTTTCTTTTTTTAATGAGTCGGCTGTTATTAGGGCTATAAATCAGAGCAATGGCTGTGATGTATAATTCACCATGTGTACTCACCCCTTAC
Source organism: Hippocampus comes (assembly GCF_001891065.2). NCBI lineage: Eukaryota > Metazoa > Chordata > Actinopteri > Syngnathiformes > Syngnathidae > Hippocampus > Hippocampus comes. The sequence goes on from NW_017842060.1 coordinate 2,842,472, forward strand.
CCTGGCGGACCCCCACCCCCGAGGAATCCACAGTGTATCATTGTCAACTCGGAGCTACACAGCACTGCAGTGGCACTCTGTATAACCACACACGCGCACGCGCACACACGCACACTCAGGTACATTTGCCATCACTGTGTATAGTTGTGCTTATTCATTTTTGTCATCTATTTGATGACAAACTATGTGATCGGGACGAAGTATCGTAAAGATATAGTGTGAGAAAAAAATTGCTTGCGCCTGGAAAAAAAAAGTGATCATATTAACCTTTTTTTTATATTTCTATGGTAAAATGATGTAAGAAAAGTACAATTTTGTAGTGGGATAACAACTTTCTTCCATTACTTTTTGTGGTTAATGTCCATGAGGACTTTCCTTTCTCGTCGCTGTCATGGATGGTTGGATTGTTGGTGGATTGCTGTATTAATATTTTATGCTTAAAATTTCATCTAAGTTTTATTTTTATACCGTAATGTAATCTTGTTGGCTAATTTTTTTTTTTTTACCTGAGGAAGTATCGGTAAATATCGATATTGTTGTGTTCTGGAAATTTTGCATGTCCTCAATGTTGGAACAAATATTGACTGTGATTCCCACCCTTGGAGCAAAAAAAGAAAAAAAGTGACACGCTTTCACCAAGCGGTTCACCCACACAACCACAGACACACACGCCCCATTACCCAAGCACACAACAGTAGCCAAAGCACAAATCAATACTTCGAGTCCGGCGTGAGTCTACCAGTGACAGGCGGCCTATGATATGAAAGAGATGCCATTGATCCGCACCCTGCTCGGCCCTCATCCTCAAAAGGCCATCATTCCATTAGCATTGATCCACTATGTTTGTGTGTGGATGTGATGGATTAAGGGCGGGCTGGGCGCGACCAGCGGAGGGCTAATAAAAATCGAAGCATCCTGAAAGTGATTTCTATAAATGAGGATTTAAATAACAGCGTCCAGACAAAGGGCTACTGCTTATTCTCAGACTGATGGCAAATTAATATGACTTCATCTTTTTTTTTTCTCCACTATACAGGGTGACTCGAGTGCTATTAATGAGCCGTTAATGCTCATACAAAGTAGATTAATGTTGAAATCCCTCCACAGCCCGTCGGTGCCCTGAACCCCAAGCGGGCCGCCTTCTTCTCCGACCGCTACGAGTCGTGGGACGACGACCAGGTGCCAAAGTTCCACTATGGCACTCACTACTCCACCTCCAGCTTTACCCTCATGTGGCTACTGCGCATGGTAAGTGTACTTAACAGAGCGTACAGTTCACATTCATACCGTGGCTTGAAACACCTGATTCATGTACCTCGACTTATAATTGGCCCGACCTTCAAGTCTTTCCAAGGTATGACCTGATTTTTTATTTTTTTTTTTTGTCTTGAGTTGCAAGTAAAAAATATATGAGCACTAGCTATGGTGGCACCAAATTTAACGACAAGCAGCTAGTGAAAGATATGAAATACTTGCATCCAACTGTTTATTGCTTTTCACAATTCATATTTGTCGTAAAACTAAACGTAATACCGAATATAACACATTGTGTATTTAAACAAACCAGATACACTTTGTCCTATGAAAGTCTGCTAGCTTAACGCTAACACACAATGCAGAATAGTGAAACTCGAATCGATGTCGCGGTAATTCTGAACCTTTAAACAACATATTTGAATGTAAATAGTAGCAAAACATCAACTGACTCGAGTCCGCATACAAGTTGGCATATATTCTTTATCCTTGGCGAAAAAAATGAAATGATTGCAGCTTAGATGCTCCAGTTGTTCAGCATGTCTGTATGTATTTTATATAATATATATATATTATCATCTGTATGAAAAATAACTAATCCGAGTGGCCTCATAGACCACCGCACTGCAATCAAATTTGGCCTCTGCTTGAGATTAGTTTTTAAGAGACTCGGTACACACTGCAATATTCTCTCTGTTGAGTGGGTGCCATCAATTTGGCCATAGCGCCCCCCAGGGATCGGGAGGTTACTAAGTTGTTGTTTTTTTTTTTTCCTTCTCCCTCCTCTGTATGTTATTGCGCCACTAGCTCACCATTGTCAGCGAGTCCCAGTAGAGCTGCAGCATTGATCCACGAGCATCATTAGCAGGCTTATGCTAAGGCCGCTTTACTGCTTGAGCCTCACGTTAAAACTCTCCAAAGCCTATTAATGTCCCACAGATGACCCTCTCATATATTGTATAAATTATTTGTTAGTACAGTGGTAGGCACCGCTGATGTTCACGTGTATGGCCGGCATTTCACTTGGGGGTCGGGCCAGTGAGACCACGATTGATCTGTCCTAACAAGATTATACATGATTAGAAATGCATCAGGAGCATGGCTTTATTGGATTTAACGGCACACTGGGATTGCCGTCCCCCCGTAGTGTTTGTTACAAGCTTGAACACATTAATAGGAGGGCCGAATGACTCATTGTTCTAAAAATTGCCATATTATTACCATTTTGACTTGTAAACGGAGTTCTAATAGTGTTGGAATTTTCATTATAATTTTTATTCCGCTTTGAGTTTTTTTGGGGGGGGTTTAATTTATCTAAATTTTTTTTGAAAATGTTTCATTTTAGATGATTTTTTTTGTTTTTAGTGTTCATTTTGGTTTTTAAACATTTTTGTGTATTTCTTGTGTGAGATTTTAAAAAAAAGCATCACATTAAGTATTGTGTACTAAAACTTCAACCAAAATTTTTCATTTTAAAAACAAGCATCCACAAAATCAATTACAGCTACTGTATAACAATCCACAGACTTTGAATTACAAGAAGTGCAGTGCATAATACTGCTCCTAAAGTTGTATGCATCACAGCCCTAATGCCGAACTAAAGTTAGCTTGGTCTCACTTTCCATCCCCAGTTTTCCAAATTGCCAATTTCAAAATTGGATTTATGGCTTGACATCCTGTCGGGCCGTATTAAACTCGCTGTACTATAAATATATATATACACACACACACACGCACGCACGCACGCACGCACGCACGCACGCACGCACGCATTTTTCATACAGATGTTCCAAGTAGGTGTTTGATGAGCATTTCTCAACTTTCTCAATCTTTTTGGCCACCTGTCACAGCTTTTTTTGAAACCTGTTGCAGCTATCACATTGATTAAGCAGCATTAAAATCTGTTGGAAATCTAGTAAGAAACGTTTTTGTCTAATTGCAGGGTTAGTATAAAATCAGCTCGACTACACGACATCTAACCTGACAGTCCTGAAATTTCACTACATTATCATCATATTTTACGCTTTCGATTTGATTCCATACAGCATGAACTCTCAGCTCTCCTTTTTTTTGTTGGTGACACGCAGGAGCCCTTTACCACGTTCTTCCTCAACCTCCAAGGAGGCAAGTTTGACCACGCCGACCGCACTTTCTCATCGGTGTCCCGCGCCTGGAGGAACTGCCAGAGAGACACGTCGGATGTCAAGGTACGGTTCGAAAAAAATAATCACTCGGTGTTGCCACTTTGCCGACCGCTCTGGTGACCGTTTTTGAAAAAAAAGTGATAAGAAACATATCTCGGGACTTTTTGTGTCATCAGAGCTTTTTTTTTTTTTTTTTTTTTTTTTTTTAAGATTGTCTTGAGATACGCTCGCTCCCAGATTTTATGACGTGTTCTTCCACCTACAGTGTGATCGACTCTCAAGTGTAGGAGCTGAGGGACGTTCCGCTGTAAACTATGAGTAAGGCCGTGGAATATTCCGATAGACAAGGAAGAGCGGCAGTGGAAAAGGGGACTGGCGATGGCCAGTCATGAGCAATTACAATCCTGTGGCAATGAAAGCTTCCCGGTCTTGTGATCAAAGCCGGAGACTAATCCTCATCTGTCTCCCATTCAGCCAGCCCATAACCTGGACTTCAATCTTCCCCACCGCACCCCCCCTGAAATCTCTGTTGCACTGTTGGATGTGCCCCCCCCCTTTCCCCCCCTGCCCCCCAAAACAGCCCAGGTCGTCCTTGCTCACTTTTAACTGCTCCTCTAAAACATTTTACAGTCCGACATTCAATGTCAAAGCAACGCTTCCAGCTCAGGGTCTCTTGGCACCGGGTCACCGAATCGGGGCGCTGGTGGGGTGTCGCGGGGTTTTGACGCTTGATTGCGCGCCGGTACCCACCGCCCCTCTCCCTCCTTCACCCCACAGATAAAACATGTGGATCGTGTTACAGCGTAGTTGGCCGGCGCTTGATTGCGAAAGCGGCCGTTTTGCTCCCTCCATCCAGACCCGTCAAGGCGGATCAGACCAAGAGGGCTTAAAAGTCACATGAACATAAGAGTGGATCTGGACCGCACCACAACATTGGAATATCGTCCGATCAAAATCCGCTATCTCCAAATCTTTTTTTTTTTCATTTTAGGTAAAACCTGAACAAATATATTTTTACTGTTTTTTGATTTTAAAAAAAGGCTAAATCTTCTCTGTCTAATGACGTTCATATACATTTTTTTCATGTCTGTCACATGAAACACTGAGCATGTTTTCTTCAGATGCAAACAAAAACCAAAATTTAACTTGCGAAATTGTTTCATTAAAATTGATCTCCGAATCTTGCAGCGGGGTTTTATTTTATTTTCCCATCTTTCATACGTAAAAATACAAAAAAGAGAAAAAAAACAACCCCCCCCCAAAAAAATTGCCATATTGTCATTGTCCAATAAAAATCCCCGACCTAACAATTGGTCTTGTTTTCCGAAAATAAGCGATTTTAGAGACCACCAAAACCTTTTTTTTCTATCCAAAAAGTGAAGAAAAATAGCATGTATCTCCTGATAAGTTTTGGGTTTTTTTTTTCTTTTCAAACAAAACCTGAAACAAGATACTTTGGCCATTTTTCAGATGAAAACAAAAACTAAGTACCCCTCCAAAATTACGCACCTTCAACTTAACCAGGATCGGTCTACGAAGACTAAACATCACCTCGAAACGAGGAACTCTGGACCGCACCAGGTTTTTTTTTTTTCCCCTCCATACACTTTCTATACACGTCTGTCGACTTTTTCCACTCGGACACACACATTCACTCCAAACGCAAAGGAGGAATTAGCGAAGAGACATTTCAATTTAGCATGGCAAGTATACCATTTAGCTTTAGCATTAGAGCCATTCATGGAAGCCCATCGTCCCTTCCAGAGGGCAAAAAGCCCCAGCGTGTTATTTCTACTTAAAAAAAAAAACAAAAAAACAAAGAGTGAGGGCGAAGGGGTGATAATAGGCTACAACACCCAGATTCAATGTGTCTCTAGCCTGGGTGACGCTAGCGTGACCCCCCAATCCCTTGACCCCTAGCCTCAGCCTAAAGGCATCAGAGAAACCTGCAGAGGTTCGAAGTAGCACCAGTGGAAGTGCAGAGGGGGGGGTTGGGGCAGTGACCCATGACAGGACAGGATTGGGGATCAGAGGGGCTGGCCTCTGACCAGGCCAAGGAAAGGGGCCACTGCACATTATGCTGCATGCGAGGCGGCTTCGAGTGGAGCCCTCCAGCTTTTGCTGCTCTGTGTGTATTTCGTCAGCGGTGTACTTTGTGTGTGTGTGTGTGTGTGTGTGTGTGTGTGTGTGTGTGTGTGTGTGTGTCTGCCCGCTTTTACAGCAGCCGCTGAACCCCCATGAGCCCGGGGTCTCGTTAAGAGTGGGGCCTTTTTTTTTTTTTTTTTTTTTTTTAAAGTCGGAGGTCATCTTTTTGCGCAGTGAAGACATTTCACAAGTGAGAGGAAGCGCCGTGTTGTTTTGAGAGCCCTTGGTGTTTACTTGCTCATTTGATGAGCTCTTTGCACTACATCGACATTTGTCTGTGTTGCTTGGAGATCTCGTTGCCCCTTTTATACACTCGCCTCCAAAAGTCTTGGAACTGTGAGGTCTTCTCTACTGCAAACATTTGGGTTCGTAAAAGACAAGAGATTAACGTTTCATCTTTTATTTGCAGATAGGTGCATGGTTTTGCTTGTAATGGATGTCGTTGACTGAGTTTAGTCAGAGGTGTAACCAACATGATAAACAGAGAACGTCCTTAAGCCTGAAAAACAATTTGGTGGTGTTGTAAGCTGAGAAAAGATGAAAGTTGCATTTTTACTTGTGTTGACAGTGTAAAAGAAAGCCCAAAAACAAAAACCGAAACGCACCAACCCGGAGTTTATTATTTAAAAATAGTTGCTCATTGAGCTGAAATCCCTGGAAAACTGTTAAATTCATTTTTCTCTTTTTTTTTTTTTTTTTTTTCATTTTTGCGGTCAAAGTGTTTCAGATTTTGTGTTGTGGATATTATTATTATTATTATTATTATTATTTAAAGTGTAACTAATGTGAAAACTGCCTGGAAAATAAGCCATTCTGAAGCTCAATGGATTTGTCTTGGGTTTGTTAGTCCAAAATGCATAGCACTAAACTTGGCCTAGTGATTTCAAGTAGATGACCAGTCAAAAAGTGAAACATAATTGATACTCTGTCCCACTCCATTAATTTTACCAAAAAATAAATAGCATCAAAGAAGAGTCCAATTTTGATATTCTGACTATTTGTATCCATTTTTTTTCTTTTTTTTTTTTGTTCAAAAATGACTCGCCGTGTCTTGGCGTAGCATGAAAAGCAGCCAAAAAAAAAGTAAAGAGGAAATGTAATCTTTTTTAATGTTCACAGTTCACCGCATGGTTCTGTGTAACTTCCACCTTAATCATCGCAGTTGTTTACACGTCGGGGGCCAAGCAATGAGGCATCGTGGTTCTTTCGCGGCGCCTTAATTGGAGAAGCATGGTCTCTAACAACAACACGCGCTCGGAACCCCGAGGGCAGCTTTGTCTGCACTTGTTTACGCTCATTATGCTACAAGTTCCGCTTTGTTAGCGTTGGGGAAGGGCTCGCGTCTTCGCTGTCATAACCGGATCGCGTCTCGCCATCGTACTTGCGGAGAATATGTTGTGTTGGTTGAGACAGGCAAATAAAGCCGTCATACTCTGCTGGTTGCTCTGTCATGAGTAGACCCACCAAAAAATTCCAAAGGACAAATAAGAGGAAGTCTGCCGTTTTGATTTGAAGCGAACATTTTTGGGTCAACTTCCAGGGGATCTTGTAAATTTCGCCTGATTTCCGCCACATTTGATCGATATATATTTAAAAGACAGATGGGTTATGACGACTCGCGAAGGATTTTAATTTTCGTCATAGTTTCTGAGCCGAGCATGGCAGAGTGGACCTTGAACATTTTGAAGTTGTTTCAACGGAAACGTTCGTAAGGGAATAGTCAGCCTCTCAGGCCAGTTTTCTTTGGCAACATTAAAATTTGGTAGGCATGCCTGTCATGAGGAAACCCACAAAAAAGACTCAAGAAATCCACGTTTTAGTCTAGAATGTTCCCAGCTCACACTTGGTGTTGTTCAAAGATCTCAATTGTTTTGTTCCCGGTGCAGGAGCTGATTCCGGAGTTCTACTACCTCCCTGAGATGTTTGTCAACGCCAACACGTACAACCTGGGAGTGATGGAAGACGGCACGGCGGTCTCGGACGTGGAGCTGCCCCCCTGGGCCAAGACCCCGGAGGAGTTTGTGCGAATCAATCGGCAGGTAAGCCTCGCCGCTCGCTTTCCGACAAAAGGTTTCCTTTGCGCCCAGGAACATAATTAGAATGAATTCACTGGTAACTCAAAATGACATTGTTATTTCCTGACGGTGTACATTCTGGCCATCTCCGAGCGGGCGTTTCAGCCTTTTGAATGACTGTGGCCACTGGGACCCGCTAACCAACCGCTTAATATGACCAGACCCCGATCATTAATCATCAATGTCTTTTTTTTTGGGGCGGGGGGGGTCCATCTGCATGCCTTTTGTGTTGTATTTTTGTACGCCTCTAGGCCTAAAAGTGCTTTCATATTTCAAATACAAATAATTTATAGAATACATCATATTTATAGAAATATCCTTTTTATTTTCAGGATTGGGGTTCTTTCAATTTTTATTTTGTTTATTTTTTTTGTTAGGCTGTATGTTCCCGGTCATGTAGTTTCAGGTCTGTACAGTATATTCCAAATTGGCTGCATCCTTTGGAGACAGACAGCCTTGTTGACGATAAGCCTATCCAAACACAGACTGCTCAACTGTGGCTTTCTTTTCATGTTTCTGAAAGGATTTGTCACCATCGGAGTTTGACATCGTATCCCCATGTCAAATTCTCGCAAATTCACACTCTTTTTTTCCAGAGTGAAAAGACCTAAAATTGGTGGCCCCCGTAAGCGAGTATATGCGATAAAGCTGATAAAAAATTATAGATGAGCACAGAAAAAAATAAAGGCTGGAGGACCCCCCCCCCCAATAAAATAAAAATAGCTCGAAATGGCCTCCCAAACCAAAGAATGACAAAAGCAGGTTTCAATCATCATATGAACATACGAGCCACATGAAAAAAAGCTCAACCCTCGTGGCCTTGTGGGAAGGACCCCAAAAAGAGGGTGGCCTGGTTTCAATGGAGAAAAAAAAAATAAGGAGAGCCCAAATGGTGCCAAAGGATGAGGTTGAGGTACGGCTGCGTGGGTGGACAGGCTTGCTCTCGTGACAGATCGCTGGCATTTCAGGGTGTCAGCTGGCACCGTCACGAGAGGGATGAGCGCGGCACTGAGCAGAGACGGAAGAGTGAAGGACTTAATGGGCTGTTTGGCTCACTTGGGCTGCCGGGCCCGCTAATGGCCTCACCGCAACACGGATTTAGTCACACACACACACATGTATATACACACTCCAACCCGCTGTCTCCACTTGCGGTTATGAGCCCGAGATGATTAACAGCTAATTAAGGTCCAATCTGGAGAGGCCATTAAAAGACTCTCAGAGTAAAGGATTACACATGGCGTCGTCGTCGTCGCTGCCGTCGCCATCATGCCAAACGGCAGCTTGTTTTCCGAGCTGCGAGCGCTGCTCGCCGGGCAATAAAACTAATCCAGCGTAAATTATGACTGCTGCAACAGATACACTGCGCACGTCTTCTTTTTCTTCCGTTTGGAAACACAGCAGCAGCGGGCGGTCTTTGTTGAGAACGGCCCCTGCTAACATATAAAGCAAAGCGCCATTGACATGCTAACAGTTAGCATTGACAGTTGCGGTTTCAACCATTTCAGCAACACCTGTTTGCACACTAATTTAATGGTTTATGGTCTTTTTAATTTTGTAATCACTCCACGTTTTGATAAAGTACTGCTAATTTTCTTGGATTAAAAACAAAACCATCAACATTTTAGGGGGGGATTGGTGGCAGGGATTTTTAATGAAGGTTATTAAATGGCCCTGCCATACATTTCAAAAGAGAAAGATGATTGAAGATACAATGATCTATTTGCCTTGCATTATTTGTGTTTTGGGTGTAATTCTGGGCCATCAAACCAGGCACTGATCCGTAGTAATTCAAAGAATGTTCCCGGGGTAAACAAGGGGCTACCATTCCTGTCCAAAGCAGTAAAACTCTACACAGCTCACATTTTCTGCTCCCTATATCCCTGCTCTCATATATGCATACTTTAACGCGTGCTGCTCTCGTCGTGGCGCTGACAGACCAACAAACCACACACACACACACACACACACACACACACACACACACAGACACACACACACACACACACACAACACACACACAGTGAACACATACGTATACGGGGCTATTGTATTATAAGTTGCACACTTTGTAAATCATGTGTTGTGCCTTCAGGGGGGGGGAGGGTTTCCCCATCACTGGTGTTGAAGGGTCAAGACAAGACGAGCGATGGTTCTGACTCTTGACGCTGAGAAGCTATAGCACATGCTCAACCCTCATTGGTAGACACCACAACACAGTGTTGTCGTTTCCACTCAGCCTTTCCCGGCGGATGGCAAGTTAGTTTGTTTCATGGTCAAGCTGTCACCATGATAAAACCATCATCGTCTAAACTCTTTCTTATGCCTACACGTGTCTACACCTCAGTAGCGAGAGTCTCGAAACAATGCTAACCCAATAATAAATATATATATATATATATATATATATATATATATACACACACACACACACACACACACACACACACACACACACACACACACACACAAACACACACACACACATACTCACACACACATAATTTATTTTTGGCGCGACTTGCGCACTGTACCGCACTTGGCGGGGTCATCTCCAACCACGCATTGCTCATTCGCGAAGTGGATACCTTCTGTCTTCTGTGAATGCATGTCACACTTGAAACGACTTTTCCCCCTTGGGAGCATTTGGTGCACTTTGCAGCTGTTGAAACACAGCAAACCACAAAGACCAGGCTGAAGCGTGAATGGACACATGGCATATTAATATGACACAAACCATATTTCCATACCTTTGAATGGCAGCCCGGCTCCCCTGTCACAACACTGATTGTGTAGTGATTCACTCGCATGACTTGTGAGCGTGCAGTTCTCACTCCGTGACAATGTGAGTGTAAATGTGTGTCTGTCTCTTTATAGTCCAGGTTGTTGTCTGCTTTTCACGGGATGTCTTCACTCACAAGTTTAATACGTAACGCAAAATCTTCTTACTCAAAGCATCTTTCTCCATTGTATTGAATGGAAAGGCCATTAATCCGTTCTAGACATAGACGAAAGAGTTGCCCAACTGAGCAGCAGTAATATTAGTAGGTTTTTTTTTTTTTTTAAGGCAGAGGATAAAGAACACATACCTGCCACTCTTGCTTTATTTGCTATATTCAAATGTTACTCGTCATTTATGGTCAAATAGCCATTGCTTAAAGGGTTATAACTACGGCTATACTGATGCCTTCAATGGCGTGTTGCATTGTGTTAGCATTAAGCTTGCGGCAACATTTTTACTACTTGCAGCCTATTGTGAAGTTTTCTACCATCAACAAGTCGTCATTACAATTTTTTGCTTGAAACAAAAAAAAAAAAATCAGCTAAGTGACAGCTCATGTCCTCCAAAACCAGTCACATCACCACTGTGTTTTCATTTGTGGAGGCAGCACTTCATCTCCAAATTATGCTTGTCCGTGGGTGTGGTGGATATGTGGCTGTGGCGCATGCAGCAGATACATTGCCACATTAAAAATACTCTCCTACTATCGTGTTGCCAAAGTATGAGCCGCTTATTAGAAGCTAACGCTGCAGCTTTGCTTTACCTTTTGGGCTTGAACATTGTTGTGCTTGAAAATGGCGAATCTTTGGCCGGCCAAGCTAGCAACCCATGAGCATACTTTTTTTTTTTAGAAATAATGAACAACAGAAAAAATATTCACCACATTTTCCCCTTACATTTAAAAATCAAATAAAATATCAACACTACTCAAAAAAAAGTCACAAACATTTCACTTCTCTGTGTCTATACTAGCCAAAGAAAAAGTTCTAGAACTCACTGAACTGAGCTCTCGTAAGATACTCCTGTATACGTGGATCTACGTTATGATATAGAAAGTGAAAGTAGCTCCCACATTTCTTCCCACGCTTCCCCGAGCGCTCACAGCGGCGGCCATCCATAATGAAGCGTCATGTGACGTCTGTTTGCGTTCCCCTTTTATCCAAGCTGGCGCATAAATGTCAATCCCACCAGATTCTCTGCGCTCTCCGCCGGGACGCACGTGTGAGTTGAGGTAAACCACCGCAAGATGTACTGACGCGCCGACTGAGTGAATGTCAGTAGCACTCCCCGTTAGCGCCACGCTAATCTACTCTTCACCGCCGCGCGATGGGAACAGGGCGGCGTAGGCGAGGTGATCTGGCTAATGTCAGACGGCGCTCGCCAGAGGAGGATCGTCGTGCGGCAGAGGGAGGACATGTTTACCGCCTTTTACGAGCCCACCCTCCTCCCCGTCCCGCTATTTCGCTCGTCTTCTTTGGTGACATTGGGACGGAGAGCCTGAGAAATGCGCTGATCTACTGCTGCTGACATGCCGGCTCGCTAATGTTGTCTTTCCCTTCAATCCTCCCGGATAAACGCTTTTCTTCTTCTTCTTCTCTTTCAACTTTGTCCTTATCTCGGCGTCCGTTCGACGGACAAGTCGCGTTAGTTGTTTTGGCTTCTGTTGAACTTTTTTAAGTAAGTCAAGAACGTCAAAGGCACAAGCTAAGCGGTAGCTGCAGTGCTAGCACAGAACATTTTACGTTAGAGAAAATTGTGGTGTTGACTTCTTCTTAAAGAAATGTTTTATTTGAAGAAAATTTGTTCAATGTATTCATTAATCTGATTTGCTTGTGGGAATATTGGCAAATGTGGAAAGTGGTGCAATTTAGGCTACGTCGCCTCCGTCAAATCATAACTCCGTTGTAAACTGTGCAGTTGTTTCCGTTTATGTTCTAGATGTACAGCATTTCCATCAGTGTCTGTCACCGTCTTCAACCCCGAAATGAAACCAAACCAAAGCATTGAGTCAGCGCCATTCGATTTGCCCATTTACTTCCCAATCAGCGTTGTTTACTTGCTTGTCCTGTGCCGTAAATGAGACCACTTAGCTCACCCCGGCCTGACGTGACGTGTTTGTTTTGACGAGATACCGGTCCAATCACTGCTCTTTGGGATTCTTTTCCACACGAGTCTCCTCTTCGAGCGGATGAAGGCAGTGGAAGGTTTGGTTTCGGGTTTCGAGTTGCCCATGACTGCCGCCGTTGACCCACGGCCGCAACTTTTGCAATTTTGACCTGTCTAATTAGCAAAGCGGGTTGGAAGGTGGACTCCCCCCAAGGCCCATCTGCGGTTCTCGCATGTGAATAAACCAAACGGCTGCTCCGAGGTTCTCCTTCCTTACGTCACCACCCCCCTCATGTCCATGTCGAGGCGGGCCCCTCGGTCCGGGCTTCCCTGGATGACAGTCGGCTTCTCGTTTGCAGCGAGTTAATAAGCCCTTTAATCAGAGTGCTTGTCAACCTTCGGGCCGGAGCGAGTCCAAGGGAGTTGATCCCGAGGATCGGATGACTGGAAGAAAGAGCAAAAAAGGGCGTGGGGGGGTGAAAAAAAAATGAAGGCTGACCAGGAAGGAAAAGTCAAAAAGGGGGCTGGGGGTGGCATGGTTGTACTTAATGATGACAATTTACGAATTATGACGGGGATTTTGGTTATTTCAATTTAAATACAGTACAGTGACCCCCAACATGTATGCAGTTTGGCATTCTCAAATTGGCCTCGTCCCTGAGTTTGACTTTTGTAAACTTTGGTGTTGACTGAACAATTCACCTATTTGCTGTTTTTGTGTTCAGACTAAAGCCATGTCTAGTAACAAAATATTGTTTTGGGGCCATCTGGTGCTATCTTTGTGCCAAGCAAGGTGGGCGTCGCTTATCTGCAGATTTTCGCTCCTCACGGCAGGTCTCAGTCCTTCCTCCCCACAAATCGCGGTGTTTCATCATCATAAAATCAAAAACGGGACTCGGTGGATCCTCAGCATGAATTTGACTCAGTTTTGATCTGCTGGTTGTTGTTCTTCCCTTCCAATCCTGTAGGTGGCGGTAATGCATGTAAAGCAACACACACACACACACACACACACACACACAAACACACACACACACAATTTGTGTGGGATCTTGCGGTGTCAAAATGGTGTCAATGCACTACTTTTCTATTCGAAAAGGGCGATAGCCTAACTTAATGAATCTCCTCCCCTAATCTGAACATAGTTTCTTGGCAACGAGATGCCACAAGATGGTACCAAAGCAATATTATGACCACAAACAGCTGAGTTTGTCAGCAAATAATGGGGGGGGGCAGTGGGGGGGGAATAGGCGAATTTACAAATAGTAAATTATGGAGGGAAAAACGGTACGCCAAGAATGGAACTGTGTAGTAAACCCGAGGCGCCCCTTCCTAAACAGGACGTAATAAAACATGTTTTCTGTATACACACCTGATCCGTGTTTGCGTTATCTTTCTGTAATCGATCCAAAACCAAAAACATTTGTAGCGCTGACAACGCCGCACGAAGCATGTGCAACCAATTACGCATCAAACATGCGCATGCATTTGCATGCAAATGAGCGCATCGACTTGTTAGGTGGCTTTCGGATGGATTTGTGGAGCCAAAAGTGTTTGAGCTCATTTCCTTAAGGTAAATCGCGCTCGGCGTGGACTATGAAAAAGCCACAAACCACAATCAGGCGTAGAAACACTACACAAAGACCCGTCGGTGGCCTTTCAGCATTTTGAGTAGGAAAATAAGGATCATAGTCATGACCTAAAAGTCAAAAAAAAAACCTTTTTAAGGTGACATTTTGGAGATTGTGATCAAGAAAAACTAAGTGTCAGCCAGATGCTTAACTGATCTCTTCGTATTTTGGCCTTTATGGGAAGGATGTCGTGTCTTTAGAAAAAAAATAACAATATGGTGTCTGTAATGTGTCGGATGTTGACAGCGACTCAGTCAGTGTCGGTCTGCAGATGTCTCTTGGGTTCTTTGGGGCCGGGCGGTGAGTCCAGTCTTTTTTTGTTTTTGTTTTTTTTTTGTTTGTTTTTTTTGTCCAGTGACATGCTTTATGTTTCAAAGAGGAAAATAATTCAAGTAATCTGACCCAGTCTGGGCATGTTCGTTTTTTTGGTGTATTTTCATTGGCATTTGTGAGACAGCCCTCCACTCAATGACTGAAAAGGGGTGGGGGGGGGGCAGTCGTGAGATTTTGGAAAAGACACTTCTGACTGTTATACCTCTGGATACTTAGAGGAGGGGTCCTCAATAAGCGGAGCTCGGACCCAAACAGACTCAGAGCTATTGTTTGCCTATTTTGACAACCGCTTGAAATCCAACCCTGGTAACTTCATTACTCCTTTGTAGTTATTCTTCTTGGACCAAATAAAGCACCATTTTGAAGGCTTTCACACACTCATAAACTCACCAAATTTTGCAGCCAGGTTCAACCTGGTGCGAATTTGCGTTGAGCAGAGGTCATGGGCGTTGCCCCGCAAAACTGGCTTGAGAGTGCCAACCAGAGTTTAAAAAAAACCTCAAAGCACTTTTTTTTTCATTTATTTGGCAGTTTGTTTCAACATACCAAGATTGATGCGACTGCTTGATATGAATTTATTAACTTATCATGTATATAAATTGATATTTCAGTAAGGTTATTGTTTGTGAAGGCAATCGCCCCACTGATGACAAATGTGAGTCTCATCCATGTACTTCGTCATATATGAAATAATAGTAACTTGGGATTGTGATGACTTCAACCCCCCCCATCATAATTTACATAAAGGCTACTAAATTATTCATTAATTGTCACAGCAGCCCCTGTGGATGAGGGTGGCACAAAAACTGGATGCTAATTGGCCCATCAATAATCCCGCATGCTTCCTTGTGAAGGGGGCACTCGATCCCACCTCAGGAATCCGCTATCTGGCCCAAACCTTCTGCTCCTTCAACACAACACGCCCAAACTGGCACACAGTCAAATGCGCAATACTTAATATTTCACAGTTGTTCTTTTTTTCCACCTCTGTTTGTAACTTTGAGAAGCGTAACTTGATTAGAAACATTAACCCAGTTACTGATTTTTTTTCGGTTGTTTCCAGCCTTAACCACATACAAATCTATCAACTGAAGAAAACATTCGTAATTTATGACAATTTTTAAAAATGTTTTATGTTAAAGGCCACAATATTTTGTTTGTGTTTTTATTTAAAAAAAATTTAAAACCTGTCTTTCTTTTTTGTTTGTTTTTTAAACTTTTTTTTTTTTTTTGCGAGGTGTAGCATGGTAAATGATAGTTTGTTTCTTATTGTAATTGTGTTAATGTGACATGTGACAAAACAAAAGGCAAAAACAACAACAACAAAAAAAGCAAGGTTCTTGAAAAGCACTTGCCTTGACGGCTGCCAACTCGGGCACCATCTTGGGGGGGGGGGAAATGTGGAATATAAATTAGGCGTCAAAATCCACTTGTTTTAGCCATCACAGCAGGCGGCCATTTTGCCCATTTCTGTCCACAGAAAATGACATCATAGTTACTCAGTTAACACCCAATCACAGCTCACCTGTTTTCTGAAGATGATCCATGATTGGTTGTTACCCGAGCCCTGTTACATATCATATTAAACGCAATTGATCAAATAGATTTAATCAATTGGGTTGAGGTGCGATAGCTTCTGTATTCCAAATTTTTACCAAAAAATGTTACTAAAGAATATAAATGTCAGACAATAATGAAAAGATTATGCTGTGAAGTTGACTTTTTGAAGCAGTTCCATGTTGTATCACCGTAAGAAATTCCTTTTGAAATAGTTCTTGAAAGTGATTAAAAAAGAAAAAAAATACCGTATACACTTAAAAAAATATGGTCTGTGTCTGAGTTGCACTCTCCCGTTTTCTCCCCGCAGTTTCTTACATGATTGCAAGCAGGTAATTAAGAGATTGGGGACGAATTAGCGGCGGAACGAGCTGTCAAAAAGTCACATTTAAGTGAGGGATGCGCTGCGGCTCCGCCGTAAAAAATTAAATGATATAAATTGCCGTTTAAGTGCAGCGCCGGCTAATGTTTTGCCGCAAATTAATGTGACACAAGGCAGCAATGACAATCAAGGACTGTCTCATTCTAATTTGGTCGTGCTTAGAGGGGCTTTTGTGGCGCCGACAGCTTTACACAAATTAACACAATTGCCTTCTTTTTACGAGGCCCGCCATAAATGTTTTTTTTTCCCCCCTCTCTATGGCTGGCTAATGAGGAGGCAAAGCGGCGAGTATCTCTCTGTTCTGCGGCGCACTCGGTAGAGAGAAGAACAAAGACGGCAGCCTCGCAATGTCTCCCTAATGAACAACAAGAGTTCCTTTAATGGCCGGATGCTCCCCAAATGATCAGATATGGACGCGTTGTGCTTTTTGCTCATTAGAGAAATTATTGGCAGGTTGCGTGGCAGGGAACGGCTCGCCGATGTTCTCCGAGGACTTGATGACATTCCAGGAATTACCGCTTCTCACCTAATGACATGATGAACATGTTTAGGGACGGTGGTGCGCATCTGCCGCGTCATCGAGACATGTGCAATGAAACCCTGTTGAGGAGTGCTTGCTTCAAGCCGTTTTGTCACCACTTCCGAATGACGCCGACAGCAAAACGTATCCATTAAAAAAAAAAAAAAAGTGAACGTTGTATATTACAACACCGAAATATTCAGTTGAAACCACTGATTTCATCGTCTGCCGGTCTGCTAGCATGATGCTCACATATAATGTAAAATGCCACAGACAGGCTAACAGAAATTAGCATTGTCTTTCACACCCAGAGCAGCAGCGCATGCAGAGAATAAAGAACTTTGCTCACAGCCATAATATCTCTCTGTGGGATTACTGCAGCTTCTCTGCTTCTTCTTCTTTCTCTTAAATATGCTGCATCTAAATTCTAGCTCAGTGCTGTCTTGCATGTGGCAGTCCACCGAAAGGGCTCAACTCTGGGAATTCAGATCAAACTGTTCTTTGCAGTCATTTGTTTGATGTGCCCCCACTGGCCTGAACGTGGTATTCTGATTCCTATCACGTTGATGGAATACGTGTTACCATTCTGACATTATACCACCCCCTGCTGTCAACTGAAATTGGCGTCAAAGTGCCCTCGGGCTCGCATTGCCAACGTCACATGACCAAACCCGGAAACCACCTGAGCTGTGACGTTGGCAATGCGAGCGTGAGGGCACTTTGACATCACTTTCAGTCGAAAGCTATTGGACTTGCATGCGGACTATAAAACCCCCAGAAAAAAACAATCGCCGAATTACTGTAAAAGTGAATTTTCATTCGTTGAATGGTTGTTTTCGATCTGAAAATGACACAAGAATGTTGTCTCGCAGGCTCTGGAGAGCGAGTTTGTGTCGTGCCAGCTCCACCAGTGGATCGACCTAATCTTCGGCTACAGGCAGCAGGGGCCCGAGGCTACCCGAGCCCTCAACGTCTTCTACTATCTCACCTACGAAGGCGCCGTCAACCTCAGCTCCATCGGTGACCCCATGCTCAGAGAGGTGAGACGCATATTGGTATCCCGCGGAACCATATTTGGCACCATCAAATTCAAAAACGACTACCTCTAGGTATTGATTTTTTATTTATTTATTTTTTTATGTTTATGAATTTTGGATTTCTTTGGGTTTGGATTTTTTTTTTGGGGGGGTGGGTCTGAACGTGAGTAAATGACAGCCATCTCAGTAACTAATTTGTTTCCTCGCCTGATCAAGGCTGAAGTTGCATTCCGTTGAAGAGCCTGCTGAGTCAGCAATTGAGCACACGTGCATATTAGGGCAAATGGAAGTATAATGTGATTGTTATAAAAAGCGTGTGTTCCTTCGCTGCGTCGGTACTTCACGGAGAGGCCATTAGTCGTGTTGCTAAAACGCTTGCACGCATGAACAATGCGCGGCGCCGATATCGCTGAGCGAAGCACTCCGCTACCAAGTCTTGCACTCCGGCGGCTCAGAAGCCTCCGCCTCGGCGTTCGTTCATTATTCATGGCCTCCGTTCTGAACGCACAAGCCCGAAAGCGATGCGCACCAACCGCTGCAAAGAAAAAAAATGCAGCCCAGCAAACAACTTCCTGACAAGTTCACCAATCTGATGTGAAGTAAAAAAAAGCGGCGAGCCAGCAACCGGCTCGTTGGCCGCGTTCCCGTCAGCGCTGTTTGACTTTGGAGCGCGGATCGTCTTGTAATCATTCTCGGCTTGTAGTATCGATCATAAAAGTATATATGCAGTGGTACCTCTCGTTACGAAACGCCTCCTGATACGAAATTTTCAAGTTACGAAACGCCTCAACAGTAATAATATTGCCTCTGGTTACCAAAGAAATTTCAAGATACGAAAGGTATGTATGGACTGCTACTCACAGCTCCGAGTTTCCTGAACGCAACATACTTGGAGCTGCTCTGCCATAAACACACTGGTGTCAAACACAAGGCCGGGGGGCCATATGTGGCCCGCCACATCATTTTAAGTGGCCCGCAAAAGCAAATCACAGATAACAACTCCCATGATGCTTGCTGAATTCTGTACAAAAAATTCAAATTTTCACATGTAGTAAATCAGTGACATAATGTCAGCATTTTCTTGTTACCAATCCCCTCATTACAGCTACTTAAACAATACTTGAATAAAACGTTATTCTTGACTTCTTTATACAGTTTCAGTCCTCACGGCCCTCCAAGGGAAACGGTAATTACAATGCGGCCCGCGACAAAAATGAGTTTGACATCCCTGACCGAACATCTTCCTGGCATCCCATTGGCTATGAGGGACCACTAGCGTATCTGTCTATGTGTCTCGTGGTCATTGGGACTCCTGCATGCCTAAATGTAATAAAGCAGCAATTCTACTTGAAGCGAGGGTCTTTTTGAGCGGGGATGGAGATGAGTTGCGGCTTTACAAGGAGACACCACACGACTTCAGATGCCCTTCATGCTCAGTGGCCGCAGCTTGACGGGCACCAGGGGTGAATCTTTGATTTATCACCTCATTCACCCTAATTCCCATCCAGATGTGCTCTGGCCTTACAGCCGCGCACACACGCGGGCGTACGCATGCAGATTCATGACCGTGCCGCCGCGGTCATTTGCACGCACGCACACACACGTGCACAGTCCAAGCCCAAGCCCATTTCCCCATCTTTTGGTTTACACGCAGTCCCCGGTAGTGGATCAGTGCTTCTTCATTATTTTTGCGGATCATAAAAACATGCACACACATTTGCGGTACCGTCAAGCAGCTGGTGCGTGCGTGTTATTTAGTGTAAAAAAAAAAAAAACAGTGCTTGGGCATGTGATGGTGGTGTCCCGACACTTTGGCAAAACCATGTCTGTTTTTTTTTTTTTTTTTTCGCTTTCTGTATTTTTTGCTCGCCAAAATTTGGATGAAACACTAAAAAATCATTTTTAAGACGATTTCATTAATTTTTGAATGTTTCTATTACTTTGAGACAATATTATTTTCTACATTATATATTTATTCTCTCAAATATCATTTTATTTATTGTGTAATTCTGTCCCCGGAAGTGTCGCCCGGATTTCAAAGTCATTTTGGCCAATCGGAGTTAGCCCGGCAACTTGGATGTTTTGTTTACACCAAGAGGGAATGTAGTAGGGCCTTATTTTATTTTATTTTTTATTTCATATGTGTAAATTGGAATTGAATCCGAGAGAACCTCAAGCTTTCAATTGGTAGGCGACATGATGTGCTTTTTGCGCGTGGCGGCAGCCGATTACCGTATTTTCTGCACTAAAAGGCGCACCTAAAAGCCTTCCATTTTCTTATAAAGCTCACAGCGCGCCTTAAAATCCGATGCGCCTCGTGTATAGTCATTACGGTAATATTTCGACCTCAAAATGACTCCATGCTGGAGATATGCTGACAAGGCAGAGTTCAAACTTAAGGCGATCAGTTACGCAGTTGAACACGGAAATCGAGCGGCGGCAAGAAAGTTCAACGTTAAAGAGTCAATGTTATAACGTGCTGTTGGTTAAGTGAACTGTGTCGCTGCTTTATTAAATACGTTTTACTGACTGACGTTTTCTTGAGCGTAGCTCCATCTACTGGATGCATTGTAGATTGCGTCTTATAATGCGGTGCGTCCAATGTATTAAAAAAAAATGACAAAATAGGCCATTCATTGAAGGTGCGCCTCATAATCCAGTGCGCCTTTCAGTGTGGAAAATACGGTAGTCTCTTCCAGCTGAGAAGTGCTCTTCGGTAATTTTTTCCGGTGTTGCAATCGCATAGCTGAAAGTGGTCATTTTGTACATAGTCACTGCTTTTTGAGCTGTGGCTAAAAACACGACAGTGCGTCTTCTCATCGATTGCATGCTGGAGGCTCACATATGGAAAAGGAATGAAATGATCGCTAAAAATAGCAAGAATTCAAATAAGATATTTTATTGACATTTTTGAGCCTTTTTTTTTTTCCACCTCATCCCGAAACTACTTGGCCAATCAGTCCGTTGTAACAGTCCAAAAAAAGTGCAAAAGTTTGCCCAGCCCTGGTCTATCACGTTCTCGGCGAGTGGAATCTGCGAGTCTTCACGTCTCACATGTCGTCCTTCGTCTGAGCGCCTTAATTAGTTAAATAAACCCACGCCGTGCCGTCCCGGCCCGGCCGAGCCTTTTGCCTCTTAAGCTCAGCTCCTGCGGAAGTGGCGTCGCGGGGGCCTGTTGCTCGTCACCGACCCCCGAGAGCTGTGCGGGAGCTTTGAGACGACAAAGGGCGTGTCCCCGGAGTCGGCCATTACTGAGCGGTGAGCTCGCTTTGAGCGCGACTTGCGGTTTTCTCCCGGAGGCTGTTCTTTGTCACGGCAGCGAGACGCACATTTTGTGTTTGATTGCTGTTTGGTAGGAAGAAAGTAGTTGACCGGGGAAGTGGCTTGTGTGTTCCTGGTTGCTTGGTTTGGTTTGGCTGTGTTGTTTGGCAGCTGCGAGGTCCCATCTGGCCCAATCCAAACACACACACACACACACACACACACACACACACACACACACACACACACACACACACACACACACACACAAGGACATTTGTTGATGCCTTGCAGCGCATGAGCTTATGAAAAAAAAAACTTCATGGCTAATTTCATTGCAGAGAGACAGAATTGTTTTCAACGAGTCCTTATTTTAAGACACACCAACAGTGGATATAAAAAGAAAAAGTGCCACATTTTCGTGAGAATTGACAAACTTTTTTAACCAGGGACCTACAAACAGTACAGCTCAATTGAAAAAATAAATAACTGAGGAAAATGTGGTTGCCTAAGTGTGCACACCCTCTTCTAACTGTGTTCAGAACTAACCAATCGCATTCGCGGCAGTCAGCAGGCACACCTGCCACCATTTAGCGCGCCTTTGATTCACCCCAGGGAAAGTTCAGATTTTCTTGAAAGCTTTTCAGGCATTTCAGTAGTCGTCACACCTTACAGCGCGAGACATCGTCGCAAGACCATTCGAACAGGGGTGTGTCGACTTTTAATATCCAATGCACATGACTAGGATGTCAATTGATGCCACGCGGTAACTAATCTTACGCAATAAAAATACATTTTGATTATATCTTGGGCAACATGGAAGAAAAAGTAAGTCACACCATTTACGACAGCTGACCGCCTCCCGTCGAAATAATTCGACATGCGGCCATTGATGTCTAAGCGGTCGGCAACAAAAGCGAGGACACGCTGATGTGAAAATGTCCGGCCTGTTTGTTGATGCCATGCACTGTGACGTACCTGCAATAAGTCACGTACCAAAAGTGAAAGTTCACCATGATAAGGACAGATTCATCTGTCCTCAAATAGGTTGTAGAATTTTGATGAGTAGACAAATACACACAAACACACACACACACACACACACACACACACACACACAGACGAATACAGACGCGTGCACGCTCTGCTAGGTGACCACATACACGTGCATGTTTATAAACGCATGGACTTAAAACGGACAGGATTGTACGTGTTTTCCGTCTTTCGGGGAGTTTGGAATATCTCAGCACAGTTTGGGGCATGTTGCTGAGACCACTGCAGAAGCATGATTACTTCCTGTCTTGCCTCTACTAGGAGAGCGTGTGTGTGTGTGTGTGCGCAGATACATTAATGCACATCTGTGTTGCCTCTGACCAAATAAAGAGAAGCACGCAGGCGACATGGCCTTCTCACGGCCGCGCAGGGCTTCCCCCTCTTTCGCTCGTGATTACGGGAAAATCCTGCAACTTCTCACAATGCTGCTGAGCCTCGTCGGGATTGCGCACACTTGGCGGACTTCAGCGGGGTTGCAAGGAAATGAGAAAAAAAAATCCCACTGCTTGTTTATTTAGTCTTTGGGTAGTTTACAGTAAATCTCAGTGTTTGATGAAGTCATACGATTTGGGAGTCTGGCAGGCTGTGTCTGACGCTAAGGCTTTTTTTTTTTTTTGGTATAGAATAATTATCAATTAATTGTAGCAATAATAGGAAAGTGAGTTAAACAAATTTAAACATTGTGAATTTAAAGTGAAGTCGAATAATTCAAGTATACCCAACATTCGATCTATCTAATTATTATTGTATTGTATTAGATTTTTGTGATTTTATTTTTTTTAGGGGGGTGAGGTTATTTTGTCCTTTTTTACATGATGAGAATCGTTTTAATAGGTGAAATGAATCACAACTCCATTAAAATACAACTTGAAATGTTAGTTTCATTATTCCCCCTTTTTTTGGATGAAATAAAACTTTGTAAATTTTTTTGTGAATTCACAAATGTATATATTAATAATTAAAATAAACCTTAGAGCTATTTTTTCTTTATTGAATGACATTTTTTTTTTTAAGAAACAAAAATAGAGTCAAAATACGAGACATGCACTAACATAGAGGAACAAAATAAAACCATATATATGACCTCATAAAAAGGAAACTAGCCAACAAATAAATAAAATTATGGGCGGAGACTTTCCCATCTCGTTTTAATAAAAACATTTATTCAGGTTTTTTTTTCTTCCCCTCCCCACTTTAATTGCACCGCCTTTTTTTATTCACCTCTTTGTGTTGTCGGCACAGATTAGCCTAAATTTGTCACGTTTGACATGCGGATCCGTCTTGTCAAGCGGCAGCGTAAATCAAGCAACGTCGGGCGTCGGAGGGCGTCGCCGCCATTTAAATGTATAGAATATAGAAAAGCCTCATCAGACATGGGCCAGCGCCTCCAAAAGGGATTGGCCTTGGCCACAGGCCCCCCCACCGCCAACTCCCCAGCATATAATCACCTGCGTATAAGACGGGACTCGCTGACCTACAGTGGAGACCTCGTAAACGTCACCGTAATGAAGACGGGTTGAGTGGCTGCGAGGAGTCGCTTCCACGCATTAGCTGACGCTCCTGCTCCATTCGAACCTCCCAAACGGCAGTCGTGCTACCTGCTCACTTTCATCCGAATGTTGTCGAACGCTCAAGTGGTGTTGACAGACTTTGCTGGGTGTGCAATAGAGATCAGTTTTAATGAATGTCAAAAAAAAAAAAAAATAGGCCATTTTGACCCGCATCGTAGCAGGGGGGGACGGCGCAAAATGCTTAAGCAGAGGAGAAGGCAACCTTTATGACCTTGACTGATGCACTGCTGTCCTCTCACTTAGCACGCCGGCCGGTATGGAAAATGTTAGCGTTCTCCTCCGTGAATGGAAGTTGCAGTCACAGCGCGCCGCGTCTCCGATGTTTTCCCACAGCTGGACGAGGCTGACGAGGCGCTCTGAAGGATCTCTTTCACTACGCTCGCGTTCATGTGTGACTTGATGTCAACAAAATAAAGTAAAGGCACATTTCTTCTTTTTTTTTTTTTTTTTGCTGCCACACCAACCTCACACACAGCCGCGTAAACAATCGGGCGCTGTCTCGCTCAATGAAGTCAACCGCTGATGTCATGGAACGCGCTAAAGCAGAAAGCAAAAAGCAGAGTCACATGCTAAGCTAACGTAGCAGCCTACATCTTCACTCTGAATTTAGACAATAAAACAGAATAGAA
This sequence comes from Hippocampus comes, assembly GCF_001891065.2. Taxonomy (NCBI): domain Eukaryota; kingdom Metazoa; phylum Chordata; class Actinopteri; order Syngnathiformes; family Syngnathidae; genus Hippocampus; species Hippocampus comes. Next base: position 2,866,952 of record NW_017842060.1, read on the forward strand.
TTGAGAATGTACAGTCATTTCGAAAAGAATAAGAGCTTATTCTTTTTGAAAGGCTAACTGTGTTAGTTTCACAGAACAACTTGAAAGCAGCTCAATCAATCATTGGTCTAACATAACACACATGAAAAATGTTTTGATGGCCATCCGTGAAACTGGACAAATTGTCAGCCGTTCCAGCTTTAAGAGGATAAATTCTTTGGATACATTCCAGAGTTACTACTTTGACAACAAGAAAATCTGCCCTAATGTCATTTGGTAGCAGCTATCTAAGACGGCTAGCTAATGCTAAACCATGAAACATTCTTGCCTAGCCATCGAATGTGGGCATCCTGTGATGTTAAACGTTTTGTTATTTTTGACAATTCGCCGTGAAAAAGCAGCCTGGAAATTTAAGAACAAAAATATGTTTTAAAATGATCACCTTAATCATGGAGCCGCTGACAAAATCCCGATATGTCTCGACAAAAGAACATTTTTGAATTCAATTGTCATGTGGTCATTTCCCAACTGCCCCCTTTTTGTTGAGGTTCAAGTCGTTTTTCAAGTTGTCTTGTTAAGCAAATATGCTTTTCGCATCAACGTGCTTTCAAGTCAATGCAGCAGCGAGGCTGGTGTTCCTCATGCAAAATAGCACTCGTGGGTCTCCAAGCGTGAGCCGGCTCTCACGGAGCCCCGGCGAGTCAGTCGACTCGCACAAACCGTCACTCCCACGCAGGCCGACACGCCGTCATCATTTTGGCCGGCCAGAAACTCTGACGCTTATTCTCACGTCACCTCGCTCTTATCGCCCTCACGTTTAATTGACTCTGACCTCGCTTTCTGCTGTCGCCTCTCATTTATTTGAGGATCACGTTTGAAAAACAATTTGATTGTTTTATTGTTTCAGTCGGCAAAGCTGTTTGTGGTTCCTGAATCACATTTGCGGTCAATCTGCTGCCACATCGACCGGACTGCATATCGCTGCTGTCACAGATTTTTTTTTTTTTTTTAATTTAATTTTTTGTTTTTTTGTTTTTTTTTTACATGACATGTCAAATTATAATATATTTTTTAAAGTTATTTTATTACAGCAATCAAAGTAAGAATGATTGTAATTGATCCATCATTTTTCAAACATTGTCCTTCCAACTTCTTCAAATGTTTTTTGTTGTTGTGAATCACTTTTATCATTCACGTTTACGTGATTATTATTATTTTTTTACTTTTTTTATTTTTATTTTTGTCAGTTAACGCTTTAGAAATACACATTATATTGTTGTAATATTAATATGTTATACAATATGTATGAACGGGCTTGAAAAACACTTTGGACACTGAAATTCAATTTTAATTTTAATTTTCTCTAAATTCAAAATTCTCCTTGGGTTAGGGTTAGGTTTTTTGGACTAATTTTAAAGACATTTTCGTCGAGGTTGCACCCCCCCCCCGGCGTGCTGCAGTCCCAGTGACAGTGAGCGCCGTGATAATGTCCAGAGGCCGCTCGGCCGGCGTCGACTCTGACATTTATGGTCCTATACCTCTTCATTAACACCACCTAACCAGCCTGCACGCCGCCGCCCTCTGTGGAGGATCAATTGGTGCACGCGCGCGCGTCAAGGGAGTGCAAAATTGTTTTCATATGAGCGAGAGTGCGCATTTATCCACGCGGTCGCTGATACGAAGCCATACATATTTGTTAGGCGCATTAGAGACGACTCGATATGTTTACTTGTGTCTTTCCAGGCTGTCGAGTCTCAAATTCAAAGCTTCGGGCAGACCCCCTGCCAGCTGCTCATCGAGCCGCACACCCCCCGAAGCTCGGCTATGCAAATGGTAAGTGCTTCTGGACAGTTTTTAGCGCTCGATTTCATAAATATACATAGATACACGCATTCTCTGATTTTTTTTTTTTTTTTTGCTGTTGCCGATACTGTAATGATAGCTCGTGGAATCTTGATTATGCTTCAGTCTGCTCAAAAACGGGACAGTTTTTGCAAATGTGTGTATCCTGGCTGCAAACATGGCCCTCCAATCCTCACACGAGGTCGGAAAAATAGCCCACAATGACAGTTTCATTGGTTAACATAAATGGAAAAAGTCTCAAGGACCCATCCCTGAAACTGAACAGGAAGTCAGCCATTTTGGCCTGAAGTAGCCATTTTGAGCAGAAAAATTCCATGAAGAGGGGCCTGGATTTTTTTTTTTTAATTAGAAATCAGCCCCTGAAATTTGGTGTACATCCCAAAAAATGGTAGCACTTTTCAAAACATATTTTTCATGAATATGCTCTTTTTAATGTCGACATTTTATGTGTGCATTTATTCTTGTATGTCAGCAGAATTCAATTCAAACGTGGGAAAGCACGTCTAAATGGTGATGAAGGGGAGACAGATTTTTTTTTTAATGGTCTATCCAAAGAGGACACTTTTCCCACCTACCCAATTTCCCACCGCCCGAGTTGAAACAACTCAGCAAAAAAAAAGCGTGAAGTGCGGCCGCTTTTTTTAAGGGCCAAAAGCGAAGCTGCCTGTGATGGGCCCTGAAAACCCCCTTGAGTCCTTATTAGCGCCGTGTCCCTGTGGTGCTGACAGCTGCCCGCGGACCACCACTACACACACACACACACACACACACACACACACACATTCAGCGCTTCGCCTAAGAGCTAATTCAAAAGAGATGTTTGCAAAGTCAAGATTCTTTACCTTCTTTAGTCTTTTAGTGTGTTGTAAAGAGCGTCGGCATGTGAGCGAGTCCTAATGGTACCGCCAGTGTGTCTGTTTCGCTGTCGTGCGCACACACACACGCGCACACACACACACACACACACACACACACACACACACACACACACACAAAGTGGATTTACTTATTTCTTTGATGTTAAAAACAGATCTGTGTTCTCTTTACACGAGCTAAATGCTGCTTCATGATTCATGTGGATTAAAGGCAATAATAAGAATTAAAGCCATAGTGCGGCAAACCCTCGAAATGATCATCAAAAGGCAGAGGAAAAAATAAAATATTCGCAATTGGGTTATTGTCAAAGTAGAAGCCCAGAAATGCGTCCAAAATGTCTTCATCAAACCAAAATAGTCAACTTCCTCTTGGATTTTGGGTGTTGGTCCTTGAGAGTTTTTGGTGCATCCGGTTGTAATAGACATGTCCACCCAATTTGGTGTTGATCACTGAAACTGGTAAAACCGCCTGATTTTGTTGTTTTTCGCCAACCTACCTCAACCCAAAAAGGCCAATTTCGTGTTCAGTTTCGGGTCCGTGGAACTTTTTCGTGCATCCTGTTTTTGCGTTCACGTATCTCAAGTATCTTAACTTTTGCTATTTATCAAACTGTTACTGCTGTCCTCATGATTATTTTGCGCTATATTTGACACCATTTTTATCTTTCCAATGCTTTTGATACTATTTTTCTGTCATTACTTTTTTAAAAATAGATTTAGAAAAAACGTTTTCTTCAAATTTTTTTTCCATTTTGCAGTTTTTACGACTTTATCTACATCCCTGCTCACTGAGAAGCTGCCAATCTGATTTTATTGCAATAAAGTTCATTTCGATTCTATTTTTATGATGATTTACTGTGCCAATGTTTTACAGCGTTTGCTGCTAAGTTGGCTATTTTTGTTCCTTTTTAACTCCTATTTGTGCTATCTTTACTATTCGTTTCCGATCTTTAGTGCTGTTTGTTCTATCTTTTACTCATGGCTAATTTTCTGGACTTCCTGGTTGAACTTTTCTCTCGGCCAAATAAAAGCCTCTCAGTGTTTCTAGCCACCTGTGCTGACGCTCTTTCTCCTTCTCTTTTCCCCCCCCCTTCCCCCCCCCCCCCCGATAAAACCACGTTTCCCCACTTTCCATCCTCATCGTGTCTGCACATCGCCACCATCCCTCGTTTTGTCGGGGGTGGGGGGCACACCTGAACAGTATCTTCTCCTGCAGACGCCGCTGATGTTCACAGAGCAGATGCAGCAGGATGTCATCATGGTGCTTAAGTTTCCATCCAACTCGCCCGTGAGCCACGTGGCCGCCAACACGCAGCCGGGCCTGGCGGCGCCCGCCGTCATCACCGTCACCGCCAGCCGCGTCTTCGCCGTCAACAAGTGGCACGGCCTGACAGGTCAGACGCCGGCACGTGCGCTTCCGATGTGTCAATGATCAGCGTTGTCGTCGTTTTGACAAAAAAAAAAAAGAAACAACAAAACGCTTTTCACACTCACATTTGCGATGCCGTTGTGTGGCAAAAGCACGTCAGATTTTTGGTGAATTTTTCCATTTACTCTTTTTTTGTTATTGGTGTGATTTATATTTTGTATAATAACAAATAAGACAACAGAAATAAATAATATATTTTATGAGTGTTTTTATTTCGAGCAGTTCATTTGTAAATCATATACTTCATTTGTACTTCCTTTGCTAAAGTATTTAGCAACAGTAATCTAGGTGGTTTTGCGATCTTTGACATTATCGCTACGTTGAGTAGTTTTTGCTACTATTTTTGCAACATCTTTGATCATTTAACTCAACTTATTTTACTTTAAAAAAATGTATGACTGTTTCTGCTATTTTTAATTTTTATTTTTGCAGTTTTTACTATGTTTGTACTTTTTTTTGTTTGTTTTGCGATTTTTACTATTGTTGCTATTTTTACTGCTGTTTTGCAATTCTAATACATCATTTTGCTGTTTTAATTTTTTTTCTGCTATTTTTCACTCTTTCAATTTTTGCTATAATTGCGACTGATTTTGGCCCACGCTTGTTTTTTATTTTTGCATTTTTGTCAGCGTACTAGTTAATGTATCAATGAGTTTTTTTTGTTGTCGTTATCTCTGCTGATTACCGAGAAGAATTTGTTGCATTGTCGTTTTCCTGCCGTCGTCATTCCTAAGATCTGTGACCACGGAAAAAAAAAATTCCACCCCCGTTCATCTTCGACTGATCTGCTGGCGGACGGCCCTTGATTTCGCGGGCGGGCGAGCGACTGCGTCCGCTGAGTGTACTTAGATCAAATGTGACACACTTAGCAGCCTTCGTTTGGCCAAACGTCCACCTCCATCCATCAGCTGAGCCCGATTCATTCCCGAGCCGTCCACCACTCTGGCAGGAATATCAAATTTGATATTCCGAAATTTGTGAACGTGACGGCTGATCAAATGGGAGCGAAGCGGCCCATTTTGCCAGACTGCTGACATCTCATTGTCTTAATTAGTAATGTATACATATTTTGGGCGTTACGGTCGTCAAATAGTGATTCATTACGTAGCAGTATTGAGCCCGCGCTGAAAAGGAAAACCGAACGCTGAAAGATTAAAGTCGTAATCCTATCAGATTAGTTTGAATTCAAAAGTATGATCTATAGACCACATTTGCAATAATTCTTCTGACTTTATCTCCCAAGCGTAACCACAATATACAGTCTAACTTTTTTTTTCTGAAGTATCTGACTCCCAAAATAGAGGACTGTTCGCAAATATCTCACAACACCAAGATCCCACCAGATAGCGCCAGAGTGCCAATTTTATGGCTTTGGCCTGAGCACCAAAACAGTGAATGGACGGCATTCACAGTGAATATCCTCTCAAACTTCAATTTTGTATTTTGTAATTAATACGCACTGTAAGCTTTCTCAAAATCGACTTTCCCACCTTGCGCTTTGCAGCTTTTCCGACATCACGACTGTGTGACTGTGGGGGTGGCGGCGAGTGACCCCATTGGTTGACTGCGGCCACAATGAAGTCTAATCCAGCCATCCACCCGCTGACATTTCACTAATCATCCCGTGTGTCTTGTTTCCCTTTCAGGTCACCCCAGCTCGGGGGTGCAGCAGCAGGACTACCAACTTCCTGTGGAGATCGACCCTCTCGTTGGTACGCTTCCTCTTTTTTTTTTTTTTTTGCTCCACAAGCTCATATGTGCATGAAATGATTTTCATGACCGTAGACGCTTGTCTTCCCGTGATATAGGCCTTGCTCTCGCCCGCCGTCATTTGCATGCAAATTGGAATGCAATGAGCTGTGGCCTAGGCCCGGCATTTCATCATCAAGTACCCACCCCGCACCCACCATCCTTTCCATAACCCCACCCCCCCTCCAACCCCCACCCTTCCAATGCATCCCCTTTGCTTTAATTTGAGCGCCGGGAAAAGGACGCGTGTCAGCCGCAATGAATACGAATGCGGTAATAATGCGTGATTGAGAACGCGCTGACGATGGGCTGTCAGGACAAATATGGCCGCCTCTCATCCTTCACGACTTGTTTCATGATGATGATGATGATGATGATGCAGACGAGGAGGAGGAGTGGTGGTGGAAGTGGGCCACACTCGTTTACGTGTGTGAGACTTCACCTCACAACGTGGACATGCATCAGTCACTTTATTAGGGACACCTTGACCATTCTTGAAGAGCTGCATTTAAATTCATGTCTTCATTTTTGATTGACGGTATCCAGAAGGCTCTTTCTTCATTCAACCCTTTCATGCGCCCTGCAACCTGATCACATGATAAGCTGTCCACTGTAGTAGCCGCCGTCCCTGAAAGGGTTCGTAGTGTAGTGAACCCCAGTTCATCTCATGAGAGAAGTTCCAGGCCCCAAAATCGATGACAGTATTGATGAGTGCTATGGACCGTGAATTCCACTAGAGGGCAGTAATGTCAATTACAGTATATGGAGTGAGTTAGCCTGTTATGTTGAACAATAATGAGACCCCCCCTTCAGCACAATGGCCGCATAACTCATTCCTGCGTGTTGGGTGTCTACAATCCGTTTCAGATTTAGATTTACATTTAGATTAGAACTACCTGTACAGTCATACACACTAGGAGGTAACCGACACGAAAGCCAAAGAGCTGTTGTGGCTAACAAGCATGCAAACAAACATGCATTTAGATAGATGAAACAAAACAAAAAAAAAACGGAGAGCAATTGTGAATCAGAGAGAAGATGTTTCGGATCAATGTAGGATGAAAACAACGTAACAAATGGGAGTATGCAGCGGGGGTCATCTACCACCTTGCGTCTCCACTTATACAGTGAGCGCATCCACTGAGCCGATCTTGTGCTTATCAGCAATATATTTACACTTGGCGCATTCCAAAAAGCAGTGCTGGGGATGCTGGGAAACGTCAAAGCGCGCGGTGCAGGTGCCGCTGGCCTTTCTCACTTTTTGGAGGCACTCCTCTTGACACCTGTTCTCTCGCCTTTTTGACACCCCCACATTCCAAATGGACTCATCCGTCACATAAAATAAACCCAAAGATTCCTCTTAAGGATGAGCGCGGGTCAGCCAAGTGCACTTTCTCACCAGCGAGCCTCCGTCCGGACTGCCGGGAGGTGAAGTCTGCATCGTTAGTCAGCCTCTCAGGGCCTGTAAACACCACCGTCAGCGTGTTTAATGTTTTCTTTCTTTAATTGCCGTGGCAACAAAATAGAATGCAGCCGTGTTGGAATGTGACCCTCGCTCATGGACTGTATTTCTTGTACTTTTATTGCTGTGATTATCGGACTGTCATCTTTGTTTATTACGCCCGGAGCACTACATTTCAGATTTAGCAGATGAAACGAGATTAACTAAAGACCAAGATCAGAAAGAAAGCTAATCCCAGAATGTACTGGAGGTGATGCTCAAGAAGAAAGATCAGATAACGGTCGCACTTTTTCTCATATTGGGCTCGGCCTGCGAATTGTAATCAGGCCCGACTTGTATATATTAAAATTAAATCTGGGACTATTACCCACAATCCATCCGTCCACAATCGTGTTGATGGCAGAGAACAACTTCTGGTTGGATGTCAACCTTCTGCTTCTAACTCCCAAAAAGTTTGTCCTTTTTACTTTAAAGTGGTTTACCTTAACTAAAATCCCACATCACATTGTGCCCAAAAGGTAGAATCAAGGTCAATTATTGAGCCTTTTGGGGCTATAAATAGTAAATCCTTGTTGTAGCGGATGCCGCATGCTAAGCTAGCAAGCTAGCTGAATTGATGCTCCCTTAGTTTGTTGCCGTGAGAGGCCATTTCTTCTACTTTCTTACGGCAAATATTTTGGTGCGTTACCGCCACCTTCTGAAATGAAGTGTGTGCATCCAAAACCGTTTTATAACGGGGAGAAGCGGCAGTTTTGAATCCAACCGTAACTCGTTTGCCACCATCAACATAATTAGGGAAGGGGGGGGGATTTTTCTGTGTCAGTTCTTGTCCTTATTGACGCAAAAGAAAATCCATCATTCCAGTCGGCCTCAAAATATTGAGGAATCTTGATTCAACAGGCCCGAAATAAAGTCCGGTTCACTCAAAACGCCCTTTAGTCCAATACTTTTCCAAGTCGCATCGTTCAGAATTGACCTGCTCACTTATCAGAAGATAAACTGACGTCCAGTAGACTAGAGCAGGCTAAAAAGCGAGTCAGTGGAGAGTCTCCTGTCCGAAGTAAAAGAGCATAAACATTAGCTTAACCTCACTGTAGGCACGCGGCTAAAAAGGCCTGTCCATTTTTAACGGTATTGGTGCTTTTAGGCCACATAAAAAAAGGACCGGCAGACGGCTCGAACAGATGACACCTTCCCCCTGTTCGTCTGTTAGTTTGAGGTTCCTCCGTCACATTCACAAGAGAAAAGCATTCTGGAGTTGATCGGACATGTTTTGCGTCCCCTCTCTCCTCAGCCAGCAACATGGGCAGCCACCGGCGGCAAATCTCGGACCTCCTGGACCAAAGCATCCAGATCAGCTCGCAGTGTTTCATCGTGACGGCCGACAATCGCTTCATCCTGCTCTGCGGATTCTGGGATAAGAGTTTCCGAATCTACTCCACGGACACGGGTTGGTTAACGCCGACTCGACGGAGGCTCTCGCGACACCTCGTGAGGGATTATGCTTGTGATATAATCAGGGGAAAAAAAGTAGTGTGACGTTGCTATGTTAGCATCACGAAGGTAAGAGAGGCGACAGCGGCGACAAAACCCACAGAGGACGTGCATGAGCTCTGTTAACGTCACAGTCCAGCGAACCAATAAATAAATGGCCAGCTTGATGCAATTCATTCAGGGGATAAGACTTGATGATATCGCAGAATCTTTTTTTTTTCCCCACTCGTGCGCGTGATGGAACGACACCTGAATGATTTCTCATCTCTAAAAAGCTCTTGCGTTTTGCCTGTGAGTCTTTCTTTTCCCTCCCATGAAGCCAAATGTCAGCCCCCCAACACGGGATGCAAATTGCGGCTTGATTAGCGTGAAATCCGCTAAGCCCAATCGTGCGGCAAAAGGACGCAAGCGTAACAGCCGGAAAAGGAGGAAAAGGTGCTCTCGCGGCCTTGACTCGAGCACCATCCTCTGGACACACCCCAACGGCGCTCAAGGATCGAATACAAAATGCGCTCCTTCCAATTTGGCGCTGCGAGTCCTTCCGATGACATCAGACACAAAAGAAAATTCTTTTCGGCTTCACGGATTTATTTTTCCGTCACATCTGCAGCCAAGTTGCATTTACTGGACTGAGCAATTATTCTCTGTTAGCTTTTGTTTACACATTTTATAGAGTGAAATTCTTTTTAGTAGATTTTTTTCAAAACATATATTTTAGTAGTTATTCAATGTTTTTTTTTTTTTTTTGCTAATATTTGGATGACCCCATTTCGGTAAATGAGGTCATTTCTCATTATTCTGCTTGTGCATGTCATGCATTCCACCGAGAGCGGTTCAGAATGTTTTCTCTGCCGTTTGTTCCGGCCAATGCAGCCATCAGGGAGTAGCTCGGGGCTCCCGAATGAAACTGTCCCGCCTTCATCTGCACATAGCTCTTTGCTCTATTCTTCTTCTTTTGCACTCGCAATCCTCCACAAAGTGCCTCCGAATCAATTTCACCAGGTCGTGCAACCCCTCCCCGCATGTTTAATAGAGGTGAGGTGGCGCGCGTGTGTGTGTGTGTGTGTGTGTGTGTGTGTGTGTGTGTGTGTGTGTGTGTGTGTGTGTGTGTGTGTGTGTGTGTGTGTGTGTGTGTGTGTAAAGATGGCTCTATTGTGTCTCTGCCACAGGGGTGTACAGGTGGAACACGGTTTAATCGCAAACACTCAAAAGCTGCCCCCACCCACCTTCCGCAACAGGGCGGTTAACAATTACACAGAGCTGATTGCTACATGGAGTCTCACACGTCCAATCTCGTGTGTGTGTGTGTGTGTGTGTGTGTGTGAAAAAGGGGGAGGCAGTGAGAGAATGGAAGTGAGTGTGTGTGTCGCGAGAACGTATGAAAATGAGTCTGCCTGCGAGAGAATAAGAGGCTATGAGTGTGTGTGTGTGTTGAGAGTGTGATAATGCGTGTATTTGTGTGAGCGATTGAGCGTTAGTGCGTGAGTTCGAATGAGAGTGGGCGCGCGCGCGTGCCTTCAATAGCGTCCCGCCTGTGTGTTTATCAAGACGTCAAACACTTGACATGGTTGGTTTCGAGGCCGCCCTCTTGAATAACACTCATCTTTTCATGCCGATACAACTCAATTAGGTGGACGTTTTTAGATTTTTTTTTTTTTTTTTTTCTTGGGGTGCAAATGTCAAGCGGGACTTTGACGGGCCGAGGTCGCCCTTAATGAGGATTAGACGGCGAAGCCGCGGTCGACGGAGGAGGTGAAATCTGACAGCAATTAGCCTCTCGCACACGCGGACGCGGGACAAATATTTATTCTCGCGCGAGTCGGAGCGCTCGTGTGTTGATCTTGCAGAACGAGCAGACGGACGGTGACAAAAAGTGCAAACAGCCGCCGTCACGTCCCGCTATTATCTCGTCATTCGCCGCCTTGGATGACACTCGAGTGCCATAACATTAGGGACACCTCTGAATTCTGTACCTGGAAGGAGAAGAACGCTCGCTCGTGGGAGTGACTCACACGCTTATTAACTCAACTTGCACGAAACCTGAGAACATTCGGACTCACATTGGAATAGTTTGGCCCTGGGTGAAGTTCATCCGAATGTAGATCAGGCAAAATGTTTCAAGATATCCGATTGTCCCTAATGAAGTGACCCCTTCCCATGAGAAATTGTGCACATGAAAATCATCCGGGGTGATTGTTCCATGGTCAAACAGGTATATTTCAGTGATATGTTGTAAGATATTTTCACGTTCTTAACTGCCCCCCAAAAAGTGCCTTGACCAGAAAAAAAAAATAATCATAAAACTAAAAGAAAGAAAAACTACTTCCGACTTCGCACCAAACATCAAAAAGAGAAGCCAAATGCTCACTTCAAGTTACAAATTATGTTTTTCACCATATCACATTCACTTGCTCAACTTCTATTTTCATTCTGACACACACACACACACACACACACACACACACACACAAAACGCAAAAACCCCATCGTTGGACTGACGACAGTAGCATCAACACGGTGCTAATTATTAACATTTAAATCTGTTGGATTTGAACACGAGCAGTCGCAGCGCATTCAGACGGAACATATGGCAATACTCACAGGCATATATTCTTTATCCTTTGCCAAGATCACCCTTTGAAATGATTGCATTAGATGACCGTGATGATTTATTACATGCTTCAAGTTATGGAATCTTGATGCAGAAACCAAGCTACTTCATGTCGACGCTTCCCTTTTTGTTTTTGTGGGTTTTTTTGTCGGCAGGCAAGCTGACTCAGATCGTGTTCGGTCACCGCGACGTGGTGACGTGTCTGGCCCGGTCCGAGTCGTACATCGGCGGCGACTGCTATGTGGTGTCGGGCTCGCGTGACGCCACTCTGCTACTGTGGTACTGGAACGGCAAGCTAAGCAGCATCGGCGAGAGTGCCGCCAGTAAGTGGACAACACACACACACACACACACACACACACACACACACACACACACACACACACACACACACACACACAAAATGTTGACGGGAGACTGGAAAAGTTCCTTGGAGGTGCTACCAAACGCTAGGCTACACAAGGAAACCAAAAGCAGACTCTCATATAAACGCAGTTCAGTTCCAAATTTGCTTATTTTGATTTTATTTTATTTATTTATTTTTTAAATTCCCTTCAATATATATGTATCTTTTTTCAAGGTCCTCCCACCCCCTTTTTGTGTGTGGGTGCGTGAAGAGAACATAAATTGAATGTTATCAGCTTGAAGGGGAAGAATTTTGATTCTTGAATATATCTTGTGATACAACCCCCCCCCCCCTCCCAAAAAAAAAAAAAAAACTGTCTGCTTTGATTTTTATGCAGTTACTACTTTTTGGTGAAAACTTTGTTCTCATAACATTCCGACTTTTTTTCCACATCGTGTTCGAAGTGTGTTCTCGTAGCAGTCTGACTTTATTCTCGTCACTTTAACATTTTTTTAACGTACACACTCGTGCATTGGTCGGCTGCCATTTGTTGCTGAGCAACATTTGTCACACATCAACAAATGGAAAATATGGCATATGTTGTTTGAAGGCCGAACAAGTTGACCGCTCGGTGAAAACGCCACAATCAAACCGATGCCTCTGTCTGACATTTTGGGGGGGAAAAAATAGCGCCACTGGGTGGGCACCGCCCTTAATATTGAGTTCCGGCCGGACAGTTGAGATGTTGTGATTTACGGCTTTCTCCTTGTGATGTAACAACTTGTTTCATGTGAAGGGGCGGGGGGGCTCCCCTACGCACAGATTGAGTTTCCGTAACGTGTTTGTGTGTGTGTGGAGTGAAAGTGAGGGCCACTTAGAGACGTTCAAAATGTGACGTCCTGGTGGGGGTGGGGGTGGTCGCCGCTGGCGGGCACATGAAAGTTCAGCGCCGCCTGAGAAGGGGTGGAGGCGTGCGGGTCACACGGTCGATAAATGTGAAAAATGTTACTTTTGCGAGGGGAGGGCGCAGGGGACCGGGGAGGGAGGTGGGGGGGATATACTTGGTCATGTGCTGCATTAGCAGTCATCAAAGCATCGCGCGCACATGAGTCGTCGGAGGCTAATTTGCCGGACGAGCACGTCGTTGGGTGACGTGCGTGGAAAGGCACTCGCGGACGGTTACCGCGCCATCAAACACTGAAGATGCATGACATCACATTCATGTCAATCATCTGTTTTATTCATACGTCCTGGTAGTTTTTTTTTTTTTAACTTTTTTCCCCCCGCTCGTTTTAATGAGTACTTCTCTATTTACAATGTGTGTATATGCCTCACATATCCAGATAAATCTTGATCCATCCATATTTTGATATGGACAGTGTATATCAAAAGTCAACACACCCCTGTTCTAACAGCAGGTTTTTGTGATATAAGACCAAGATAAATAATTTGAGACTCTCAGTTGAAAAACAAATCACTCTTTTGGTAACTTTTCGACTCATAATCAGTATTCATGTTTGATCATTTCATTTTAGTTAAAAAAAAAAAAAACTTCATTCCCATTTTAATTAATAATTATTGATTGTTGTCCAACTAATTATTTGAAATCATATATTATTTTCCTGTCAAGAAAATACCATCAATGCTTTTTTTTTTCCATACATTTTTGCAACTTTCCCTTTCGAGTCAATTTCAATACAACAAATTTAATTTCCTTCAGAATTATTCCATTGTTTCACAATTATCTTTATCCCCATTTTTACTTTCACAAATACCTTTAGGGAATTACAATAGACCCTAAAATGTTTTTCCCTCCTTTCAAATCAAAACGGGTCAAAGAACAAAAAACAAATACGGCTTCTTGTATTTGATCGAACCCGATTGTGTAACGAATCTTGTTGACTGTCAACATGATTTGTGTGTCATTCCACGGCAGAGCTGACGAAGCCTTCAATGCCACATTGCAAGAGACCGAACCGACCGCAGTGACACACTCACATTGCCTGCCTTTGCCTTTCCGTCTCTTCCCAAAAGCCGAATCGCTCATGCAAATGCACACCAAAAGCTCACTCGTGGCGCATTGCACTCGGTTGCACATCACACATACACACACACACACGCACACACACACACACACACACACACACACACACACACACTTGGTGATGTTGACACCAAAGGCCTCCGATTGGCTCAAGTGCAGCCTGCACCGATTCCTCAGGCAACGTCGCCATCAGCTGGTCACACTCAGAAATGACACATGACTGTTAGCCGCTTATGTATTTTCTTATTGAGAGAAAAAAAAAAAAAAGTGGCAACGGCTTCTCTGCAGATGAACGACTTTTTAGTTTTTGTAAGCGTCCAAGCATTGGCACACTAAAAGTATCACATTGCATTTGATGTTTGCATGTGCTCAATCTCAAGATACGGCGCGAATAATTAAAAATGTCAGTGCAGTCCAAACTTAGTACAGAGGAAATTCAGTTTTTTTGTTTTTTTTCTGTTGGTTCTTTTTTTTTTTTTTTGGGTGGCTTGGGGGGGTTCCTTTTAGCTTGTGCCAAAGCAAACGCGCATAAATGCTTCCTCCTCTTCTTCGTTTTCGGCTTCCAACATGTGCTCTCAAACGGAAACATCTGCCGACGGCAAAATGGAAAGCATCAAAGGCATGACAACATTCCAAAATGACTGTCAATGACTTCATATATGAATGATGATTGTAAAAATCGAAAAATATGGAGTATTCTTTTGACATTGTTGTATTGTTTTTTACAAATGAAACAACATTTAAATTTAGAAAAAGAAGAACTTGGATTTGTTTTTTTGTATTGTTTTTTTTTAAACAATTTAGCAATGTCATTGAACTCATTCCATGCCAAGGACATTTTTTTAAAAGATTTGTTTTCATAATTTGGGAAATTATGATTATAAAAATCGAAAAATATGGATTATTCTTATAACATTGTTGTTTGTGTTTTTCTAAATACAAAACATTTTTAATTTAGAAAAACAATTAGATTTTTTTTTATTTTTTATTGTTTAACAATTTGGCAATGTCATTGAACTCATTCAATGCCAAGGACGTTTTTTTCAGGATTTTTTAAGAATTGGCCAATCAATGCCAGGTACATAGACATATTTTTTCATGCGGCATCCGGAATTAGCTGCTTACATCTGAATCCTCTTCAGTGGTTTGTCGACATGGCAGTCATAACATTTTAAAACTGCAACTGCTGCGTGACTTTCTTGTGTTAAGAAACCATCATTCAAACCAAAAGACATTCAAATTCTGTTCCATTGTCCGAAACAGCATTTAAATAAACATTGACAGACACTGATGAAATAGCCTTTTGTTTTTTTTTTTTTTTTTTTTTTAACTTCCGAGACTGACTCCAACCAGCAATTTGGATTCAAAAGCTTCCTCGTGATTAGTTTCATCACTTCCTTGTCATTTGTCGGTCCGCCTTCCGTGCTGCCAGTCATCAGGTCCGGGACCGTGTTGCTCTTCATTGGTTTGGGTCACCGAAACAACCAACGGGGTCTCGTCTGACCACAAACGGCTTGACTGTCGTGCGTGGGTTGTGACGCGCGTGTTTGTTTCCCCAGCAGGCATCACCACACCTCGGGCCATCCTGACGGGCCACGACTGCGAAGTCACGTGCTCCTGCGTGTGCGCCGAGTTGGGTCTGGTCCTCAGCGGATGCAAAGGTCAGCCGCTTTCCGCTCCCGCCGCTTTGCCCCGACTCCCTCTTAATCCCCAAACCCCCACGTGGTGTGCGCAGAGGGTCCGTGCCTGATCCATTCCATGAACGGGGACCTGCTGCGCACCCTCGAGGGCCCGGAGGGCTGCTCGCGGCCGCGCCTCATCCAGGCCTCGGCCGAGGGCCACTGCGTCATCTACTATGACAAAGGACAGTTTGGGGTCTTCAGTGTCAACGGGAAGCTGCTGGGACACATGCGGGTGGAGGACGGCATCAAGGTCGGTCAATGCATTGCGGTTATTGCAAAAACAAAACAAAAAAAAAAATCAGCAAAAAAAGGCAGTTTTTTTTGTGCACAAATCAACACATTGCGGTTATTGCAACAAAAAACACTCTGCAAAAAAAGGCGGATTTTTTTTGTACACATTTTTGGTCATTTTTTTATTCCTTGTTTTTAAAACAACACATTACATTATAAACAAAAATATTCAAATATTTCAAATATTTATAAGTTTATTTTTTAAGTTGGTATAAGTTTATTAAAAAAAATGGCCAATATTTTCCAAATTTTGTCTGTATTAAATCGGTCGGGCAATTAATTGGTCTGCGCCTAATTAAAACTACTCAGACAATTTAGCTTGGAAAACAAAAAAAACTCTTGAAACAAAAAAAATGTTGCTTGTTATGCCCGTGTGTCGTGTTGCCGCCTCCTTATTGGTCAGTCCACATGCCAAACGTTACCTGCACGACGACAGTTGTGAGGTCACTTCCTTTTCATCGGTCTGTTAATGCTAGTCATTACATGTGATCGAACTTCAATTATGTCACTTCCTGAGGCCAATGGTGATGGGGGGGGGGGGGTCGTGTAAGTCACCCTGATTAAAGGCCCACTCTGAACAGGCCTCGCGGCCCTTTCACGCAGAGAGGAAACGTTCCTTTTGATGGGCGCCGCTTGTTGTCAGCTCGCATCGGGTACGCGGCGCCCGCACGACGATTGAACATTCCGCACTTGCCGTCGGGCTCGGACACCTACGCCATTAACCCCCCCCCCCCCCCCCCCCCCCCCCAAAAACACCCCACCCCCAGCAGCCCCGCGCCTCCGTCTCACGTTCCCAGACTTCCTCTCTTCTTGGCTAAAATGACACAAGATGGCAGCTACCGCCTTGGCCTGGCCCGACCCGTTGTTTCCGGCCTGGCCTGGGAAATGTAAATGTACGCCGCGCGTCTGTTTCCCATTAGGAAACCTCCGGTGATTGTCGGGCCTGAAACACGGCGGCCGCGCGCCGCTCTCACTCACGCCACTGCAAACATGGCCGCTATGAAATGCGATTGGGAGCGTACAAAGGCAAGGCTGTATGTTCACGAGAGAGAAAAGGAATGATGATTCCCCGTGAGAAGTTAGCCTGGAAGCAGACGCCATCCCGCAGAAGATTGACATTGTCCGTTGGATGAGGCTTTCATCCTTTCTGTTTGCCCTCCAAAATGTTTCGGGGTGTAACGGTGTGCATATTTGGATTATTTGGTACAGCACAGGGTTAGAAGATTGGTGGGTTGTTCATGATAGTTTTATTTCGTGTTGTTTTTTTTTTTTTTTTTTTTTTTTTTTTTTTTCTTTTGTTTTTTTGCTTAGTTTCGATTTTCATACCTGGTGTGTTGGTTTTTATTAGGTTTTTTTTATATATATTTTTTTAATTTAGGTCAATTTTTATTAGTTTTCTACATATATATAAAAAAACATAAATCAAAACAGAATTCAATGATTTGCAAATCATGTTCAACCTACATTTAATTTACACCACAAAGACACTGTTTCATATTCACTTGATCAGCTTGATTGTTCCCAGCAAATACTCATGACTCTGAATTTCATGGCCGCTACGCGCTCCCAAAAAACAGACCGAGAAACCTGCGAAATCTTAATTTTTGCGCGTATGCATAGACCAAATTTAGGGGGGGGAATGGAAAAAAAAGTGTTATTTATTATTAAATAAAATGTGTTATTTAACCAAGCAAGATATATATATATATATAATCTAGTTATTTATTTTTGGGTCTGAATGCTTATTGATTATTCTAAAGAATTTTCAGAAGAATATCCAAATACCAAAATATTTGATAACGACATCTCTGATTGTGATTTTAATATATTATTATTATTAATTTTCTTAAAATTATGATTCAACTTGGTTACGAATTTGTTCTTTCATCCCTCCACGATCCTCATGAGGGTCGCGGGCGCGCTGGCGCCTTTGCCAGCCGTCTTCGGACCCCCTCAACTGGTTGCCAGCCAATGGCACGCTTTCAAGTTTTACCGCGTTTAATTTGAAGCCTTGGTTGTTGAATAAATGTGTCATATAATAATGTGGTCCTCAAAAATGGAGTGTTTGCGGCACAGATGTCAAACTTAAGCTGACCAAATAAATTTTGCTTCTTAATGTTTGTTTTCCGGGTCGGTAGTTAGGTTCCGTGTGATTTTGCATGTCAACTATTTCACGAAACATTAAAGAGGCTCCAAAAACGTCCGTGCCCATCCTCACGTCGTATTTTACAAATTCACAATATATGACTTTTTTCCCCCCCTTGTTAAACTTTTAAACCTTTATGTCATCGTATTTTATTGGATTTTTTTTTTAATCCTTCTAAGACTGACTTTTATCCCCCCTCCCCAAAAAAAACATTGTGAAAACATCTGACTTAATTCTCATAATATGTCATTGCTTTCAAAATATGTCCGTTTCTTCTTGTAGCGTTCAGATGGGGGTTTTTTTCTTTTCATTCCTGTTGCGTTGAGGGGTACAGTTGGTGTGAGGATCATGAAGGGAGGAGGGGGGACCCTTGGAAAAATGTCTCCCTTGCGAGGCGTCCATGGACCCAGAAAATTTGAGAACCCCAACTTTCGACGGAGGGACCTTAACGGTGCCGTAAATCTCGACTCTTTTGCTCCCATTTGTTACCTGCGAGAAGTCGGGAGAATTTGAGCGCATTTTCTCGTGGAGTCATACGAGCCGGTCGGGCCGGCTTACCTCCCGCTGAGCGGCGGAACATTTGCCTTGAGCGGTCGCTCGTCCGGCGGAGGATTTACGATCGAGCGGCGGCGGCGGCGGCCCGCCTTTTCTGCCGGCGCAGCGCCTCCTGCTGGGCGTCGGCGAGGTCATGCACTCCAGAATACTTTCAGAAAAGCAGAAACGATTGCGTCGTAAACCCCCGGAAGATGGGTCGTGTCAGAATGATGAACTCAGACCTGGGTAGGTCATTTTGCGTCCAAAATATGGAAAATTGACTTGTGTCAAATAATGAATGGGCTCTTTGGACTTTCTGCCTTCCCATAAAGTTCACGAGGGACGTGCGAGTACCGATTCCAGAAATCAGTATCGGTTCATCGTTCACCTCATTTTCGAGGTATCTGGCCCTCGTGACGGCTGTCGATACAAGGCGACAATACCGAAGGCCCCCCCCAAAAAGTCGGATATTGGCTAACTCTTCCTCACCAGTACTTGGCGCTAAACTGCCACGGTTTGACACATGGCGGACTCCACGCATATCTGAAAGGAATCAATTCCCTGTCATTGTGTTCGTTGAAATTTTACCGTGAAAAGGGCATCGATACTTGGGATCAGTGGCCGTGAATGCTCCAGGTTGAATACGCATCATGGCGTAGATCTGAAAACAGTGGTGTTGAAAATCCCTCCTTTTCAAATCAAAAATGTCAAACGCTGAAGCAGAGCTGGACTGTTGTTGGCTGCGCAGATGCGTATTTTCCACACACTCTAAAAAAAGAAATGCCAGCGATCCATTTTCTACTGTGCGGAAACTCAAATCGGAGACATTTTGGCTGCTTTTGCGCGTTAAAAACGACAAAACAGTGGTCTCAAAGAGACAAAACGCAAAGCAGATCTGCAGTGTCGCCGGATGCACAAAATCATCGCAACGCAAAGAAGAGATGCTTTTGTTACTTTTTGCATCCATGACAGAATTCAAACTGCCGCTGCCAAAACTCGAAACACGACTGTAAGCAGAGCTGCAAAAGAATGACATCCATTCGTTCTGCGCATTCTATCAAGAAACGCAGACACGGCGGCGGTGTTGGAGGCACGAACCGACGTTGGCTCACTTCCCCATTTTTATCTGCTGAGTCACGTGAAAGCCACCTGCGAGGAGACAAATGCTCCACGTCGGGCGCAGTCGTTGATTTGTGTACTTCCCAGCCGTACCGCGTTGGGGCCAGCAAGTGAAGCAGAGTAAATGTCGGCCTCCCGGCGGGGAGGGGTCGACTTTGTAGCGAGTCTGGAACAGTGGGCGGGCGGGAAACACTACAAGTCGCGGGAGGGGGCCGATGACTTCCACATTTTCTACACATCGTTTGATGCCTTCCATCCTATCCACAAAGGAAAGTCATTCCCTTTGCTTGTCCATGTGAAAAAATACCCAATTTGTGTTCAAAATCCAAACAGTTAGCAGAGCAGTCATGTTGTTGAAGGCAATTACAATCGTTTTCTGCGGCGTCATGGATAAGCCAACTGCCCGAGCGTTGAAAGCTTTCTGGTTTGTGTGGCAGTAAATGTGGAACTCCAGTCTCGGACACACGTTTGTAGCAGACGAGGATTTCCGAGGACTATCTCGGAAATGTTCATTAATGCCACAAAAACAACATTCTCGTCATTTTCACCCAACTAGAAATATGGCCGTATAGTCTGCACATTTTTGGGGAAATAACAGTGGGCGAAAGAGAGAGCCTTGAGGAACACCGGGTGAAATATTAACCGTTGGCTATCGAGGATGTGAGGTGAGCGGTTTCAACAGAACTGATAAGTGCATTGTCATGGTTGATCTTACTTGTCAAGACACCCGGCAACTCTTTTTAAATGGTGTGCAAAATGTCATAATACGTTTTCTTTCATTTTTGCGGGCTGTTTTGAAAAGTTCCTCCATGCGTCATTGTGGCAAAACAATCGTTTGCTTCCACTTCAAGGCATCGACGGTCATCATTTTCCTCGCACTCAGTCATGCTCCAGTCGCGGCAGCCACGTCGGATGGCGTCGCCGCACGCCAATTAAGCCCGCGCGTGATGGAAACCAGAACTCCCGATCCCGCGCTTGGAAAACGACACACAAACACAACCCGCTCTGATTTAGGCCGCCGTCATTTGTGACTCGCACGGATTCCTCCAAACCGACGGTTTAAGTTTCACTTTTGCCTTTAATGTGATTTTGATTGAACACACGTGTCGCCCCCCCCCCCCCCCTCGGTCATGACCACGCCACCTGCGAGGAAAGAAACGCGCGATGTCATCCGTAAGCCGGCGGCGGCGATCGGTGATTTGTGTGCTTCTCGGCCGCGTGTTGCGGAGGCGAGCGGGAAAAGCCGAGTAAATGTCAGCCTCGCAGCGGGGGAACACGTCGTTGCGGCGACGCGCTGGCGGGAGGACCATGTTGCATCCATATTTTAGACTTATTTTACGAGGTTCTTTTAAATCGGAAACACAGATGCCGTCTAGATTCTTATTTGGCCCTTAAAAAAATAAAATAAAAAATAAATCCTGGTCCAAAAAAGGGCAAATGACTTCAGAATTGCACTTGAAAGCACATGAGGGATTTTGTGAGAGCTGTCTTTTTAATTTGTTCCAAGAAAATGCAACCTTTACAGTCACGCTGTAGTATTGTGAGGACAAGAAAGTCGCAACATATGAAAAGCACACGTCTAAAAATGTCAATTTAAGAACGTTCGTTAAGCTGCAATATTGAGGTAAAATAACCTTTTGGGAGAACATTTTTTTATCCCCAAGAAAAATGGGTTAAAATTATTTCATTAAAAACCTTACAAAGAATATGACCATTTTTTTTCATCATGTTTTCAGGAAAAATTGGGAGTGATTTTGGTGAGAATTCCGCAATGATCTGAAAAACGTTTTGACAAAAAAAAGTGATACAAGAAAAGTTGTCATCTAATTGAAAGAATATCTTCACAACATTATGATAACGTTTTTAACGTGCAACATGTGTTTTTATACCTTGGTGGAAAAAAAAAATCTGAAAGTGAAAAGATGATATTATGAAGAGGGGGCAGGGGAAGCTTCAATTTTCTGAGCAACATAAGATGGCGTGCCTCTTCAAGGTGTTTGTGTTTCCCCATCGGCAGGCGATGCTTCTGAGTCGCGACGGTCAGTATCTGCTGACGGGCGGCGACGGCGGCGTCATCTCCGTCCTTCGGGTGCACGACCTCAAGCCGCTGTTTGCCTACCCGGGCTGCGATGCCGGCATCCGCTCCATGGCCATGTCACATGACCAAAGGTCAGCAAACTGCAGCCGCTTCACCAAAACACTCCCGGTCGCCATGAGTGCCTGACCGATTTTATCTGCTTTCTGATAAAATCATCATAATTGATTTTTTTCACACATATGATCACACTATCACAAGATGACGAATTGGCAAAAAAAAAAAAAAATCTGCCAATTTTTGTCTGTTAAATGAATAGCACACGACAAAGTGTTATACAGCAATCAAACGCCCTTCCTGCGATTCATATCTTTATTGTTGTGTTAAGGGCGCAAAAAATATAGTTATTTTACCCATTCGCTATTAGATTAATCGGCTGATTAATCACTTCTCGGAATTTTCCTCTGCCAAAAATCGGCATCGGCCACAAAAAAAACAAAAAACAAAAGCTAGATCGACCCAGTCCACGTAGTCATCACCTCACTTCACCAACTGCTGAAAGTTCCATTTAAAATGTACCTGAACAAAAGTTAATCCATTACTAAATAAATAAAAACAGTTCTTTAGCATTACACATAACTAACTAACTAGCGTATTTTCCACACTAAAAGGCGCACCGAAAAGCCTTCCATTTTCTTAAAAGCTCACAGCACGCCTTAAAATCCGATGCGCCTTGTGTATGGTCATTACGGTAATATGTCGACCCCAAAACGGCTCCTTGCTCGAGACATGCTGACAACGCAGAGTTCAAACTTAAGGCGATCGGTTACGCAGTTGAACACGGACATAGAGCAGTGGCGAGAGAGTTCAACGTTTACGAGTCAATGTTATAACTTGCTGTTGGTTAAGTGAACTGTGTCGCTGCTTTATTGAATACGTTTTACTGACATCCGATCGTTCTGTTTGCATTTCCTTGAGCGTAGCTCCATCTAGTGGGTGCATTGTAGATTGCGTCTTGTAATGCGGTGCGTCCAGTATATGAAAAAAATTACAATCTAGGCCATTCTTTGAAGGTGCGCCTCATAATCCAGTGCGCCTTTTAGTGTCGAAAATACGGTAACTAACGAAATAAATACATAGGTGTTGCGGGAATGATTCCAGAAATAAAATAACTGCCCGTGTGGTTGATGTGATGCAGGTGCATCATCACGGGCATGGCGTCGGGCAGCATCGTGCTTTTCTACAACGACTTCAACAGGTGGCACCATGAGTACCAGACCAGGTACTGACCCCAAACCCAACCAACCAAAACCGCATCACACGCGTGACGCAAACATCACCCTGTCAGCGGCGCCGTGCGGAGTCGATGCTGAATGTATCCCAGCAAGAAGTTATTTTTCAAAACCGCCACAGAAGAAACTGATATATATATATACATATTATATATTTTCTAGATGACAATGAAGAATTTTTTTTTCTGTGGGGGGGTGTGAGGGGTTGCGCTTGGTTATCATGTGGTTTAAAAACAAATCTATTTTTAGCTGTAAGAGTCTATTTTCCTCTTTTCGTATCACACGTAACAATGCAAATATTTCCCGCGTACTTTAGGGTGAATGTTGTACTTTGTGTGTGCGTGTTTGGGGTTGATGAAGTTGCAACATTTTCACTAGTTGCTAATCGAAGGGGCTTTATACAAATATGTATATAAATCTATATCAGTATATAGATATATACACTTTCACTGTTATCTTCCGTATTTAAAAATGTTCATCTGCGCATCATTGGCTTACTTTTTTTGTTGTTGTTGCATAAATGACTGAGCAATCGAGAAACGACGTGAAAAAAGTTCACCGGCTAACATTAGCGAGGTAAGAGGAAGGTTTTCTCGCTTTACCGTGTCACGTGACTACATCCAACCAGTCATCACGAGAATTACATCGTTAAACTGACATCTGATGGGTTTTTTCCTCCCTCTTGTGTTGTGTGTGTGTGTGTGTGTGTGTGTGTGTGCGTGCGCGCACGTGTAGGATTCTGACAAATAAATGGAATTTTCTAACGTCAATTTATGGCCTGACTGGTGACTTGCCAAACATCCAAAAATGGAGACATTCCCCCAAGGTTTTTTTTTTTTTTTAAATGCAACACGGGTGTGAAGCACTTGTCAAAAAGTGCAAAATACTAGTTTCGGCATTCACAGGGAAGCCTTACGCTTTACACTGTCCATGTTTTGTTTTGGAAAAAAAAAATGCAACACAGGTGTGAAGCGGTTCTCCAAAAATGTTTATCCACAAAATTGCAATGTGTAGTCATTTTTGAGTCGGTGAAGAAATATTTCACACGGGTGTAAAATATGAATTATACATCAGAATTTTGGTTTTGCAATTAAACAAAAAACAAACCTGCAAATGCATTTCACTTTATACAGAAAAAAACGTAACACAGATGCGAAGCAATTCTCATAAAATGTTTTGACGTGGCGAAATGATTCAGTGAAGAACAATGCAACGAGTTTGTGTTCAGTGATTCACAGTAAAAGCTAAATTTTTCCGTGAAACAGTGCTCATACTAATAAATAGTTCAGGGAAACGGGGGACATCAAAATCTGACCGCATATTTCCGTTCATAGTAAATACTTGACTGTGTGGGTTCAATTCAACACAGATATGAAGCAGTTGTCAGAAACAGTACGGCTAAATAGTCTTTCAAGGAAAAGCTAAATCTGCAAGCGCGTCTCAATTCATCCAGCACATTTTTGACCTTGCGAGGCAGGCGAGGAGCAGTTCTCAGAAACAACACTGGACTTATATCGTTATTTTCTGTTAAATGTCCCGTAAAGCGCTTTGTTACGGCTGCAGCTATTGTGACGGCGCGATATCACTAAAGATGCATTGTATTTAATTATACAGCTAAAAATAAGTTCAGTGATTCACAGTAAAGCAAAACGCTAATATAGGTTTCTCTTTGTGCTTGGAAATAAAATGTGAGGCGGTTGTGAAGAAGTTGTCAGAATGTGATGAAATAGGAGTTCGGGTCATTGGCCAATAGTTTGGTTCGACGAGGAGACTGAAGTGTGTGAGTGGAGAAAGACGCTTGTTGCCCTCTTGTGGCCAATCGGGGTACTAACGAAATTATGAATAAAGTATTCAGGATTTGGTTCCAGCCGTATTTCAAAATGGAATTATGAAAAAAAAATAGTCCCTTAAATTTCCGCATACAATACTGCAAAATAAATGGGAGATAATTTTATTTATTTATTGTAAGCGGTAAATTACTGCTGATTTATGAAAAAATAAATTCCACTTCTTCAAGTCAATAGTTAAGAGTCTAAATAAATCCTATGACATCATCGATTTGGGTATGCGGTTGTCTGACTGAAGCGAGGCAATGTACAGTCAGTACAAATGCACAGTCTCGCAATTCCAAAGCACAATCTGAAATGTGTCGTCAATTAAAATGAATTCTGCTTGACAAGACTGATAAAAGCAACATTCACTCCACTTGAGTCCTTCCTCAATAAATACAAACAAGTCTCGTTTGGCTCAGTGTCAGACCTTGCCATGTCGTGTTTCAAACCCCCTCCATGAGCTCCTGGGCGACCCCCGTCCCCTCGATGGCGCCGAAGCCGGGCGGCGACGGGGGCGAGGCGGAGGATAAGGGCGGCGTGGACGGCGGCGAGGGGAACGAGAGCGGCAGGAAGACCACGTGCTTGACGGGACAGTCGGGGGTCGTCGGCGACGACGAAGAAGTCGGGGCACTTGGAGAAGCGTCCGGGGATTTGGGGGGGTCCGGTGATGGCGGCGGCTGGGCGGCGAGCTGGAGGGTCTCCTTATCAAGGGCCGTCTTCTGGTACGAGAGATGAGGAAAAAGTCCCAGTTAAGGTTTCAGCGAATTGCAAGAAGCTTCTCTTGGTTGGAGCCACCAAAGTCTACTTTTCAAAATGGTTATATTAGATGCAATCTATTCCATGCCTTTCATGGTGCGTGTATGTGATTTTGTTGTAGTTTTTAGATATGTATATTTTAAGAGCAAGCAACAGTTATTTCAAACGGGCAAAAGGGGTTACAACGTTTTCATTGCCATTTGGTCCCAGACGGTCAGCACAAAAAACTGAGCTGTTTTTCAGGGGCCAAAACAACATCCAACCGTTTTCTCAATCAGCTTATCCTCAAGAGGCACGCTGGAGTTTATCCCAGCCGTCTTCGGGCAGTAGGCGGGGGGGGGACACCCGAACCTGGTTGCCAGCCAGTCATGGTGCACGCATAGACAAATGACTATCTGTGCCCACTCATGCATGACGAGGGACAATTTTCAAAATGTTCCATCAATCTGCCAAGCACGTTTTCAGAAAGAATGGACAAAACCTACGCGGGCACGGTGAGAACACGCAAACTCCGCACAGGGAAGGCCGGAGCCAGAATGGAACCCACAACCTCTTCACTGTGACGTCAACGCACGAACCAGTCGGCCACCAGGCTGCCACGAAAAGAACATTGTCAGGCTAAAAATAACTCGATCACAGCTTTTCTCTTTCTCCACTAGATGGCATCAGAGCTCCGTTACAGTGAGGAAAAAGTGGAGCGGGTGGGACGCTTTTCTTTCTTTCTTGAATATATTTTAGTCAAGAGCTCATTTCACACAGCAGAAGGAGCAACATTTGAAAGACAAGCGCGAGTGTGACGATGAAGAAGAACAGGAGACGATGGCAGGAAGTCAAGTGTGACGTCCGGAAGCCGGCCTCTGAAAATCCCAGCAGACGTGTTTTGGGAGGTTTTAGCGGCAGGACGACATGAACTCTCATGTCCATTTCCAACAAATATGAACTACAAATTCTGACTTAATCCCTTTGGTGACCTTCCCGGCGAGGCGTTTGCATGTTGCATGGCCGTCGGCTTCCTACGTGCCCGCAAACGGCCTAATTTTGAACGTTGGGTCGACTTGGGCCTTGAAACGCTTTGCGATGTTCTCTTACCATAATGAGCGAGACGGCCGCCGTGGCGTCGCCTTGCTTGGCCGTCGAGCCGAAGTGCGTCCTCAGCTTCCCCGCCACCTCGGCCTTCATGTTATTCTCGGCCTTGTTGACGTCCTCCTGAAAAGCGGCGCCGCGTGAGCACGGCGGGCACTTCGTGCGCCCAACGAACGTGCGTGCGGCCCTACGAGCGAGTGAGATACCGTCACCCAAGGGTGCGCCTGGACGTCCCGCGCCGAGTAGCGAGCCTCCGCGTTGACCAGCAGCATCTTGCCAATCAGCTCCTGCGGTGGGACACGGTGCACAAACGCAATTCCAAATGTGTCGATGCGGCTCTCGTGAAAAGGTGCACATCGTTAGATGAGCCCAACCTTGGCGGAGTCGCTGATGTCGTCCCAGTAAGGACTGGGATAGTCCACCCGGCCCAGTAGAATTTGCTCAAACAGCTCCTCCTGCTGGTTGCTCTCACTGAAACGCGCCGAGCAGAGGCGGTCGTGAACACGAACGCAATCGCACAGTCAAATGTGGAAGTGGTTAATTTGTGAATTCTCGTCCCGTCGGGACGCACCTTCGAAATGGAGGGAAGCCACACAGCAGGACGTATGCGATGACGCCCGCGGCCCAGATGTCCACCTTGACGCCGTAACTGCGGAGCAACGCGCGGTGTTTTGAATTGTTCGCGTGACGCGAACAAACAATACAAAGTGGCATTGACATCCGAACAGCTGGCGATGACATTTGCGGTTTTAGAAACGAACACAACCGGTTGAGCAACACATTTAGACAGACAATGAAGCACGACTCACAGGCATGTATTATTTTTCTATTTGTCCTCGACGACAGTGATTCTCAAAGCGTGGTATAACTACCACTAGCGGTATGAAAAGAACAACTGAATTAAATGCTCAAACGTCCTGATGTTAGAGTGGCTTCAACCATTTTTTAAGACATTCGGTATATTACATGTGTTCAGTGTCATTCAGTTGTATTTAACTTTTAAGTAAGCAAAGATATGCACGTAATCTTTTTGCACTGTTAAAATGCTCATTTCGATTCATTTCAGCAATTGAAAGTACCGCAACTATATTTCTTTGCAAATGGACGAACGCGACGACAAGACGAAGCGCCTCACCCCGACTCCGTAATGATTTCCGGCGCCACGTACGTGGGCGTTCCGCACACGGTGTACAAAGGTCCTTCCGCCACCGTCGCCAGGCCAAAGTCGCCGAGCTTGAGCGACTTGGTGCCGTCGGGATTTTCCAACACCTGCCGGGTACACGGCATCGGTGACGGCGCGCCGATGCGGGCTGAGCCAAAATCAAAAACTGACCAGTAGGTTTTCCGGCTTGATGTCTCTGTGGACGATGTTCATGTCGTGAAGGTAACGCAAGGCGGCGGCCAAGTTGCGCACCATGACGCCGGCGCTCCTCTCCGTGTATTTGGCGGACGACGTGATGGCGTCGAATAAGTCGCCGCCCTGCAAAGCACGCCGGTAACTCACCAATTTATCAACTTGATCACTCCACAATGACGTTGACAGAGTGGCGTTGACTAGTCGCGAACCACCAAAGAGTCAAGAGGGAAAAATTGATCCATTTTTTGGGCACACACGATCAAATGGAAGGACAAAAGGTCTGTGATTATTTTCAAGTATAAGGGGCCAGTAATTGCACATCTATACCACAAGCTGAGAGAGATCAGAAAGCATCAACACCATGCAGCTAACATGTACACAATCATGAGCGCATGTTACATAGAGGACAGGATTCAGTCAATTTTCAAACAAACCAAGCAGCTAGCACATGAGGCTCATCCGTCGTGTTAGCATCTATCACGAGCCTAAATAACATGCCAGCCGTAGGTACGTCTTTGAATTTCACTTTTGATGGTGCCCGAGGTGCATTGGAAGACGACAAAACAGGCCGCGGATTGGAAAAAAACAAACAAAAGCAATCAATTCAAACGAACACCACCACCAAGATTCCACCAGAGGGCGCCAAAGTAACAGTTGCATTGCTTCTGCTTTTTAGCAAAGAATGGCGGATAAGTTCATTCATAAAACGAACTGTGGATACTTAGGCGACGCAGTCACTGCTCTGTATTGAACATAAATCAACAGTGTGCGTCAAACGTGTACCTTGACCAGCTCCATGACGAGACACAACTGCGAGGGCGTGTCCACCTCCTCCACCAGCATGATGATGTTGGGGTGCTTCACCCGCCTCAGCACGGACACCTCATTCTCGATCAGGTGCTCCTGCCAAAACACACTCGGATTAAAAACAGGATCAGGAATGAATAAAGAAAGAAAAAAAAACCCATTAACAGCTACCTTGTCGCGGCACTTGGCCTTGTCGATGATTTTCAGGGCAAACTCTCTTCCCGTGGCCCTGAGCAGACACGCCGCAATTAGACGGCAGCCATAACCGTAAAAAGAAAAGCATTTGAAGAGCTCAGCGGGGAGCAAAGACAAAGTTAATGGAGCGAGAGAAGAATTAGCAAAGAGCTCGGAGAAATTAATGGACCCTTAAAGGAGGAATTCACTGGCAAAAAAAAAAAAAAAACGCTACAATAAGTGAATGCTGCTGCGAGGTTGTTTATGCGATACAGTGGCGGCGCTCACTCCACAAAAGTCGGCAGTTTGGCAAACAGTGAACATGTCGTCAACAAAGAGGCTTCAAGCTGTTTGGAAGTTTGCTGTTCAATGAAAGCCGAAACAAAGACAACTACACGTTTTTGGAATTGAAGCAACGACATAAGTTGCGTCTCACGACAATCCATTTAGCTTAATGCTAACATATAATTGAAGACACCATTCAAACGTTAGCGGGTGGCATCGGTAGTTTCGGTTTTTGAACCCTCTAAGCCGTGGATCTTTGTCGGGGTGGGGAGGAAAATATATGCTCCTCCAAAATGTTGATAAAATATTTTGGCACATTTTTTTTTTCTACGTAGACATTTCCAGACAACATACTTAGTCTGTAACGTAACAAACAGTCTTGCAGTTTCAGTTAATTAGCTCCCTCTATTGGTGTAAAGTTGGCACTGCAGTCAAGCAATGAAATAAATTAGATGGGGGGGACTGTAAATATGACGTTTTAATGTGACAAATTTCACATTTTAAGGTCATGAATCTCAGGTTTTACGTAATTATCTTCGAAACTATAACGATAACCTATTCTTGCAAATACATTGTTTACGTTTAGGTCTGAGTTAAATAAACATTGGATGGGCTGGGTCACTGCGTTTTTGTTTTGTTTTGTTTTTTGCGCTACTTATGGTGCTTACCACTGTACCAACAGGCTCATCGAGGTGAACATACCTCTCGACGCACTCTCTCACCACAGCAAAGTTGCCGTCTCCGATGACTTTCCCGATGACGTATTTCTCCAGGACGACGGAGGAGGTCTGGTCGCTATGGTGACCGTTAACTGTAGAATTGAAGCACAGTATCAACAGACGACGGTCACACGGGTTCTTTTGGACAGGATGGCCAGTCCGCATTGTTGCGGATGAGAAGAAGAACGTAACGGAAAGGAAAAGATGAGAACGGGAAGGAGGGTAGAGCATGCGATCTGGAAAGAGAGAGGAAGCAAGATGATGAAAGATGGCGGGAAGCGAAAAGGAGAAATGAGAAGACCGAGCCAAAAGGCGACAAGGAAACGGGAGCGGACGAGAACGAGGAAAGGAGACCGGGGCGTACCCTCTGGACTGGTTGTCTCCCCCTGGTGGTCGTTGAGCGAGCCGCTGACGTTTGAATTGGAGCTGTGATGTGAAGGAGCCGTCTACGGAAGTCCCAAAGGAACAAATATCATCACAGTTGGCCTTCAAATCAAATCGATGCTGTAATCACCGTGGCAACAGGAACCCGCCTGTCTTATCTAACCCATTGCGTCTTTCATGCGTGTGCTTTTAAGACCACATTGAGGGACTTGGGTTGATGTGAAGTCGGCAGCTTCCATGTCACCGAATCCTAAAATCCGTCGCTAATTCTCGACTCGGCCTACGAAGGGGGCGTGCGCCTTTGCCAATTGGCTGCATCAGCCGTCTCAATCTAGACTCTGTGTCGTCTGCAAGCATCAATAATCCGGCGATAAAGCAGATTAACATTTCCACGCGCCAGGAAATACTCCCAACATGCCAGCCGCGATACAGAATTGATTTTGAAGTAGGTCAAGAGCATCGCGGGCCTGCCTCTGAGCTACGCATCGCCTACCTTGAGAGCGGGGAGGCTTTGCGGGCTGGTGGGCGACGGCGTGGACGACTTGGCGGACCTCGACGTGGCGACGTGACCGTTTACTGCGTGGAGAAAGATATAACGCTTGTGCTATCGCGTCTTTGTGTATATTAAAACAAAACAACAAAAAAAAGGCTCGGGGTTAGCATGCGTTGCATGTCCTAAACTCACCCGGAGATTTAGAAGGACACTGAGCGGTGGAGTAGCGGGTTGCACGCCTCGCTAAAAGCCAAGATGTGGATTTGGAGAATAAGACAAGACGGGAGAACAGCCTGGAAGAGCGCCACGTTGTGGTTTACCTCCGCCAGGAGACTTGCTGCGTCGCGAAGGTCCAGGACTCTTGCTCGTCCGGTTGGTGGTGACCGAACGACCGTGTGACGACTTCAGCACTTTGCACTCTGCCAAACGTTGAGACAAGATCAATGGAAATGTTGTCGCGATGGTCAAAGAAGGCCTACAAAGACTGAGAGTCGACCGCACGACGGCACATCGTCACGATGCCACGACGATACGGAAGCGTGAAGTGATGTTCACTCATTTGTGATGAAATTGTACTTTAGGTTCATGGAAGACTTTAAGTGTCGATTTCCGCGTTCAATTTCTTTATTTTTTTTCTAAAGTATGTTTCTCCACATTTCTTACAGAACGTAAATATACAGAAATGAGCTCAAATGTTCGTTTTCATCGATTGTCCCTTTGGCAGATGACAGTTTGATGCAAATACGTCATGGACAGAGAGAGGCTAATGTGAAGTGTCTTTTAACAAAACAAGTGCGTTGGTTTTGTTTAAAGCTTGAAATGATTCACGGTGGCTGGTTGAAGACTCCAAATTGTCTTGGATGTTCATAAAAATAAAAGAGAATTTGACGACCAATGTCAGTGCTGGTGTTGGCGGGTCAGGACTGCAAAGTGTTTCGTAAATAAACTCTTTGCCTTTATTTCAGCATAAGCCTAACCGACACATTTATGCATTTAAAAACGAAAAAAAAAAATTTTTTTAAATCAGATATCGTTTATTGTAATGCAGGTTCATTTTGCTTCGGAAGAGGACCTTAAAAAATCAAATCAAATCATCGCTAATTAACCCTTTCATGCACCAATGATGATAACCCGATAACACGATTGGCTGTCCACTATCACAATACTGACGAAAAAAAAAAAAAAATCGTAATTTGATTATTTTCCAGCATTGTTCAAGCCCTACTCTCAACTGTATTAGCTGTTGACATGACATCAGTGAACACGGCATTGTCTTGGATTGGATCGGGAAGCGTCTTGCGTCGTTTGTTCGGCTGATAAAACTGCAGGGAACAAAAAAAAAAAAGGTGCAACAGGATGTCAACGCTTTGGACCGAAATAAACTTTTGATTCCTTCCCTCGAGGGTGCTTCGCATTGGCCACACTTCCCGTTCCTGACCCCTCGTCAACCAATCAATGAACGAACTTAAATCAATACCTCTCTCTCTCTTTGCACCAATCAAAAGCGGAGCCTTACAAAAACAAAACTC
This sequence comes from Hippocampus comes, assembly GCF_001891065.2. Taxonomy (NCBI): domain Eukaryota; kingdom Metazoa; phylum Chordata; class Actinopteri; order Syngnathiformes; family Syngnathidae; genus Hippocampus; species Hippocampus comes. The sequence goes on from NW_017842060.1 coordinate 2,899,322, forward strand.
CGCCGCAAAAAACAAAGAAGGGAAACACCCACCGCATACAGTACATACACACCCACGACACGCTCTGTGGTCCAAAGCACCAAAGAAGTTCGCGAGCACGAGTGAGAGGAGAAAGGCGACAGTGGACAACACCTGCAATAACACGACACCAAACCACGACGACAGACGGACGCGTGCGCAGTTAGTCGGGAGGGGGCCTACCCGTCACAAAGGCTGCGGAAGCCTTACCGCTGTGATCCAACGCAAAGTCGTCGTGGGCGTAGCGGTACTTCTCCGGGCCGCACGCGATGAACACGTCGTCGTCGCCGAAGAAATCCTGCAAGCACGTGATCTGGAACAAAAGCGCGCCGAATTTTTGGTGCATCTTGTTTTATGATAAAGACGGTCGAGCAATTTCATGTTGATGGGATTTTGGTGACTCTGAAATTTCTTGGCTGCTTCTTCATGGAATTGGCCCCTCCAAAATGGCTACCTCAATATATATATAGATTTTTTTTTTTTTTTTTTAATGGGCGGGGAGCATGTGTGCGTGGACCGGCAGGTGAAATCAGGTAATTTTTGGGTCGCTCCATTGTCGACGGGCGACTTATTTTTGCTGGTCGAAGTGGGGGAAAAAAAAAAAAAGGTTATTTTAGTGAGTGAAAATTAAATATTAACAGGAAAAAAAAAACAAGAATGAACTGAAACTACATCTTCTGATGATAAAAACTAACTATAATGATTCTCAAAAGCCTCCTTTGTGAATTAATATCACACATGAGCTTTCAAGGTTCATTTTAAACGGATGTATTTTGATATTGCCGTCCATCCGTAGAGAAGAAAGGATGTCAAAGTTTTAGTAAAACATATATTTTTTTAAATCTTGCACTCAACAAATATTCCATGTTTAAATAAAACTAAGACTAAAACTAATAAAAAGGAAAAGAAAATGAAGCAAGTCTGGGAAAAAAAAATCTAAAGTTCATAACAAACAGGCATGTTTTAAAAACTAATGTAAACTGAAAAAAAAAAAAAAAAAAGTCAAAACAAAATAAAAATGGCAGCGTCATGAAAAATCCAAAACTATTCCAACCCGGGTGAGAACAGAGAAGAAATACCAAGCATCCAAATGCGTCCCTCCGCTGCTGTTGTACATGTAAACAGTGGGAAGGGAGAAACTGCAAAAGATGAGTTCAATGATCGCCTCCGCATGTTGGTAACCACGTCATCTTCATAATCGCATGTTGCTGCGTGCAGTGTGGGTGCGAGGTGTCCCGAAAAAGCAAACGCCACCTAGAAAGGAGCGGCGGGAGAGAACAGCCGAAAATAGCTCAGGTGGGCAGCAGGCGCAGTCATCGGTGCTACTAAACGGGACTGAAGCACATTGACTGAACAAAAAGAGGGTCCGGCGTGTCTGCTTCCGTCCACCCGTGGGATCCGCTTTTAAGCGCAAGCGCCGCAAACCACAACATGTTTGACATCCTTAAGCCGGGTAGCGTGATTTTGTTGTTGGAATTCGCCAGCTGAGCACCACACCGGGGAGACGAATGTTACGGTTGCCGTGGCAACCGACGCCTGCAGGGGCGGCGGCCTCAACAGTCACGGCGTGGCTATTGCGGCATCGGGGGTGATCGGCACGGTGCCGCGAGGGGCGATGACCGCCGAAGGACGACTGGCGTGGAAACGTCGCCCCGCCCCTCGCGCGAGGCACGACGGATGCCACAATGAGGTCAAATCTTCGGTTCCTCCCGGCCGACGAAACCAAACACGCACCCAAACACCAAAATTGAGGACATGACCGACGGATTGCACACGGTGGGCAAACTGATCGCCAAACGGGGAGCGAGACCCGACATCTCGGATCATTCGCCTCGGCGGCCAACGAGAGACGAGCGCATCGGCGCGCGCATTGGAGAGGACAGTTGGAGGTTGGAAAGGGGTCAAAAAAAAAAAAGGAGGCCATCTTTGTCAGCCGGGATTAACCATCACGCCGCCAGAAAGGTTGGAACGTCGTTGGGAATGACGCCTTGTCGCAACAACTCAAGCGCAAAGCTCGTTGAGCCGCGCGTGGCCGCAATGGCAGGGCAGGAAGACAACGAGGCACGTGATGGGGGGACGGAAACAAATCTGGGTGGGCTCTTTGCCACTTGGTAGGATTTCAAGCCATTTGGTGGCCTGGTTTTTGTTGGGGTTTTTTTTTTCTGTTGTCACGTTCTTCGAGACTGATTCCGAACTGTGCGCTGAAACAGTTTTGTGGTTTTGCGTCATTGAGCAGAGCTGATAGAATCGGCGCTACGAAAAGGTCGAATGAAGGCGGTTCCGTCCTCGCTTGGAGGCTCCAAAAACGCGGCTCACCGCTGCTCCAAAAGCCACCACAAAAGTTTCCGCAAGACCTGCTACCAATCGACATTCCTTGCCCTTCACGTTTGGCGAGCTGCACAAAAAAAAAAAAAAAAATCCCCACTTTTGTCTTTCCGACCTGCCGAGAGGCAGTTGTCGGACAACAGTAATAACACAGCCGAGTGGCGGGGGTTCCGCTCCCCCAACGTGATGCCGACTGGACCTGAAAAGAGCGTTTGAGAGGCTGATGACATCATACAATGGAACACAATAGACGCCGTCCCCATTCTTGCCCCGCCCCGCCCCCAGCCTTCAGGCTTTCTACACACAACCCAACCAACCCCCAAAACAAAACAAAACTGTCTCTCTGTTGTCTGCTGGACTTTTTGCAACTATTTGGAGTGTGGGAAAGTCAATGATTTAGCCTCGCAAACTTTTAGCAGCGGTTCGAAAATGCTCGATAACTTCCAGCGTGACGTGCGGTCGGGACAAAGCAAATTTCTCCTCCGATGACCTAAATGCTGGCGCTTTAATCCACACTTGGCCCTGAAAACTATCAGATGGCATCCCCGTGCGACGCTGACCGCGCCAATCTGTCTGAGGCCGCTGCCGCCGTGGCACGTTGCCCCCCGATGACGAACCTGATCGTCGGTGAAACCTTTTGACGAGGGCTGCTTTGGAGAATCGGGGCCAGCAAGGCAGCATGGAAGATGATGCCACAGTCGTTCAAGGTGGAGATAAGCCAAAATCGGTCGTGTCTTTGATCCGCAATGTTGCTGAGAGCCATAAAATGGCCTTTATTTGCTGTTGCTCGGTTGATCACCCGATCAGAGACAACGTGAGGCTTCATATTAACACCAGTCAAGTTCAAAAAAGTTAACAAATTCAATGGCGTAGGCAAAAATAAATAAATCCAAATTTTAAACAGCCTTCCTATTGGGGCTCATTTGGACGAACTTCTTCGAAGGATTTCATCAAAGTATGAGCGCTGAAATTAATCTAAAACGGTGTCATGGGGTCATTTTTTTCCCCCTATCTTTCCAGGCCCATTTTTTCGCAGATATCTCCTCCAAAATGGCTGCTTCCAACAAACCGATGCCCTTTTCAATCAGCAGTCCTAACCAAGCTTCATTTGGTGTCATAAAACCCGCAGCAAACTAGGCGGGTGAAAACCAATCCAAGCCTTGGCGACATAAATTGATGAAGCCGACACGGATGAGAGGCAAAACGTCTTTAAGACAAAACAAAGCGGTCCCAAGTTGCGATACTCGTGTGACCCGATAAACGGGCGGGGGCGGGGGGTTTGGGGCCACTGAACTTTTGACCAACAAACAGGATCTGTATGAGTCCCACGTTAGTCTGAGGCGATACAATCGACAACAGGCGGCACGTATCCAAAAAAAAAAAAAAAAAAGAGGGAGAAGCTCTTTAAGAGCAGATGTTCCAATTATCTGCGCTAGGGCCCGTTTCCTCTCCCTGCCGAGTTGTTTACCTTCCGAGTTGCAGATACTGAGACCTTTGGGATAGAAGTGGACTTGGTGGGTGCTAAAACGGTTCCGTGCGAAAAGGTGGAAGTACACAAAAATATCAAGGAGAGTGTGATCACAAAAAAAAAAGAAAGAAAAAGAAAAAAAATATCGGGACCGCGACCTTTGAACCCGCGAGAGAGGTGAGGTTGATTGTATGATGAGCTCTTGGTGAAGTTCAACAACGTAAAAATGAGATTCTGTCTTCAAAGCGGCGGCTGATAAGCGGCGAGAATGAACATTCAGTCTGAAGAGGACAAGTCAAGAGAGAGCACCATTGTGCGCACGCACGCACGCACGCCACCTGACAGCTGAGCTTGGGCGCTCCCTTCCAGTTTATCGGTCTAATTATCCGGTGGTGGCATGGAGCCCCAGTAGATTGCGGGGGGATCATGCGGGCACGTGTGCGACACCCCACTACTGTTTGTGTGCCTGCAGTTGGTGGGACTCCAATGGCGTCTGCAGGGCGGGTGGCTGGGCCCCCCCCTTTTTTTTTTTTTTTTGAAGGAGGAACAGATGGTAGGCTGCAGCTGGGGGGGCGTCAGCCCTCAGAGGGTGTGTTGTGTCCGCTGTGTTTATTGGCTTGGCTGAGTGAGCAAGCAAAGGGCTTTCAAGGAAAATAAAAAGCGGCCTTTGGACTCCAGGAGATAATGTTGAGTGAAAATGAAAAAGAATTGACGATTTAACTTCGTATGAAATGTTGATTACAGACCGGTAAGTAGTTTTTTGCTGTTGTTGTTTGTTTTTTCAGGGATGGGTGGGTGGGGTGGTCGCACGTGCTCAAGCACTCACCTCATCAGATTTTAAGAACGCGTTGCAGCAATTGAACAAGAGGGACGAGTTGGAACGGGGTGGGCGCGAACTTGACTCGCGCACGACGGAGGCCTCCAACGTGTCTTCATTTGCGCCTCATCGACGTGACTGCGACATGTAATTACGTGCGCACGGGATTGTATGCGTTTTAATTACTAAGACCGCTGACACAGCTGCAGCTGATAAATCGCTGTCTACACCGGATCCCCAAACTGCTCAAAATGGAGTGCGCTACTCGGCCGCGACCAACAGGGGCGCCCCGAAGTCAGTCTGGTTCTGACGAAGAACGATGTGGGCAGTTGACCTCGATGGAGGGAATGATCTGTGAACGCTGCGTTAATTCTGCTGCACACGAATGGCTTACTTGGACTTCTGGGGTGAAGCATCATCGAAAATGAAGCTGATTTCTGATGTCATGGAGACAACGGGGAGTTTTTTTTTTGTTTTAGGGCAAAGTTGACTGTATGTGCGCAGCTGCTGCGGCAGCCATGTTTCAGGCCACTGTGGACAAAACGCGGGTGAGACGGCGATGGGCAAACATGACAGATTTGACATGTTTGACCTGACAAACATTTGAGTGAATTCGTTTTTGATGGAAAACTAGTTGGATCATTTTTTTTTTCCCCGGCAGTGTACACTGGCAGAAGCGGCATTCTGGACCAACTGGAGATGCTTAATGGAGGATTACTTGACTCCAACGTAAAGTGCATTGCAGTAATTCAGCTGGGATGTGACGATGGCATGAATGACTGCTTCAAAGTGCTCATGAGAGGTTTTACTTTAGCCAGCTGCCTAAAATGAAAGAAGCTGGATTGATCAACGGCACCAATTTGCCGGTCCAATTTAAAATGCTGACACCGATGCTCATGCTGCCAGGCCAGGCCAGGCCAGGCCAGGCAGGGGATTCGTTTGACTCTGCCAGGGCAACAAAGAAGCTCCAAAGCTGCCAGCTGTCCACTTGTCAAACCGCGGCTACCGTTGCCCCTGGCGCCATATTGGAAACGAAGCCCTTCAACACTCCATCGGGCATTCAACAAAGAGACTTACTTGCTTGCCTTGTAGCGTGTAGAGCCTCTTCACGGCACCCGAGTCCAGCTTGACGGCGTCTGTGATGTCGGCGAGCACCTGCTCAAAGGAGTGCGCCGTCTTCCTGTTGAGCAGGACGCGCACGGCCTTGCGCGGTTTGACGCCGCTGCGCACCACCGTCACCAGTTTGGGCTTGATGAAGTCTTTGGGCTGGCGCTGCTGCTGCTGCTCGCCCCTGGGCGCCACCAGCGACGACAGGGAGCGCGACGTGCCCGTCTTGCTGCCCACGGCCCAGTTAGGGTTGACGTTCTTGGCGTAGTCCACGCGGCGGAAGGGCTCGTTGGAGGCGCACACGTAGCTTTCTCCTAGAGGGGAAGAGAAAGGCAGTGGAACATTTGGTTCGGGGACCACAGAGAACGTCAACGAACGTTTGTTTGATTGACACACGCCACTATTTCTTAGGGCAGGGGTCACCAACCTTTTTGAGAGTGAGAGCTACTTCGTGTGTACCGATTGTGTGAAGGGATATCAAATTGATACACGTCTGTAATAACATTTGTACAAATTACATTTAATAATATTAGGAATGTGTTATTTTGCATACTTAATGATTTTAATTTTCAGGCTCTGATCATCTTAAAGATGCGGGCACCAGGTTGGTGACCCCTGTCTTAGAGCTTGCGTCGTAAAAGCAAGAAGAGACCGTGGAGCGACCATCGGATGTCCATCCGGACCGAATTGGCCATACGCAGTCTTAAATTGAAAGGGCTAACAAACTTTGTCAGAGAGCAAATCTAATGAGCAAACAAAAGCTCCTCAAATCAAGAGATCGCCCGGGCACTGACGCGTTCCTCATTTGAAGGCCAAGTATCGAACCACGTCAACAAAAGGCAGGCTCGGCCTTTTCAACATTGGCCCGCTGAGCTGCTGCGCTGGCCTTCATCCAAGGCGAGATTTTCTGCCAGCATTCCAGTCGGGGAGTGGACACGCAAATATTTCCCCCTCAGAGCGAGCACAAAGTGTGAGGCTGGCAGCGGATCGGTCTGATTGCGGCGCTTGAATTTTGATCCACTAAGCACAGCTGATCAATCCGCCTCTGATCAGGCGATGTGCATGTGGGAAGCAGTTGATGAGCGGCGCACAGGCTAATCCTTTCAAACCTACGTGCCAGGGCCACGCTGACGTTTCCTAATGTGTGTCAAGAGGAACGAAACGGAGCTTCTCGGTGTAACAAGGCCGTTTTGACGAGGTCTCCCTTGATACTTGGCTTGATTCGGCTTGCTAATTATATAGCGAGGCCACAGAAGGAGGCCGGGGACTTTTATGCGGCTGTCATTAAACTATTGGGGTGGGGTGGAGGGGGGGTGGATCGTCTCGCAACTGTGTAAGGACCAGTGACACGATTATTCTCTTGGGGTGACTGGATCTCAGGTGCGGCAAAGGGAGGTGCCGCCCACCTCCAGTCGCCCACGGGAGACAAGTCTGCTGTCCGCTTGCGGACGACAGATGCGGTCAAAGCAGCCCGCCAGCGATGATGAGACAACCCGAACATTTTCAGGCTGCAGTCCCGGGAGTCGATTTTCTTGGGGCGTCCAACAAAAAGGCTCAAAGCTTGCATAGGCGCCAAAGGTGTTCTCGGACTTGTACCCGTGAACATGAACGAACTACACAAGAGTTGGCTTGGAACGCTACCCCGCCTGATTGACTGTGACAGATGGAAAGGGGCGAAAAATGGACTCTAATTTGATTGACACAGAGTAAATTGTGCCAGTGTTAAAGCCCCCCTGCCCCCCCAGGTCTATTTGCTAAAGTCTGCAGGCAGAGAGGAAGCCTTTCAAGGTGACACGCTATACATTTTTAATCACAATTTAAAACTGTCTTTAAAAATAGTCTCTGCTGATCTTCTGTCACAAGTACACAAAAGAATAAGATTGACAACACTTGTCTCAGTTGTTGAACTCATTTGGTGGTACGGGGGCTGGTTCGCCCTCAGGCGAATGCTGAGTCGGGCTTTCGTTACCATAACAACCGAGCCCAGAGCTAAAGTATCAAAATGAAGCGGAGGGCTCGTCGGTCTTGTCAATTGAGGGACCTTGATGACAACTTGAGTACGTTTTTCACTCGTCCGCCCCTTTAGCATCCAGGCGAATGCATGAAAGCCAACGCTGGCTAATATAAACATTTCTACCACCACTATCACCCCTCCTTTTTTCACCGGAGCAGCAACGTCCGGCTCAGTAATCCCATCCAGTCGCGAGTCAATTGCTCTCCGTTGGATTTGCACACACAAAAAAAAAAAAACCAACTGTCGACAGACCTCAATCGATGGCAGCGAACCGCTGAGCCCTGCGAAAATGTCGATTCACGCAGTGGGAAAGATGGCAAGAGGTAGCTCGTCGGCTGATTTGAACTCTTCTCTGGATATCTTTAAAGCTCTGTTTTCGTTTTATTGCAGTCCAGAGGTTTCACTACTTTCATCCCGACCATAAAAAGTGAGTTGAGCCTGTGAAGTCGGCGAAAACTTTGTTATGGAGGAATTACTGAACTGACGTTGAATTGCACTGGGGAATAACATTTTACAGTCAAACAAATTACGACCAATTGCAGCTGTAAACGGCAATGACTGGGCCCTCGCGCCACCTTTTCATGGCGAGCCCTCAAAATGGTGAGCAAATGTTGACGCCCACATTAGATGGCAAAAAGGCTTTGCAATTTAGCGGTGCCCATCTGACCTTTTTCACTGATCAACACAGAATTCAGTATACATGCAGGTGATAACTTATTGCAGAAAGTAGGGGTGTCAAACTCATTTTTGCCGAGGGCCATGTTGAAGTGACCGTTTTCCTTGGAGGGCCATTATGACTGTGAAAGCATTTAAAGAAGTCGAGAATAATGGTTGATTCAACGATTGTTTAAGTTACTGTAATGAAGGGTTTGGTAACAAGAAAATGCTTACAATATCTCTCTTATTTATTACATACGAGAAGTTGAAATTTTGGTCCAGATTTTAGCAATCAAGGTAGAACTTGACATGTTTGATTTGCTTTCCCGGGCCACATGAAATGATCTGGCGGGCCAGATCTGGCCACCGGGCCTTGAGTTTGACACTGGTGGTCTAAGATGATACATACCCAATATCGAAAATGAGCATATTTTTCCCCCTCGGTCTAAACAAGTAAGTGTAACTGACGACTAAATTTTTTCTTATGGCGTTTCTTGAAGCCAGAAGTTGACGTTTGAAATGACTTGAATTTTTGTGTCATGTCTGTGATCAACTTTCTTTCCACACATTTAAACAGCTGAGTGAGCATCGTCAGAGACTGGTGATTCCATCACTTTGGCCAGGTGTTCGACTTTTGGGCCAGACGGACACTTGGGAAAAAAAAAGGCTCCCAAATTGTACGCTTAACCTTGCTTTTTTATCTCACCACCTTACCCTCCACCAGCTCGTCGAGGCTGCTGATCTTCCTGCCCCCGTCCAGGGCGTACAGGGTCCGGACCCCCTGCGGCAGGTTGACGTTGTCCGACAGCGAGCGCGTCAGCTCCATGAGCAGCGCGTCCATGGAGCGGAAGCGGTCGGACGACACCGCGTACACCAGGCCCTTAAAGTACTTGTCCCCGTTTCGGTAGAAGCGCACTTTCCTGGCCTTCTTCTCCGACGTGAGCGACTGCAGGGTTCGAGTCCGGTAGAAGCTGCAGTGAGCGCTGTGAGCCGGGCTGGCCGTCAGTCCCGCGCCCCGGGAGGACCCTGCGCCGGCGGCGTGGAAGCCCGCAGCCCTCGGCATCCGATGCTGCTTGCTGTCGCGCTCCTCAAAGTGCTTGAATTCGATGCTCCTGCTCAGCGACATGTCGTGCGCTGTTTTAAACCCAAACCAACTTTCGGTGACGATCGGAGAGCCAAAGGTTGCTACAAAACGAGCCCAAAAGCGGTTCGAGTTAGTTGCTTCGACATGTTTGAGTTGTCCTGAAGACGACGAAGTTGGTCCAAAGAAACTTTAAAGAGGTTCGAGAAGAGTTCCATCAGCTTGCCGCGGTTCGTCTGCGGCCAGCGAGCGTGAAATGTGTCAAATATATTGAATCAATGGATGGTTGGATGGATGGACAGCGCGTGAGCGAGCGAGGGAAGCCCGGAAGCCCAACCCGCACTCACGTCTCAGGGTCCTAATGTCTGCCCTTTTCCGATGAGACTGAAGTACAGTACAGTACAGTTTTTGGACACAGCCGTGGAGGTTCTTTAAAGGGGTTACAGTACAGTACACGTTTTTGGACACAGCCGTGGAGGTTCTTTAAAGGGGAAGGGGGAATCAAACCCCCTTTACGTTGTGATTGTGTGTGTGTGTGTGTGTGTGTGTGTGTGTGTGTGTGTGTGTGTGGTTTTTATGAAACAACTTTCTCTCAAAAATGTCTTTATCGTTGTATTAACACATTCTTGTCGTATGAAGTTTTACTTTTGTAAAATATAACGTTAACATGTTAAGATTACATTTCTTCATGAATATTTTGAACACGATGTAATGTGACATGTACATATGAAACATTTTAACTATCTTAAAATCGTACAACTATCTTGGGACAATTGTGGTTCCATTCTTTGAAAAATAGAACTTTTTTTAACTTCGTTTTTCTAAATACTGCAACTTGTTAATAAATAAAAAAAAATACAAATCCAATATTACCCTTGTGGAGTTTTTCTCCCTTGCATGGGAGGTCCAACTTCTTTCCTCAAAACAATGAAACGTTATTCTCATTCTGACTTTATTTTCAACATCATTTTTAATCTTAACATGTTATGCCTGTAAAATTATGTATTTATTCTTGAAAAATTAACTCAAACCGTTAATTTGAAAAAAAAAAACGAACAAATTCACCATACAGCATGACAGTAGTGATTGAGAAAACGTTGAAAAATATATCTCTATACATTTTTGTTTTTCTGAGAACGAAGTTACTATCAAGAGATTTTTACAACTATACCACCCACGTACTTCCAAGGACGCCTCCGGGATTCTTCCCTCCCCAAGCCAGCTGTGTCGGATGTACCGCGTGAGGCGACTGCAAGGGAGGAAGTGAGAGCGCAGAAAGCAAATTGGAGCACTTTTCCTGCAGCCAGGCAACAGGATATCCTGTACAGCAAGATGACAAGCGTCCCATTCTCCTCTATAAACAACAAGCAGGTCAGAGGGGAGGTCTTCAAAGTCGAGTCCGTGTTCCCTTCACTGCGTTCACTGAAATTATCATATTATGACGAACTCAGGAGGATAATCATTATTTTCATGCTTTGTGCAAAAGAAACCACCAGTTACAAAACATATTCCCAGTTTCATTTCCAGGTGCATTTCCAATCCCCTCCAAAATGATTGGAACACTGAGTTCCAATTCCCGATATTGACACACTTCCAAAACAAAGAGTCCCTCAGGGGGAAGAAGTGGATGGTTTTAGGTTGTCCGGGCCCACCACGGAACGTAAACACTATAGAACATGCATTTATGCCATTTTAGATCAAAACTGAAGGGAGTGGACAAAGAGTTTATCCAGTCTAAAATAAACCAAGTCTGGCACAAAGAATAGTTTGGCTTTGGCGCCATCTTGTGGAATTTTAGCGTGTTTCAAAAACAGTGAAAAGCATTTTTTTTAAGCGAATAATGGAGGATCTGTTCCCCCCAAAAACTGGAAATAGCTGAATGTACGGGCCGGGGCAACGCTGTAAATAGATCCCCACGTCACAGAAAAATCTCAGAGTTGACTACAAACCCAGTTCCACTGAAGTTGGGACGGTGTGTTGTACATCAACAGAATACAAAATGATTTCCAAATCACGTTTAACATACACTTAATTGAAAAGACGAGCTATTTAATGTTCAAACTGATAAAATGTGTTTTTAGCGAATAATCTTTACCTTTGAATGTTATGGATGCAACCCCCCCCCCCCCACATAAAGCCCGCAGGATTAGCAAAGATGAACGATGATGCATACATCATCATGCACATGGAATGTGTCAGAAAATTTGCATGACGAGCAGTTGGGACGCTGACGGTTTTCTTTCGCGGTGCATACGAACCAAACCAGCCGGCAGGTTAACTTGCCTGACGTCAGAGTCGCTTGACGCTCTCATTGGCAGAGCTGGTGACCTTGGGTATGGTCAAAACATTTCCCCCCCCCCAATTTGAACATGTTTGACCTTCAAAGGCCGACGTAATCCATTTCCGGAAACGGTTAGCTAATGGTCTTGAGCTAACTATCGACTCCTTTAGACAGTAAATAAACAAAACACCATAAAATCATCACTTCAACACACTTAAGACGAGCTACATGGTCGCTAAGGAGTCCTTGAACACACCTAATAAGTGTATAAAATGGTAAAGGCAAAAACAGCAGTTCTGAACTAAGTTGTCTTGTTTTATTGGAAGCTCGATCAGCAGATGGCGCTGTTTGACAGGCCTCTGTGTGTCAAAAATCGACAGCTCTCCTCCGGTGAGCAAGTTTTCCCCCTCGATAAAGAAGCACCTTCTTCAGACTTTCTCCCCAGGAGTACCTGGAGCCATGTCAGTCTCAATCCTTCAGGGACTCCAGAAGTGCAACACGCGTTGTGTCCAAATGGAAATGTGGACTGGATGCTTTGCACAATTGTCTGTTAAAGACTGACAGCTTTGGGAGGCTTTCCCCAGTGCGCTTTTACTTGATACGAACTAAATAAAAGCTATGGATTTGGATCAAGAGTCATGGTCATATTAGCAATTCATATTTTTAAGGTATTTTTTTTCCCTGTATATTTTGGCAAGTCATATATGAAGAAAAAAATGTTCTCGGTTCCATTCTGAGTTTGCATCCATGTCAAACAAACTGTTGGTTCTCAAACATTTTACACTACCTCAAAGAATTTCGATCTTCAAGTACAACCATCATGACCAACTTGAAAATACAGTAGCACAAAGCAATTGTATTCCTAAAAGATCCATCATATTGTGCGAGTCACACTACACTGTACAAAGTGTGAAGATTAATAACATTAAAAGAGCTCTTAAATGTGGGAAAACAACTACTGAATGCTTCATTTAAAATGCAATGCACAAAAGTTTAAAACTCATTTTACTTAAATGTTTGAAATCAAATGGTTATAAAGACTGAATGGAGCTGTACGGAAAAATGAAATACAACAGATCTAAAATTAATAAATGCACTGGGCTGGATTTTTTAAAAATGGCTTCTTCAACATGATGCAGTTTGAACCTTGAGTTCAGACATTGCGTTCTATTGCTATGCTATGTGTTTCTTAGTTATTTGTTGTGAGGCTACACTGCGGATTCAGATATACAGCGTAGTGAATGACAGAATGCATCGCTATGTGTCGGGTGCTTTGACTGATGCTCTCCTGTAAAGCAACTGGCACCGATAAGACCAACCATGGCATCCGTCCGTTGCTTTATTTATAATCTGGATCGATTTGAGTGATGAGCTCCTCTGAGTTTGTGTGTGCGCCTGTAGGAGTATATACAGACCAATTGTTTACGTATAACAATCGAATTGAAGTAGTTGACACGGGCCTGTCCTGTTTGTGGATGTTACACCTCGCATCTGTTGCCTGGCAACAGCTCCCCATTTGCGGTCTGTGGCGCGGAGACGGCAGGAAGTGATGCTTTGCTGCTGCTCTCTGTGAATCACACACTTGGTTGGAGACTCAGTGTCGCAGTGATGTAACAATGTACAGTATTTATGTGCTTTTTGAGGAGCCTGACAAGACGCTTTATTAGGTCCACCTGCACAATCTCATGTGATCAGTGTGAAAAGTTGTGCCTTGACAAAAAAATAAATAAATAAATAAATAATTAAATAATGCGCAACTTTTCATTTGACAAGCAGTGTATCATATTTGCTCTGAAAATGGACATCCTATACCTGACTGTATGGTCATAGGAATGTCATGACACCATCGAAAGGCTATTTAAAATTAAGTAGAAATCAAATTATTTTAAATAATAATATGATGTGGAAAAACCCTGCTATAACATCATATTTTATGGGGTTTTAAATTGATTACAAAGAGAACATTAGCGGTTTGTTGATAGGTGGATAATCAAAGCTATTGCTTTAGGCTAATGAAGGGTAGCATAGCAATGCGAATAAGAAAGCGTATAATGCGACATAAATTTCTCTGATTATCAGACACCGCCTCGCTCTCATAAAAATTCAATGTTGTAGGCAAAATCTGTCTCCAAAAGCCTCTCCGGGCTTGAGTCGGCGGTGTGGTTTTCGACTCCTCATCCCGCTCGATGCCATCTGTTGCTCATTTTTCCATTTGGTTCCCGTCTCACGTTGGCCCGGGTGAAGTCTCGCATGTTGCGAAGCTTTCGGCGTACAAGAATTTGTTCATTTAATTCCTTCCAAATGAGGGTTTTGTCACAAGAGCGGCGTTGTGGAGCCGTAGAATTATAATTAAGACAAAGTCCTGGTAAATTAAAATGAACAAAAGGCACAGGTGGTCGGGCAGTCTTGAATATCAGTTTTCCAGTTTCCTCGCATTTAATTGAGGCCAATGTCAGAAAGTAACGACTGCTCAATTGCTGCTGTAAAAGACAGGCTAAGTCACAAAAACAAAAGAAAGCTAAATGTTGGCGCTACATGCAAACATAACTTGTCCAACATCATGTCTTCAAAGACTCCGAAAGCTCTGTAAAGGAAGGTTAGCTTTGACCTTCATGCTAACACAACACAAGTGGCGTCCTGGCTGGTTCGGAAAGAAGATGACGAAATGACAAAGACATGAGCTGAAGTTAAAAAAAAAAAAAAAAGAGAAAGCCATGAAAGCAGAATATTTTATAGTAAGTTTCAGTGATTGTTTCATATATATCGTACTGTATCTTCGTGCTGTTATAAGCCTTGAAGAAAATACAGTTCTACTTTTGTGTCACTATAAATTGGAACGTAAGCCCCGTGATAAACGAGGGATTACTATATACATGGAAAATACACACATATTTGCACGAAAAGACGCACACAACTCGTTGAGTTATGAACCACAGTGGCAGTAGTGGTAACTGTCAGGGGGTGGCAAGTAATGTTGGTGCTATTTGATTGGCTGACAAACGATCGCTCACTGGTGTGTGACAACGGGAATCGAACAGGAACATTCTGACATTTAAACTGTCTCACTTTGCCTTTTTGTATCTACACGAGCAAATTCTTTAGAGAAATGCGCTAAAGATCCAGATAGAGGCACACGCCGACATGTCCAATTACATTTGACTCCTCAAATCACTTTTAAATTGTCTTGCGGCACTTCCCATAACAATAATCTTCGGAACAAATTCCTGCGCCGCCGTTCCAAGAAGCGCGTCTTAGCCTGGCGTGATTTGAATAATTCAAGTAATGAAGTGTGTGGGTGAGCGACGACGACGAGCAGCCTGCCGCAGCGTGGAGGTGATAGTTGGAGCCGTGGCGTGATTGGACAGGACAAGTGTTGCATGACTTATACGGCCCAACTGGCCACGTATGCACCGCGGTGGCATTGTGACACACTGCTAACTCCTGCTCATGCTATATAATCGTTTAGTATGACGCGTCAAGTGTAATTGTGTTGTTAAAACTCCCAGATTCTTTCTTTGTTTGCTAGCTGTCCAGCGCTCATCTGTGTGCTCAATGCTGCCAGGCATATTGCGGCACAATGTGGTACTACACCGAAGGCACGAAATTCTGAATTCAGAGTTGTCCCCAACCCCCACTGACTGGTTTAATGTCAACCAATATTTTCAGGGAATGGCCTTTAAGGTGTGACGGATAACTACAACAAAATAATCTGATATTATCTGCATGAAAACTGTGGTATTTTCAAAACAATAATAAACAAACACGAATCACGACACGAGGAACGTCCTATCTGGCCGCAACACTCTCTGGTCGTTTTGGTAACGTTTAACGTAACGTTACTTGACCCAGTCAAGAGTGACATATTGTAGACGGATGTAACAGAGGATCCGGTAATTTGTCAAAATAAAATATATTTCAGAGTCCGGAATAAATACAACGGAAGTAATGTAAGTTATTTATTCTTTTTGTGCGGCCCGGTACCAAATGACCCACGGACCGATGTCGGCCCGCCGCCCGGGTGTTGGAGACCACCGCTGGTCTACGGTAAAGATCAAAAATCGCTTCAAGAAAGGCAAGAGAGCAGGGGCCCAAAAGATGAACTGGAACTGGTGATTTAGCCGCAAATCCAGTCCCGACCGGGATGACCTGAGACGAGCAAATTAAGCAAAGGGCTGAGTCGCTTGTCATCCTTCTCGTGTTCCGGCCGTTGGAATTCCGACCTTCGGATCAGAGTCAACGCAGTCATCTGGCTTTGATGTAAAGCAGGTTGACTGGTAATTATGCAGATTGCTCTCCGTTACGCAGAAAGATGGTTTTAATGTCTTCGCCAAGCATAAATCGTCACATGCATCACAGGCCGGGATGCATATTGTGCTTTACGGGGTCGTAAACGGCCAGTGGAAACGAATGGAGATTTTTTTTTTTTTCTTTCCACATTACATTTTATCGTTGGATTTTTACATGAATCCTGTGAAGGTTTAAGTCTCGCCGTGAATTTTTCACTTAAAATGAAGCATCCAAATATAAAACTCATGAGAGAGGATACTCTACTTGTAAGATTTCTTGAAAGCATTAAGGTGTGAAATTTACACACCAACATTTGCAGGATGTTAAGTTTTGTAAAATAACACAACCAGACCAAACCCTTAAAGTAGACATGCCCAATATCCGGCGCGGGGATCAATTGTGGCCCGTGTTCAAATTTCCACCGGCCCGCAGCCTGTGGCATAAAATTAATAATGCATGGTCCGTCACCGCTATTGAACAGAAGAGAAAATACATCTGTACAAATAAAAGCTATTCTACGCTTCACCAGAAGATGGCAGCAGACTTGTGAGAAGTGTCCTGGCTGTTCCATTCAGCACCAAGGTTATTTGTAGCTAACGAAACCTTAAAAAAAAAAACTAAAATTTAAGAAAAAAAAAATTTTTTTGTTCATGAAATGAAAACAAAAGTGCTTTTAAAAAACAAAAATAACCGAAATTATATCTTACATTCATCAAACTATATATACTGTATATATGTTTATAACATCTGTAAATATGCAAATCTGTGGTTGATTAATATACGGGTTGACTTTTTTTTTTCAACTGACATAAAGACAATTAACATTTAACAAATGCAGATTTTTTTTTTTTTTCCAAGACGAGCTTTTTGTTGAGCCGCTTCTTCCAGGATCACAAACTAACTTGACACTTGAGAAATATTTAAGAGTGATTTATGAGACAAATTCCTAAAGCCGTAAGGAGTGAAATTCGGTCCACTGGCAACTTCCAGGAAGTTTTGCACTTTTCCAAAACTTTGTAATTACAAAAGTGTCAAAGAATGAAATTAGCGATAACAGCCAATCTGATGGGAGACTAGTAGCCCGATGAGTGGTCCTTTTTTCTTTTTTTTTTGACAATGGCGTTGGTTGCGCAGCTGCAAATGTCTCATTAACCCAGGTGCCACTCATTAACATTCCATTATTCATCTGCTTTGGACAAGCCATATTTCCTCCACGATGACAATTCCACGGCCAGCGCGGCAACATTAATGACTTATTTATTTTTTACTAATTACTAGGCTATATTTAGGAGCAATTGCATGTAATGATGGGATATACCACATTGACTGGATTGACGACAATTCCACGGCCAGCGAGGCAACATTAATTACTTATTTATTTTTTACTAATTAGGAGGCTATATTTAGGAGCAATTGCAATGTAATGATGGGATATACCACATTGACTGGATTGAACTAAAAAAAAAAAAATGCATGCAAAGATATTTATACAGTGAAGTGATGGCCTGTCTTGGGGTTGCACTTAACAGCTTCTCCTCATCAATTCTCTATTTCACATTACAATATTTTCCTGTCAGCATTAGAAAACAAAAACAAAACAAACAAAATAAACCTACAATAACAACAACAAAATGCCAACGAAAATCAGGAATCCTGAACCAATTATTGCAATTCAGGCATGTTGCCAGACAGTCCATGACCTGGACTCCACTTCCTGCGCTCAGACGGTGCAAAGCAAAGCGTTCAATCGTGTCTTTTCATCTGTGACGCGCACCCCTGAACTCTATCGTCGCCTATCCCGCCGACGTCGGTCGCTGCTAGATAAATATTAGCTTCCCTGGCACGGGAGCCCGCAGGCCCCTTGATGAAAGCCATTCGTCACTACGGCCGGATGACCTGTCTGGTCCGACCAAGCCGGG
>NW_017842060.1:2917365-2934614 GCF_001891065.2 Hippocampus comes
GCAGCAAGAGCGGCGGCGGGCGGCGGCGCTTTGCTAAACTTGGCTATGAATTTTGGGGAGAGGTTTGGAAATGGCACACGGCTTTAATCGACGATATAAGTTCCCGATTATTGCTTCATGTTGCTTTTTTTTTTTCTTTCAAAGCAAAGTGGACTCCTTTGTCATTATGTCCTCAGAGAAAAGCTTTGTTTTTCTGTCGTGTTCGGTGAGCAATGAAAATCTTGATGCAGCCATACACGAACATAAAAATATTGACTTGTGGCCTTTTTGGTTTGCACACATTACGGTTTGTAGGTTAATCTTTGTCCATCCAAATGAAGCTTGTCTGTTTTTTTTGCTCTCAGGTCGATGTGTCAATTGCAAATGGACTGTTCTGTTCTGGCGGTCTCGGGGTGGAACTCAAAACAGTCCGACTGCGACAGATTCAACGCGCTGACAATGAAATGACCTGGATGGATGAGAGTATTCACAGGCATGCAATGCGATTTACTGCCACCTGCAGAACTGGCATGGAACAGCTTCGACTGCAACGACCCTGCAGCAGCTTTGCTGTCATTTTCAACAGCATCAGGAATGAAATAGAGCTGATCAAAAGCAGCCTCGGTCGCAGAACAAATTAAAAAAGCGCTGGCCGTCGGGAGCGATTTACGGCTTCTGTCGTCATCACTTGAAGTGGTGTCATCGGAGGACAGATGCCTTTCGCTTTCGCGTAAACGTCCTCCTACACGGGCACATGTCTTGCGGCGATGCGAGGGGAAGATTGGATGCGCCAGTCTAAATGTAAAACCTTAAAACTGTCTGTGCCATGTGAAGATAACGGTTCGAATGGACTTCCGGATCAGTCAGAACTGAAAAGCAACAATATTATGTCATTTCACTTCAAATACTGTATCATAGGCGACAACATTGCTCTTGAAAGACCCCGAAGCAGGTCATAATGCGCAAGACCGGTGAGCTGGAATCACTTTCATACAGTTGTAATGTTGAAAAAAAAAAACCCCAGAACAAAATAAAAGCGAAACAAGCCCTCAAAAGGAGCACTTCCCGAGCTTACGGGAAGTGCAAAACATTTTTTATGCAGCAAAAGTTAAATTCCAAAGAGAGCAAAACAACATCACGAGCACTTTATAGTACCTTTTTTTTTTCCTCTCCATTTTTTATGCAGCGAAAGTTAAATTCCAAAGAGAGCAAAACAACATCACATCATCTGCGGGGCACAATTTTAGAAATCTGGTGAATCTGGGCCTCTACCCAATGTTTTCCACAAATCATTCATGGTGCCAAACCGGGCTCCAGAATTTCCATTCCGCGAGCCAGGAAAGTTTGAACCATACTGAACCACTGACACAGACAGGAAAACCAACTGGAATGAAATGAGGCCAAATGGACCCCCATTATGCATATTTCGCTGCAGTGACAAGATCACATGTGTGTGGTGAATCTTCAGCTCCAAGCCTTTTTGTTTAGCTTAGCATAAAGTAGCAGACAATGTGGTGCAGCAGCAGCAGCAGTACCTTTCCAAAGCTGCACGCCAGCTCGCTACTTGTTGTTATTGTTCCTTTCAGTATGAGGAGTGTAAAAAAACAGCAAGTTGCAGCTCCGGCGGTGTCTGCTGGTTGCCAGGAAACCTTGCAAATCAATACGTCTCCAGGGTGGCCACGAGTTGTACACGTTCTCTTTCAAGATTACGTATGAGACGGTAAATACGGTGGATTAATTTTCAAAAACAAACAAGCGCTGCTCACTTTTTGGCTAACTATTGGCTCACACTGTTATATAGAAAATATATCTTCAAACTGGTGCCACTAAGGTAGCAAAATAATTAAAAATAAAAAAATAAAAAATAAAAGACAATTTCTAAATATCAAATCATACTACTGCAAAATATACAGTAACTTTTCTTTTTTTTCATAGTGCTAGGATTAACTCATTTTAACATTTTAGTTTTTTTTTTCTCATTTTTTAAAAATGAAATTTCGAGTCAGTTTTTTTTCTTAACATGACTAGTGCACAACCCAATGAAATTTTGTCAATTATTCGGGAGCAATTGATTGTTAAAAATGAATTGTCAATCTTGTTTGAAGCAACTTTAGTCAGATGAAGTGCACTACTTGGCTGCTACCAGCAGAGGCGCTGTTGATTTACTGTCAACAAGTTTGCCATCCAGAGACCACCATAATATAATTACGTATTACAATTAAGTAATTTTTCTCTACTAAGCTTGCCATACACGTTTAGTCGGCATAATATTTATTTCCGAGATGGCTAGTGGATTTTTTGTGTCATCTCATGCTTTGAAAACTGCTCCTTTTCTACTTAAGTGAGTTGTTTCTATTGCACTAAAGTGGTCTTACATGGAAGAATGAATGTCAGAAATACAACAAAATACCATGCAACCTTGCACCTTCTTCAATTAAAAAAAAAAAGGGAATTGTCCTCTAGTGTGGTATAATCATCATATATTGTGTGCCTGGATACGTGTTTTTATTGAAACAAATCCTTAGTAGTACTTCTATTTGGCTAATTAAGACACAAATACTGTTTTGCTTGTTCTGCTACAATGGCCATATTGTGCTATTTGCTTCCCGGAGTTATTTTATTTGAATTTTTTTTAAACTTAGTTTCACTCTCAAACCCCCACGACATGCCGCCAGCATCCAAACGTGAAAATAATGAGTAGCGTAAAGAAAGAAAGAAAAAGTTGTTTTGCAAAAGCAGCTTCCTCCTCCTCCTCCTCCAGCCTTGTGGGTTACAGCAGAACTGTTGTAAAGGAGGGGCGTGGGGGGGCTTGTATGCTGATGGCCATCGATCCAAACAGAAGGTGCTGTCTGGCACTCCGGGCCATTCACACACACACACACACACACACACACACACACACACACACAAGCACGCACGTGCGCACACACACGCGCAATGTTGGCGTTCTGTGCGCACTTCAACTTTGCCAGTTTTTAATTTATATGAATGTGTTGTTGGAGGCCGCGCGCACACGTTTTTTTTTTTATCAGCATTTGCTTGACGACCGATCACAAGTATTTTCTAGGCTTTTTGAGAAAAAATAAAAAAGCCCGAAAAAGACGTAGAAAAAAATAGCCGCAACCTCAGTCGCGTTTGACAACAATTCTTTGGGTCTGCAGTGCAGTGATTTCCGAGAATAGATCATCATTGCTGTTGTGTGACTGCCCCGCTTTTGTCAAAGCTGCAGATCGCAGAAACGGTGCGGCTGGACAAACAGTACATACCTGTCAACCTCGGCTAATAGCTGCCCTTATAAATGATTACGATTCCCCTTACAAAGCAACAAAAACCCGTACGACTGCTCACCGCGCATGCGCACATCATGCTTCGTCAATCCGACCGTACGCAGCGATGAAAAAACAATATACGATTGAGGATTACTTTTGCTGGTTTGCCGTGACAATAGTAGCGATCGACGACGGCATTATCGTTGGCTACCAGCAGGTCAGACGATCTGGATTTGAGCCAAAATGGTCTTTGTGAGATCGTTCACAATTGTTGTCCCCCCCCCCATAAAAGTTGTAATACGCCGGACATGATTTGAAATGATAAAAAACGTATAAAATACGGGGAA
Source organism: Hippocampus comes (assembly GCF_001891065.2). Classification (NCBI taxonomy): domain Eukaryota; kingdom Metazoa; phylum Chordata; class Actinopteri; order Syngnathiformes; family Syngnathidae; genus Hippocampus; species Hippocampus comes. The sequence goes on from NW_017842060.1 coordinate 2,920,961, forward strand.
AACGTACAAGTTGACAGGCATGCAAGTATAAAATTGTACAACAGTATATTAACTTAAACGTTTCCCCATCTTCGACGAAATAGCAGGGCTAGCGATATTAAGCTAGCATTAGCATTGTAAACAAGCCGACTTTAGCCACGGCTGCTACGATTGTAGCATGACTTCCATTATTTGTAATGGAGTGTTACTGCAACACTAAATACAATCAATTTGAACTGTTACTTTTTGTAATGTACACCCAATTAAGAATCAAAATGGGGCGATACACTTACCCGTCGGGCAGACGCTATTACTAACTGCATCGATTCTGAATCCGCTCAGCTGTTTTACGTCCACTTGTTGGCTCATGAGGGATGGCAGTTTTTTTTTCTTGAACTGGATAGTCCGCCATATTTTCAACTGCTAAAGCTCAGCACCGAAAGCTCCTAAAGCCCTAAATAACAGATCAGAACATCACGAGACAAGACCCACAAGCTGTGATGCTCACCTTGCAAGCTCAAGGGCAGTTTGACATCAATTTTTAAGGCCAAAATGGGAACCCCATGATATAGATCAATCAAGCTGCTCATTGTCAGGACGATATTCAGTCTTTTAGAATGAGCCTTAAAAAAAGAAAACAAAAACACCAAAAAAAAAAAACACTTTTACACTTTACAACATAAGATATAGATGTTCAACAACGCCCCGAAAAAAATTGACCAAAAAAAAAAAATCAGCCTATTTTCCCTGTTGTTAAATTAGGCAAACACCAATAGACAAAGTACTACAAAACAGTCCAATGTTCTGGCTGTAATTCATGTCTTGATTGTTGTAAGAATAAGAAAAAGGAAACCTTTATTCGTCTTACAATGGATACATTTCCATTCAGCATTAAGGGAACAAAAACAAGTAACCTTTGTATATATATATATATATATTTAAATTAATAGGCCATCTAATCGGTGATCAGAATTTTCTTCTGCCAAATATCAGTCTAAAAAAAAAAAATCAGTCAGGCTCTACTGTTACATATCAGATGCTAAAAGTTCAGGTCCGACTAATTGTTGTGTTCATGACAAAACATGAGTAACATTTGGAGGAGTCAAAGCTTTAGAATGAATTTTATGGAAATATTCTCTTGGTTTCTCTCTAGACAGCTAAAAAGAGTCCATATTTTCAGTCCCATCTGAAATCCCGACTGTCTTCCTCCCCTGCTTTTACCATTCCGATGAAACAACTCCCCAAAGTGTTCCTGACCTGCTAAAAGTTTTCTTTAACCCTTCCTCGTTGGTGTTAAAAAAAAAAAAAAAAAAAAACGGCAGCGGCGGCAAAGAAAATGGTCATCAAAACCAGACAAATTGACACCTTTTTGCACGCGAATCCTCGCAATTTCGCACACTTTTCCCTCGATGGCGATGCCAGGAAGGCAGTCAAACCTCGTCTCTTTCCAGATGGATCCTCGGCATCTGAATAATGAGTCAAAAAGTGAAAAAAGAAAAAAAAACTTGCATGGGAATGTTTGCAAAGTGAGCAAGTTTGCCTCTCACCTGCGCTGGAGTTGCGCTTACGTTTCACTGACTTTACACTCTGCGATTTATGTTGGCGCTTCGAGTTTTTAAAGAGTCGCTAGGCGCCCAGATGCTGATTTGACATTTTTAGCAGATTATTTTTTTTCTCCACTATTTAAAAACAAAGTTTGTGTTTTAATGAAAACTAGCTGATATTATTCAGACAAAATGTACATAAAAAAATCATACGAAAATTAATATCAACTCGTCTGGTTGAACTGGCTTGGTTTTGGGGGAGGTTCTGTCCCATGCAAATACAGTGTATAATTTTTGTTGCAATGACAACCAAGGGTGGCTACTCATTCCTGCGAACTTTTACAACCCCTCTCGCGATTCTTTTCGATTTCATGTTTAAAAAAAAAAAAAGTTTTAAACAGTCAAACCCTGGTCAAAATTGACTCTCAGCTCGGTTGCCATTTTAGTTTTTAATTTGATTTCATGTGAATTTATGTAATCAGCTATCGTGGTGTGGCCAATGAAGGTCAAGCCTCGCCACCTGCTGCCTCATTCTCGTCACAATGCACACTGCTGATTGCGGAAGAGGTTTGATAACACATTTTTCATTTCTTGTAACAGTCCAAGAAGTGTGTGTGTGTGTGTGTGTGTGTGTGTGTGTGTGTTGAATCTTGTGATCTGCCATCTGCTGCTTCATTCTGTAACGTTGCTGATTACAGAAACAGCGCGAATACGATAAATTCCAAAATCCATTTTTTTGTGGGGGGGGGGGGGAAGTTGAGTGCTATTCTCGTTAATAATTTATTTTGTTTATTTTGGTGTTTTTGTGCTCACAGTCTCACTTGTGTGAAGGAACAGATGCTCTGCGGTTGGAAAATCCAGTTGCGGATGCAATAAATAAATACATTGCACATGCTCACATTTTGTTCGCGTTCTCACTCAACTCTTCACATTTAGTCGCACCAAGTGTGATTATAGACAAAAAACTAAAAAATATGGAAGCTGGGATTCATCTCACCCCAAAAAGCTTGTTTGCACCACTCATGCATACGGGACACACACAACACAAGTTGCGGCGTCCTCCTGAAACAGGAAGCACGCGCTGCAACATGACTGCACTGGCGGGCCGCTCTCGCTGGCCTAGATTCTCTGAAATCCGCTCTGGAAGTGCTCTCATCCTCAGCTGCCACCATGGGCGAGCGAGCGAGGGAGCGAGCGAGCTAGGCCATCTGGCTGCGGCGAGCGTCAAATCCCAATCTGCGTTAATTTGACTGATATGGGGGCCATTGTTTGTTTTAGACGGATTAATAAATGCTCTTGTGGTTAAATCGGCGGGTTTAAAGTTTGAAAGTTTTTTTCTTTGTGTGTGTGTGTGGGTGTGTGTGTGTGTGTGTGTGTGTGTGTGTGTGTGTGTGTGTGGCATGTGTCGCAGCTTGCCAGGTGCGCTGCGGGTCACTGCTGAAAATTAGATGCGTCTAAGCCGGCGAAATAAAGCTTTTATGTAACGGCGAGACAATGAGACTTTGCCTTTGAGGGCATTTGGATAACCACTCGCCAATTTGTTCCCCAGCCCCCCCCCCAAAAAAAACCCCACGATATACGGGACTAAAAAACTACCCAGATAGCTGGACTGGGGGACTCTTGCTGGCAAGAAATGGGAGAAATTGCATCGAGCTGACACTCATGGAACGCAGTAGACGAGGTCTTGATGTGCCATCACACCGAATGCGTAATGGTTTGATCGGCCTTTGTTCTAATATTCGATTTCTGTGCCAATAGCAAGATACCAGACGAGGGGAAGAGATTAATTAGCATCCAGCTCAGTGATTTTTTTTTCCTGGTCACTTGTTGCTAGGCAGAATTCAGAGGGTACAATTGTAACTCCCCCCATAATTGGTCCCCCAAAAAGTAGAAGAACGCTGTCAGTCCTATTTTTATTTTCCAAAAAGCGGTCTAAAACAAAAGTTAACCCATTACATTTCTTGCCACCTTTTTGCATTTTGAAGTTCACAACTTTTCCTTTTAAGCGACTTTCAATTTTCACATCCATTATCAACGCACTTAATAACAACATAGTCGACACAATTTAGAATAAAACCTAAGAATATAAATAACATTTGAGGTAGCTGGCTAGCAGGTGCAGCAGGATAGATAGATAGATAGATTTTTTTTTTCCTGGTCAGTTGTTGCCATGCAGAATTCAAAGGGCACAATTCTGCCTGCCCTACAGCTAATATATTCTTTGAAACGTTAGTTTAAATTGGCAACATGAAATTTGTTGGACATGTCTGTCATGAATAGACCCACGAAAAAGTCTCACAAACCCAAAGCCCGAAAAGACACAGGAAGTGTGCAATTTTGTTTTGAATTGGCCAAATTGTGTGTCATTTTCAAGGGGTCATACAAATATAGTGCCACGAATTATTTAAAAATTCAGCCCCCAAAGCCACTTTCACTTAGCAACATGAGATTTGGTTGGCATGTCTGTCAATAACAGGCTCACAAAAAAGTCTCAGGAACCCAAGCGCAAAAAGACACAGGAAGCCTGCCATTTTGTTTTGAAGTTGCCATTTTTTAATCATGTCGACAACAGTATTTCCAGGAGTCCATCGAAGGCGAGCCTGACCTGGACATTTTGTCCGACCGATTTTGAACCACATGATGGGTGACGCTAACTTGCAAAAAAATGTGCTTTGTCGTCAACGTGTGTTGACAGAGCTTCTCAATGAAGTTTGACGATTTTTCATAAAACAAAACCAAAAAAAAAACTCCCGTCATCCGACTTCGCGAGATCCGATCTTAATCAAACGTCTCGTGAGCGGAATGTCCATGTCTAGGTATTTGTGAACCATAAAATTACTTCTTTGTCTCTTCATACAGATGCTGCCTGTCTCTCTCTCTCTCTCTCTCTCGCACGCACGCACACACACACACACACACACACACACACACACACACACACACACACTGACACATGGTGTGTTATGCAATAGGTGATGCCTAATTACCACTGACATCGCAGAGCCTGTTCACTTGCAAAATTAATCATGACACAGGCGTCACATTTCAGTCCCCCCCCGTTCAGCAGCCGACGAAACTAAGAAGTGCACAAAATACCCATTTGTCAGCTTATTATCAGACACAAGGTGGCGCACACGAGGAAGGGGGGGGGGTGGGGGGTTGAAAAAAAAGAAACATTGCTTGATAATTAGCGGGACGTTGTTTGTTATCTGTTTGGACTCAGGGGAACCGGATGAGAAATAATGAACTGTTTCATGCGTAACGAGGCTTTACGTCTGTAGAAAGTGTCTTGTGGGTCTGACGGTCTATTTATACACCCAACGCTGTCCTGGAAAGCGCTCGCAGTCCATCCAGCTGCAGAAGTAACGTGAGGTTAGGATTACGAATAGATGAAGGGAGACCACGGAGACAAAGTGCAGCCAAGTGTGGCATAATTAATGTGACAAATGTTAACTTGGTCATGAAATGAAATTGCTTACTAGATCGCCCTTTTTTTGGGTGTGGGGGGGAGGTGACCCCCCCACCAAAAACCACCATCGAAAACAGCAAATTACAAATTATAGGTTTCTCGGATGTCCATCCATCTATCCATTTTCAAATCCACGTATCCTCACAAGGGTCGCGGGCATGCTGGATGCGATCCCAACTGTTTTTGGCCAGTACTGTATAGGCGGGGTACACCCTGAACTGGTCGCCAGCCAATCACAGGGCAAACATAGACAAACACACCCATTCACACTCACAGTCACACTAGGGACAATTTAGAGTGTTCCATTAACCTGCCATGCATGTTTTGAGAATGTGGGAGGAAAGCGGCACACCCGGAGAAAACCCACGCAGGCATGAGAAGAACATGCAAACTCCACACAGGAAGGCCCGAGCCGGAATCGAACCCTGAAATCAAATCTGTACGACAGAAAGCATGTTTACAAGCCGGAACATCAATTCCTAATCGACTTGACACAGTTATGCCAAACGTATTATTTAGTGATAATTCCCGGCATGCTAATGGTCTGATCCAGAGTCTGGCGGCACCCTATAAATCCCGTGTTCCCACTGAATATGTATGTATGTCTCCGGCGGGGTAAACATGTTATTCCATTAACCAGTCCGTAGCCTGTGTGGCGAGGTGCGTGAACAAACCCCGGGTGGCGCGCGCATAGTACGGCGGAGGTACGCCGACGCATTTCATTCAGCAGTTAGATCGGCCGTGACAACCTCGTAGTGGGGCAGCTTAAGGTGACAGGAATCTGTGTCAACGCACAACTTTTGACTTTTGATATTTGTTTACACCTGTTTACGGCAGATTATTTTTTTCCCTAATATCATAGTTAAATAAAAACAGTGTTTGTTGGTAGTTCGGGGCAGAGCCCCAACCACATCTAGAAGCCGGCCTCCGCAGTCATTATGTGAAAAAATATGTATTTAACCCTTTCAGGGACAGTGGTTACTACAGTGGACAGCATACCATGTGATCACATTACAGTTAACTTGTTAGTAGCGTCTTAGCTTTAATATTTACCAGGAGGACACGATAGTTCGCTTCTCCCATCCCAATTGAAACGACGACAGCGGTGCTGCCTCTGACCACCTGGAATCTTTCCTAGCTCGAAACAAATTGTCAGCTGACTCCGACCTAACAACATAAACAGCGAAAATTAAATTGAGCAACAATGAGGACTGGTAATGATAACAAGAGTGTTGACAAGGTAAGAAATGCTCCACAAAATTCAAGTTTAAGCCAGGTATTAACTACTTGCTGTCGGCCAAACTTGAAAAAACTTTGGGTCAAAAATGGACTGACCCGATTTGTTGGGTTAATTGCTTTCCCCAAAAAGTTGTGTCAAATGAATAACCTGTAAAATAACTCTTTTTTTTGGGGGGGGGGCAGGGGGTGTTATTCATTTGACCCTTTTTTCGGATGGGAAAAGTTGGGCCACTTCCTTTCTGACCCAATTTGGATTATTTTCAACCCAACTTTGTTTTATGGAGTGTGTGGGTATGGATATGAATGTGAACGCTTGCTTTTCAAAACCGTATATTCCCTGGCCAGAAGTCAAGGGTGCATGTACCTCATCTCTCACTCAAAGTCAGCTGGAACAGGATATACCGTGTACCTAATGAGGGTACACGGTAGAGAAAATGGATGGATGGACTTCTCCATTCTGTTGAATTAATCATAAGAGAAAGATGAAAAATGATTATGGTAGTTGGTGACGCTGTTCCATTTACTGCAACTGTACTGTAATGTACATTCCAAATCCTCCCTTCCGCTCCTCAGCCCTCGTGATATTGCAAATTCATGACTGCCTTCTGCAGACAGCTCGACAAGGGTGAGGTGTGTGTGTGTGTGTGTGTGGGGGGGGGGGTTCGTCTGAAAGTTAGCTCGCTCCAGTTCACCTGTGCCCACTACCCCCCTCACCCGTGAGGCCCTTTAGCAGATGAGCAGGCCGACAAAAAGTGTCTGCCTGTCAGAGGAATCACTCGTCATGGATGAAGCCTAGTTATTTCATGTTGAATGCTTTTTTTCTTTGGCTTTTTTTTTCTAAATATGATACCACAGAAGGGTATCAGTGATGCCAAGGAGAAAGAGTTTGATCAAGGCGTTTGAACAACGCCTTATATTTGTAACGGGTTCATGGTGGATTAATTCGCACTAATTCGGGTTGGGGGGTTATTGCAAATGACAGGTCCATTGAAATAGCGCGCCACCTGGTGGAGGCTCGTGTTACAGGTGATTCTCCGAAGGAGTTTTTCCACATACTGTACAGTCAAAGAAGGGCAACGAACACAAAAGAAAAAAAAAGCCCAAGTGACTTTAACGCCGATGATGCCCTAAATTATAACTGACTAGCGAGGCACCTATACTGTACACGACACGTCCGCGCGTGCACACGCTCTCACGTGCACGCTCTCACGCAAGTTTAATGTTGATCACACCTTTTCCTTTCATTACGACATCGAGACGGGAGCGTACAGCAAAGGCGCGGGACCCCAAGTGAAACGAGTGTCCCGTCCGCCCCCAACCTCCCTCCCCCCCCCCCCCCCCGCTCTCTCTCTCTCTCTCTCTCTCTCTCTCTCTCTCTCTCTCTCTCTCTCTCTCACTCCCTCGTTCGCTCGCCCGCCCCGCACCTCTTCTCCTTCTCCTTCTTCCACTTCCACTCGAGCCAGCGAGCAAAGCAGTACGCCGAGCGGAACACCGTCGGACCCCGCTTGCGCTTTTGCTGCAAAGCTCGCTGAGGATCGTTGTTAATATTATTATTATTATTACCGAGCCGAGCTGCTGTAGAAAAAAAAAACTGGCGCAACTATGCGCCACACTCTCTTTCGCGACTCCTATTTATGACGATAACCACGACTTTTTCCTTTCTATTTGCTTTTCTTGGCGCTCCTCTGGATGCAAACACCTGACAACCACCCACCGAATGTAGTCTTTAAGGTAAGACAAAAGACTCAATAAAATAAGAATGGACTCTATTTTAGGCTTAGTGCATGCGTGGAGCCGCTTCAAAGGTGTTAACTAACTTTTTTTGACTGACGCTAGTCATTTTATATTAATCGTAAAAACACCAGTCTGCTGCAAGTTGGATCCGTTCTTATCATTTTAAAAAATGTCTTATTTTCATGAACGAGTTTGCACCCGCGCCTGTTTGCCACCTTTTACGACCTAAATGACTCACTTCATAATGACAAACACGATGTAATAGAAATGGCATTTACAGTATTTATGAAAAAAAACACGCAGCTCGTGGCGTAGGTTCTTTTGAAATGATTTTAAAAGGGGGTGTGTACTCCTCATGCACGTGCCGCGACGGCTTTAAACCACATCCGTAACAATATAAAAATCAACAGTTTTGATGGTTATTTCAGGCTGTTCCTACACGTAAAACGTGTGTATGTCGTCTTTTCCGAACCAAAACAAAGCGTTCCAACTTTGTGTCGCAGCACTGTTGTGGCCGCCGAGGCTTGCAACTTTTCGATTGACAGGCGCCGGGAGCCAATCGGCGCGTGAGCTCTGGGTCCGTTCGTCCAATAGGAGCGAAGCAGGGGAACTGACTTTCAACGAAGCTCAGGAGACGTCACGTCGGCGCGTTAACTCTTACGAGGCACCTACCACCTGTCAAGATGTGTATTATCCTCTAAAATGCAAAAATGACACAAACATTTGTGTTGATCTGCATTTAAAAAAAAAAAAAAAAGTTTTAAGTAAAGGATGGTGACATAGGACTGACGGGTTAGCATAGTGGCCTCACGGTAGAGAGGTCAAGGGTTCGATTCCGGGTTCCGAGCTTTTTCTGTGTTTGCACGTTCTTACCGTGCCTGGGTGGGTTTTCTCTGGGTACACCGGTTTCCTCCCACATTGCAAACACATGCGCATTGGGTAACTTAATTGATCACTCTCGCTAAATTGTCCATTGGTGTAAGTGTGAATAGTAGCTTGTCTATGTGTGCCCTGCAATTGGTTGGCAACAACCAGTTCAGGGGGTATACCACGCCGACACCCCGAAGACGACTGGGATAGGCTCCAGCACGCCCCGCGCCCCTTCGTGAGGATAAAGCAGTTCAGATAATGAAAAAAATGAAAAGTCAAGCATAATTGGAGGCACTCCATTACAACCATGATGACATTTGATCACCAAATTATTCATTGCTCTTTGGAATTGATTCATCGTGTATTGATGTAATAGAGGGTGCTGTACTGGGCTATGACCACCAGAGGTGCTGTTAGTCAAGTTTCAATGAGCGAAAATAATTCCCTTTTTTTTTTCTCAAAATATCTCAACCTGTCAGAAATGTATGATCTTAAAATATCTTCACTTTTCTCAGAACCTTACATTTTTTTTCCTCAAAGTACTTCACACAGAATTATGAATTTAATCTCATGAAAACTCTTTCAAAATGTTACATTTTATTCTCATATGATAAAATCCTTATCGTGTACTTTTAAAATTTTATCGCATAATATAATTACGTTTTTTTACGTGATGTCACAACTTTTTTAAGTCTCGTAATGTTACAAGGGCAAGTGTAATCAAATATTTTCTTGAAAATAATATGTCCGATGTGCTCCTACTATACTCTCAACACAGTGTTCTGATTGATATTGCATTTGTGGGATATAAATCAATCAGAAAAATCCACCGGGGGAGGTGGACATTTTGCCTCTCGCTGTCAACTGAAATTGACATTGCAGTGCCAAAGGGGTCAGGTAACAACCGTCATGGCTCACCCGTGACAGTCGCAAGCTGAGCCCTGAGGCAACGTGATGTCATTTTCAGTCGACAGCAAGTGGCAAAATGGCCGCCCGTGTGAGATGGATAAAAACAGGTGTGCAATTTTCGGATTGATTCAAATTGCACGAAAGCAACATTAATCAGAATGCTGTGCTTACACATTTTTTTGGTTTGACTTCCCCTAAAGTGACATTCTGACTTTATTTTTTGTTGTAGGTCTGTTTCTTGATTAAAACTTTGTAAAAGGAAAATCATCATCTTCATTTTTTTTTTTGCAAAATTATGACTTCAGCCTTGTCATATTAAAACTTGGAAAGTATGAGGGGCAAAATGTACGAGCGGAGGCAATTCATTGGACAGCACAGTCGTCATCATTTAATCGAATTGCTCGTTGGCATATTTATATCAAAACCTCATGGTTGGAAGTGGTCTTACATTTTTTTTTTTTTTGCAAGGTGACTCCATGAGCCAGCGATGGAGACCAAAAGATACCAAAGTCTCTTTGAGGGGAGCGATACAGAGAACAGGTGGTCTCAGATCCCCAGTACCATGGAGTTCGGCTGTGCCGTTGAGGACTCCGGCCTGGACATGGCCAATGTCGCCGACCCCAAAGCGGGCGGCGCCAAGAAGCCGGAGCAGCCGGCGCTTCGTCCCGGGCCGAACCAGCACTTCGGCCCGCCACACATCAGCAACTGCTCCCTGCATGGTGCCAAACCGGAAATGGACTCCAAGGAGCTTTCCAAAACCGTGGCCGAGTCCATGGGCCTTTACATGAACGCTGCCAGGGAGGCGGACTTTGCCTTCGGCCAGCACGGGGGCTCGTCCAGCCCTGGGAAAATGCAGTACCCGGTATGCGGGCGCCCTCTCGGGGACAGCCAGCGTGGCTCGGCCAAGAGCCCCAAGCTGAAAGGGTTTGCGTTCCCGCCGCCAAGCGGAGGAGACGGCACCGTCGGCGCCCCGGCGAGCTCCGCTTCCATGCTAGCCTCGTCGCTGTCCGGCAGCCCCCAAACTTCCAGCCCGGGGGGCGGTAACAACATGGTGTCGTCGACCACCACCAGCCCCCCGGCGGGTTTCGGCCCGGCGTGCTCGCCTGTAAGCCATCCGGCCCTGTCCGGAGCCAGGCGCAGGAATCCGTCGGCGTGCAGCCCTGTGGAGTCGAGCACGGTGGGCTCGCCGCCCCTGCTGAGGTCCCCCATGTCCAGCCCTCGGAGCATGATGAGCGTGAGGTCCCCGCAGACCTGCAGCGTCAGGTCCTCCGCTTCCAGCCCCGCCGCCGTCCGGCCCCCCGCCTGCAGTCCGGCCATGGCCATCGGAAGCCCGCAGAACCCTTCCTCGGGAGGCTTCCCGGCGCCCAGTCCGACCGGCGAACTGGGTTTGGCGCGGGGTGACACCCGTAGCCCCGAGGCCACGGCTCTGACCGACGAGCTGGACTTCAAGCCCTTTGAGTTCCCCAAGGTGGAGATGGTGGATGGCGAGGTGTTCAATGTGGGTTTGGACCAGATGGGCATGGTGAAGTACATCAAGAACGAGCCCGGGACTGATTTTCGGAGCATGTGCTTGGGCGGCTCCAAATGCAACACCTCCAGTGTGCCGTTTATCACGCAAATCAAGAACGAACCCGACAAAAGCGACGGGTGCATGAACGCGCAGTCCTACGGCGAAGAGTCTCCGCCGCTCGGCCTCTTCCCCGCGTCCGAGACCACCTACTTGTCCCTGAGGAATAACGTCGATGAATACAGCCTCTCCGGAATCTTGGGACCGCCGGTGTCCCTCAACGGGAATTACGACGCCGACGTGTTCGCCAATGACGTCCTGTCCAAAGGGGTGAAGCAAGAGTCCAGTGACGGCGACTACTACCAGGAGAGCAACGGCGTGCCCGCCTCGGCCATTGTCGGAGTTAATTCCAGCGGACACTCATTCCATTACCAGATTGGCACGCAGGGAACAATGTCCTTTGCGCGGCACGACGTCCGGGACCAGTCCAACCCCTTGTTGAATCTAATATCGCCGGTGGCGGCCTTGATGGAGTCGTGGAAGTCGCGTCCGGGCATGCCGCAGGGCTCGCTGTCGGCCCGGGGCGACGGATACCCGGGTCAGAACTGCATCAGTGACGGCATGGTCAGGTAAGCGATGGATTTCGGCTTTGACAGCGATTTTTTGGATTGTAGCTTACATGGGGAGCAACTTGGGGACGGTGGTCTCATTCTCTATATTATCTTGTAAAATTATTTGGGGGGGTGGATATATTATGGCATTATCCATCTGAAATTCCGACTTCATTCTCATAACAGTCCAACTTTTCATGATGTAACCGCCTCCGTAAAATGACGTTCTCATGTTTGAAACCTTCTTGCAACATTATTCGGGTAAACGATGAACTGACAACTTGATTGTCGTAACATTCAAACTTTTTTCATCATATTTGAAATTGATTCACACAAAATTAGGAATGTTATACTTGTCACGTGACGACATTTCCCACCTATTGCAACGTTTATTTTCTCAACGCTGAAACGTCCCCCCGACGACATAATTCATTTCTTGTCTGATTAGTTTGACTCGATTCATGTCAAATCCAAGCTTCTGTTCCAATAACATTCAAATTTTATCAAATAGGATTTCAACTTTGTATCATAATATCTTTTTTTTTTAATATTAGGACTCAAGTTACAAAATATTTCCACCTTACCGTCGTAAGTTCTAAATAGGTTAGCTTGTAAAATTTTTGTTTCTGTAACATTCTGACTTTTTTTTCTCCTATTTCAGCTTCATTTAAAATCAAATCTTTATTCTCATATTACAATTTCCTTCTTATAATTAAAACTTTGAACCCGTGTGTTCACAACTTTTGTTGTCTTTCAAATTCCCAACTCTATAAAATGACAATGTGATTCTTCTTGAAAGATTTGATTCACAGAACACAGCAACTTTTTCCGCATAGTATTTCGACTTAAGTCAACCCGTTTCTGAAACTCTAACTTTATTCTTATAACATGATGACTCTTTTTTTCCCCCTTTGTAGCGTTACAACTTATTTTCCATCACATTGCGACTTCATTCTTCCATTTTTTTTCATCATATTTTGTCTTTATTCACATCAAAGCATGAGTGGATTCTCGTAACAGCCATTAGTTGAGAGCATTCATACGCCGCACTTCTATTATTTCAAAAAAAATAATTTTACGATCCAAATAAGTTCACTGCCGACGCCTCGTGCGGATAATTATCGGACTGAATTTCCAACAGGTTGTCTCTTAACAAGGCAGGGCACTCGCTTGCAGTCATGTGCTATAGCATGAGGCACTTGGAAGCGAGTCGCTTGGAGAAAAGCGGGCTAAAAATGGGAGTCGTCGGGATCATTCCTCCCCACGAGATCAAAGCATCGCGCCGCGCGCTATACTGTATGTACTGTGTGGTCGACTGTAAGACATTTGACGTCTTGAGCACAGGCTTTGTCGGCGCGAAAGGCGTTCACTGGGTGAAAAATATGTGATTTAATGGGCCAGAGCGTTGGCAGCGTCATGAATTATGAATGATTCATGACGCGCTTTTGTTGCCAGACTGACGAAATAAACAATTACGAGCGCTCGGGGGCTGGATTGGATTGTGAAACGAGGAGAACGGGCTAAAGGAAACCACTGCAACAACCACCTCTAGACCAACAGCCGCGGCAAACAAAAGTTCTTCCGACATGGTGCTGGATTTGAGCTGTTCAGAACTCATGGCCACCCAAAACTCACTTAGTTGCGAACAGAAAAATGGCCTTCGGCCAGGGTTGCAATAGGTTTTTTCATTATACTTGGTTTGGATTTTGTTTTGAATGGAGTTTTTGGCATTTAAATCAGCTCAAATTAATTTTAGAGTGGGTTTGTTAATTTTTGTTAGGTGTGGGGGGGG
>NW_017842060.1:2934752-2946196 GCF_001891065.2 Hippocampus comes
ATATATATATATATTGCTATATTGCGAAGCTCTTATGATTATACCGTCGATGTTTGAGGATCTTTTTAAAGATTTGCCATGAAAAATGGGCCTGTGAATTTCGGGGAAAAAAAAAAAAAATCACCACTGTCTGGTGGGACATTTTTATCATAATAGGCTGCATGAAAATCTCTCTGGTTCCTATGGCCAAAATGGAACAGGAAGTCGGCCATTTTGGTTTGGGGTGGGGGTGGGGGGGTATTCCAGGGCTCGTACTTTGGCTCGTATTCTCGCCGACAGGATCACTGCCACCTTAAGTCCTAATGACATCCAGCTTAGTCCTGGTGTCAGACAGGACGTCAGTGAAAGACTTGGCCTACATGCTCCGAGCAGACTGAAAGAGAGATCTTTGCTACTGTATTCAGGGCCTAATAATGCATAGACATTTAAAAAAAAAAAAAAAAAAAAAAAAAAGTTTTGTAACCAGTCGAAATCCCTACAAACTTTGATCCGCCGAGAGCTTTGGATAACATAGCAAAATCCCCTCGCTCCCCTTCTTCCTCTCTTTCACTGTTCGTTTCCGCTGTAAGTGGTTTTAATTAAAAATGTTTTTTCATCTGAGCATTCTTTGAGTTTTAACTGAAGATCCCCAGGAGAGGAGGATTTTTCTCTTGTTTTACGCGAATGTCACATGCCCGCAACGTGCCGTTCAAGTTTTCATGATGAGACTTGAACTGAAATGCAAAGCGGTTGAGTTTGATGGCGCGTATTCAAACAATGACCAACGTGTTTGGAAGTGTAGCACCACAAACATACACGTCTTTGAATGTATTTTCCCACTGGGATTAAAAGAAGTAGAAATGATCCGTTTCCTGATTTATATTGTATTTGCGGAATATGAATTAATCAGAAAAAAAAAAATTACCTGGTTTTTGTTTGCCATCTCATCTGGCAATCATTTTGCCACTTGCTGTCGACTGAAAATGACATCACAACTGAGCAACAGTGATGTCATTTTCAGTCGACAGCAAGTGACAAAATGGCCGCCCTCTTTAGTAAAAACACTCACTCATTGATGACGAGTTTCACGAAGAGACAAGCAGTCACTTTTGAACATGCATAAATGTAAAAAGAAGACATATGATGATATATAAAAAGTCTACACACCCCTGTTCAAAATGAGAAGTTTTTGTGGAAAAAAACAAAGAGACGAGAAATACCATTAACTATGCAACTTAACTGAAAAAAAATATTTTCGTCTTTTCCAAATAATGTCTACGAAAAGAACAGCTGAACTTTATTTGGAGTTAATTCGAGGCATTCTACGAGGTGTGTCTTCTTGACTCCCAGTTCACACGAGCATGAATATTTTTTTTACCCGCGTTGAGATTTCACACTTAGACAACAACTTTTCACGCCACTTTAGAGTCTTCCCTCTTAAATTTAGCGCCATGTGTATCATTTTTAATCGCTAATTGCTAAAAGCATGTGCACCTCGTGCTAAGATGGAAGCCGGCGTCTTGTCTGTTGCATGAAAGCAAGCAAGGCGAGCGGCTCGCTCTGGACGCCGTCCAACTCTCAATGTTCTACGAGGGGCCGAAAAGGCGTACTCCAGAGAGTGTCCTAATCAGCCTTTAATTGTATGTTCCTCCACTAAATCAATGGATGCAAATGATTTGATGAATTCAGACACAGCTGGATACTAAATCGCCAATTAAAGCTTGAGCGTGCACAAGCGGACTCCCGGCGCATTGTGAGCTCTCGCCTGTTGTTTTTGTGGCGGAATATTTCTGTAGTGCTTGTTTTTCCTCAACTGCTGGTGTATTCTCGCTGGGTTATATTTATGACAATTTTAATAGATTCAAGTGTTCTTTCTATTTTTTTTAGTTTTTCATTTTCTTTATTTCTTTGTTGAAGTGAAGTAGAAATAAATTCAAATGAAAGTTTTCCTCGTCTACCAGCCCATCCTGAAGGGCTTTAGTTTTATGCAACAAAGTCCTTTATGCTTTATTTTTATTTGAATGGTGGTAAAATGAAACATAGCGGCTCATGGAATCATTTGGTGGATACACTTGAGACTTGAATGAAATTTGGACGTGAGTCATTTTCAAATATTGGAAAATAAAATGTTTTGGAACATTGTTTTGAATCATTTTAATTTTATATTTTATTCATACTTTGACGGGCAAAAGACAGAACCTTGAGGAACACCGAATTAAATGCGGTCACATTATCATCACATTAATTAACTGACTTAAAAATGATGGAGCAAAGGCAACACTTTCTTTACCATTCATCCTCTCTGCCCCTTATTTCATCTGGTGTTCCTCAAGCCCCAGTTTTACGCCAACTGCTGTTTGAACAAATGGAATGAAAAATCTCGTTTTACTCTGGTGACATGATGAGCTAAAATGATTTTTTTTTAAACTGTTGAATTGATTTCTGTTAGCACAGTGGTTGAGTAGTTCGCACGTGTTCGGTTCTTGTGTAAACTTTACTTTTTGTCCCCGTACTTTTTACTTTCATTTCTGCTTCCTTCCACATTCCAAAAACATGCATGTTTGGTTCACCAAAGACTCTAAATTGACCTTAGGTATGAATGTGAGGTTGTTTGCGTCCTGCGATTAGCTGACGACCCCTCCAGGGTGCAACCCAGCCACTCGCTCAGTCAGCTGCGCTAGAAAGTATGTTTTAATACGTTGTGTGTTCAGAGTGTGTTCGAAAAGTACCTTTCTTAAAATATATTTGGAACTGTATTATTATCATTATTTATTTTTTAATATATATATATATATATATAACTCTCATCATAAATTTTCACACTCATCATAAATTGACCCCCCCCTCCCTCCCCACCTTATGGAAGTGTTCACCTAGAGCTCATGAATAGTTAGCGCGATCCGGGCTGGCTCAACGAGAGGCCCAACGCTTCTCGCATTGAAGACTCTCTTTGGAATGAAAAGATGTTTTTCCTGCCCTGCCGACGGCCGTGACGCATCTCCCCACTGGCTACGCAAACTACTGAAACAAATGAATCATTGCAGGTGGAGCAATATTCATCTTTCTCTCACGTGCTGGCACAGTCATTGATGTCTCAATGCATTAAACCAGAGGAACTCAATAATGTGCCTGTGCCTGTCGTTGCTACTGTATGTGTTTCAGAAAAAATGTAACTGTTTCTGAACCTAACCCATAATTCCTAAATATGATTAAATATGTTACGATGTCACATTTAATATGATTGTTATTATTATATTGAAAACTGGATGGACGAGAGAAAAAAAAACGAGGGCAGAATCAGAATTAGCGCAAAAATAGATATATTTTAAAAAAATGACTTGTACCTCATTAAAAAAAAAGTTAAAAAAAAAAAAAGAGTAAAAATTTGTTCACTTGTGTAAAACAGTAAAAAAAAAAAATCAATAAATTTTATACTTTCAATGTGCATATGGAATAAAAATTAGTGACCAAACATCCTTTTTTTCCCCACAGGACACGTTCACTTTTGAAGGTCCAACAAAAAATTACCGTATGTATGAAAAAAAATATATAATAATTTACATTTTCACAGACAATACAAAAATCTTTAAAATTCTATTGTCTTTAATTAAATAAAAAATGTTTACATATATATATAAAATATTCTCACATTTTTTCAAATGTTTTATTAAAAAACATTTTCATATCTTTCATGACATCATTCAAATTAATTTGTTCTTACATTGAATAATTTTTCCTCTTTTTGCTGGGTTATTTATTTAATTTTATTTTGTACTCATATTGGGTTATTTTTTTTTTAACCCATATTGGGTTATTTTTAACCAAGTCATGTTAATGTTGAAGACGCCCAAGTAACAAGGATAGAAAGAAAAAAAAAAAAGTAACCAAAAAGCCGGCCAATGACGATACTTTCCCCATGACTAAATAATAATAAACGCTGACTGTCGTCGTAATGGAAATCACTTTCAAATCTCTACCCGATGCCTTTTGTTGATCCTTAAAAGTGGCTGTAACCTGGGAAACGAGAACATCTGGGCCAGTCTCGTTGACCCCAGATGCCGCTCGTAACACACATGCATGTACGTGTTGCAAATTTTTCAATATTTCCTTGAGGGGATGCTGTTGTAGCCACCACCGACGTGCACATACCCGAAAGCGAAGACAAGAAGCCGCGTTAACATTCTCACAGTGCAGGCTGGATCCCCATAAAAGTGTGATCGCTGTTGGCTGGGGAGGTGTACACGGGTGGGGAGGGTGGAGTGGGGGTCTCTCAGCATGTGTGAATGCTTGTCCTCTCTTGAACCTCTCCCGAAAAAATACAGCCGGGTTTCGTACTCGTCCGGTGCTGGAGTTGCACTTTTAACCCCCTCGGCCCACTTTGGTGACATTAAATGCACTTTTGACTTTCAAGTTATGGGCTCCTGAGGCGGTTTCCTGCACTTCTGCTGGCAGTCTGTTACTGCTTTTGTTTTTAAAAAAAATATACATATTTTTTTGTCAGTTCCTTTTTCATTGATGTTCATGTTACATAATTTTAAACCATTATTTGGATGTAAAATAAGTTGTTTTCTTTTTCACAGTATTGCCCGTTTACATTATTTTTTTATTATTATTTTAATTTTAGAAATATTAAAATAACGCCATATTCTGTTTTTATTTTGCACATATGGAACATATTTTTTGAATGATTTTGTCATATTTAATTACTCATATTCCAAACTTATATGTGACATATTGGGGTGTAGGGTTGGAAGGAAGTATTTGAATTGGAAAAATCAGTTTGGATATCAAAGATGTGAATTAATCACTCCATTTTAAAATATATTTATTATTTTTTAAGTGTTATTGCTGTCACCGTGTTGCTATAATTCTTTCTACTTTGTGTATTTTGACAAAAGAACGGCAGACACTTTTTATTAAGACACATTCAAGTGTGGGGAAAACCAATAACAGCGTGTGCGAAGAACCCTTTGTTGGTTTTTAACACAACCATAAAGTATTTTGACACTTTACTGCTTCCACTCGTATGACAACTAATAAAAATAACTTGCACAGTCAATGTTTATGTGACGGCGCCATTTCGGCTGAGTTGGGAAATCGTTTTACAGGGGACGAATCCTTCATTCAGATCCGCACTTGACTTTCGGTTGCCAAATAGACCAAAGTCCCCCGTCTGATTGATCACACCTCCTACCCCCCTTTTCATGTCGAACTAGAAGCTTGAATCAGGAATCGAATCAACGCCGCACTGCCTACGTTTACCCCGCCGCTGTCTGCGCCTCAGGATGTCGCTTGCGAAATGGCAGAAGTGTTTCACAGATGTGTCACTGCCAACCACAATTAGACGCCAACAGCATCTTTTGCCTATGATGGCATTCAGTTGGCGCCATTAAAATACCTGAATATGCAGTCGAGAGCCATTTGTGGTGGGGAAAAAAAAACATCTAATAAATAAATGGGAGGCGGGTCTGAATTAATACTCGAGGGTGTGGCGTCCTTAATGGCGCTGACCTTTTTGGGTGGTGTGCCTTTTGGTGCCTTTTATTTGCGCTCAGCACTGAACAATTTTCACAGGCATTCGTTGTCATTTCATTGAGGGTGGCGTCGTTTTTTTTCTTTCTTTCTTTGAAACTGTTGTATTCGCGGAAAATCTTCGCTATTCACTGTGTGTGTGTACTCGGGCCAAAGCAATTCAAGCATTTGGCACCTTGTGGTGGAATTGTGGTGGTGTTAGGTTTGATTTATTTTCTTCTCTGCCTTTTAGAGGTCCTGTTTTGTTTGTTGTCATTGTGAACAGTCAAACGAGACGACGGAAGCGAACGTTTTGTAGCCCGAGTAGCCGACTTTGCCGTTACAATTCGCCCGTGGTACTTAACAGTAATAGCGTTATTGTCTAACTGCTGAAAGGTGAAGTGAATGACTTCATACCATTTGTGGTAAATGCTATCGGGCATATTCTTGTGATGGCACGCTAGTTTGTGTTAGCCTGTTATTTGGGCTAGTTAAGCTAGCTCACTGTATTGACAAGCCTGATGTGAAGGTGATTTGTTTGTGTTGAATCATTGAACTGCTGACTCATTGATGTACGAAAGGTTCATGAGTGGGTACAAATTCGACGCACAGTGCCATACGTGTTTCATGATCCTCCCCGATTGACGTGCGCTGCTGCAATCTTACGGCATCCACACGCAACAGCAAACCCCTTTCAGGAAAGGCGTAGCTTATTCTGCGGATTTTCACACTGGGCTGCATTGTTCAATAGAAATTCAGAAAAAGAGAAGCTGTCATTCCTGTTCAGTTCAGTTTGGAGACCGACCGTCTGCTGACTAGCATGAACGGTGACTTAAGAGGTTGTCAGTAGCTGGATTTTTATTTATGTTTTTGTCATCTTGGTTGAAATCATTCAGACTGAAGATGTCAACTGTTGACATGTGACGTGACCTATTCCGATCAGCCGATTACATGACGCGCCACGTCATTAATCACGGCGGCCATTTTACAGCCGTGTTAATGTCTATTTATGTTTATGTTGTGACTTTGTTAAGACAAGCAAATGGATCACACAACAAACACAACTCACTGAAACTTGCTTGCACACACTCAAATAGATCTGTTTTGTGATTCGAGGTTGTCACGGCTTGGTTTACTTTCACAAAGTAAGGGTCATCGTTTCTTGTCATGATCTGACTTCCAAAGCCAGTAGATAAAACATTTTTGTTTTGTTGCATGGGTTGTTTAGAGAATGAAATCATTTCGACAAAATTGTCATGACGACACACAGAGACACGATTCATTTATACACGGCTTAGCAATCGAGTCAACATGGTTTTCTGAATCTCAAGTCGTTCCGCAGGGCAACTTAGGAAGCCGGCGTGACACAGTGACCCAGCATGTAAAAAGAGGCTTCTGAGGATCAGATGGCAGCTCGAGGTTTTGCTTTACTGACTCTGCGGCTCGGAATGAGATCACAAAATGAGTCACCGTGCCAATGCAAGTTGCAGGAAAACTGCTGCAATCCATCCATTCGCTATCTGAGCCGCGCACACTAAACAAGGGTCGCGGGCGTTCTGGAGCCCATCCCATTATTCGGAAACAACTGGGGATGGACAAGTATTGATACCAGGTGTTATCATTTTGCGCATTTTCTTTTCACAAAAATAAACGTACAGTGGTACCTCTATTTACGAACGTCTGTTTACACGGAATTTTCAAGTTACGAAACGTCCTTAACAGGAAAATATTGCCTCTTGTTACAAAATAAATTTCAAGATATGAAAGGTAAAAATACAGTACGGGCTGCTTCTCGCAGCTCCGAGTTTCTTGAACGCAACATACTTGTAGCTGCTATTGCCATTGGCTATTACCGAGCATCATCCTGGCATTCCATTGGCGATGAGGGACCTCTACCGAATGTGTCTATGCGTGTAGATAGATAGATCTGTGTCTATGCAGCATTTCATCATCTGCATTCCGATAGTTTTACGTAAAGGTGAATCACCCTTATCCTGGCTTTCTGTTTTGAACGCAACACACTGTCAATTCGCCACGACCTTTGACGACATTAATTACAGGAGTTTTATGTAATCATACTCAAGCACGCTGATATTATACTCTGCCTGGAGGCATATTTTAGATGACAAATTAGATGGGCGGGTCATGATTCTGGTCCACCTGTGCCGCACCACCGTTGCCAAATTGAACTCAGGTCATATGCGGTGACAATCGAAACTAGACAGATGGCTTTTGGTGTCTTCAAGGTTTAGTATCTCCCGTTGCTAATACTCTTGTTAAAAAAGATCTTGCATGCGTGATGGGGTTCTCATAACCACTGGCTTAGCTTGTGGCTGACGCTCACATGTGTACATTAAGTATGAAGCCCTGGAGAAACGACAAATACAACTTGAGAAAATATCGCCTTTTGGCTCCTGGGCTTTTTTTTTTTTTTTTTTGAGTTTTCAAGACCTTGTCGAGTTGACTTATTGGAGTTTCATGTTTTATGACGAGTCAGGAAAGTTTTGCTGTCTCGTACCGCAGCTATGTGCAATGATGAAAACGCAAATACGTTGCAATTTTGGTCACCTAACCGTCTAGTCTACCAGGTTAAAATGTGTTAGCCATCAGACAAAAATTGTATAGAGTCAGTCTTTGAAAATAAGACCTTTCTATCAAACTGGCTGACTTCCTGTGTCTTCTCTGGTATGGGTTCTCAAGGGTTTTTTTTTTAGGTGGGTTGACCTTGAGATAAAAATGTTTACCAGGCTTCATGTTGCTAAGTGAAACTGTCTTTTCCCCCCCCCCCCCAAAAAAAGTAATTGTCCATTATGAATACAGTCTCTCCTCCAAGACCCCCCCCCCTCCCCGTCCCCAGCAGGATACAAATACTCATATTTATTAATAATAAACATTGTACGCTTCACAAGATCTGACAAGAGGGCAAGCAAAGAAATCCTAAATGGGATTTCCCCCCCCAGCTTGTCAGACCAACGTTTGACAGGAATGTCTCACTTGAAGTTCAACGTTACGTTACACACTTGGCCTAAATATTTAATAGTGGCATCATCTTGCTTCACCTGCCTTGCTCCTTTTCTTGTCTCATGGGAAAAACGATACCTCACGTTCGGTGTGATCAGGCGCTTGGTGCATTCAGTTACAAATCACCCGCCGAGGGCGACACTGCATGCAAATCTTTTGGCTCGGGGGCCCCTCTGACATAGGAGAACCGGTTTTCCCTAGTTTATCTAGATTTTTGCCTCACTGGATAAGCTTATCAGCGCTATGTTGTTGTTGGATGCAGGCCAGAGATGGCGAGCAGGCGCAGCTAAAGGTTTCAGGGCTATCTTTCTAGCCTCTGGAGTTCTACAGTTCAAATCCCATCCACCCATCTTTTGATGTCTTGATTTTGATTTTTTGTTTTTTCAGTTACCGCTTCAAACAGTTAAAAAAATGAATGAGCCCTTCACATGATCATTTTTTTTTAGAACAATATATTTTCCCAGCAACTATCACGATAAATGATGCCACTGACATAATGATATTAGAACATAATAGTTTAAGATATCTTTTTTTAGAGCAATTCACTTTTAATTTCTCCAGAATATTAAACACTGGTATTGAAATGGAGAACTGTGAATGAAATACATTTAACCCTGGAGAACCCAAGAACCCTTTTCTTCTTTGGAAAATGATGAATTATACATTAAATGACTGCTAAATGTTCACTGAACACCACAATATATGTATTTTCAAATATTCAATGCTTTAATCCTAATTTAGGATTAGGGCCAAATTTGACCCTTTGGGATTTAAGGGTAGCATTTGAGTAGCAGCATTTATAGGGGCCAAATTTGACCCCGTGGCTTCTCCAGGGTTAAAAAAACCCCCAAAATAAAACAGACTCGGGCTCTGTTCGCAAAAAAATGCACTTAAACAAATCTTCGAGTAAAATGAGATTGTCTTTTATCCCTTTCAAAATGTTCTCTACAACCCAACATGGCTGTTGGGTTGTAGCGCTTATTCTCCCACCAAAT
This sequence comes from Hippocampus comes, assembly GCF_001891065.2. Lineage (NCBI taxonomy): Eukaryota > Metazoa > Chordata > Actinopteri > Syngnathiformes > Syngnathidae > Hippocampus > Hippocampus comes. The sequence goes on from NW_017842060.1 coordinate 2,944,259, forward strand.
CATGATCCTGACATTACTTTGGTTGGCATGTAATTGGATTAGACTTTTGACAGTTAGCATGCTAGCAATTAGCGCACAAACGAGCACAATTCTTGCTTTTAAAAAAAATCATTCAGCTATTTAATAATGTGTAGTAGCTATCTTGCGCTGCTAGCTTATCCAGAGAATGATTGACATTATTAAAAAAAATGCTAGTTTAGCCAGGGATTATTTGTGTTACTGTCCACTTCTTATTTGAGAGTCTATCCAGCAAACTCGACGTCACGTGGTTTGTTGTGTGGCACATTTTGTTCTGCTTGCTATTTTTTACCGTGTTTCACAAGCTAGCTTGCGCTAATGTATCGCGACTGAAGTCTTTTTTTTTTTTTTTTGTCTCACGTTGTAGGGTTGACAGGTTCACCTTATGGATTTGCTTGAAACTCCTCATTGGAGCATGTTATATGTCACATGACAGTAATTGCGCAGCCCGCAAAGCAAGACATGATAAGTGGTTGGAAAATGATGTGGTCTTTTTTATGTATGTGACCTTTAGCGATTAACTTCAATCAGTAATGACAAGGAGTAACTCACTTATAATACACTTTACCGTAATAGCGTCTTTGCTTAATTAGCACCAAGTGAGGTCAAAAGCAACATTTCTGTGCATTTACTGACTTGAGTTCTTGCGAGTCTTACCTACTCATTGCCGCTGTCAATCGCGTCAGCGGCATTCCTAACGCCGGTCGCTACGAATGTCGTCGTATGTCACTCGAGGTTTTGTCGCAGTAGTGGTCCGTCAGGGCTAGGAAGTACTTTTCTGCCAGCCGAAATACTATCAGAAGAACTGACCTACATTTACAACATATTTGTGTGTGTGTTGCATGAAATGTTTTTAATTTATTCCCAACAGTCTTCATTTTGGAGTGTTTCTCTTGGATGTACTGGTTGCAGTACATAGACGTTAGCTGTTCGATGTTTGTGCTACTGTGTCAGTCAAATCTGCCAGGGAGCTTCGGAATCACTCGTCCTTTCTTTCTGACACAGATAGGGATTTGCCAATGTGTCGGACTGCCGCATTGGAGCGCCAACTGCTGCCGTGGAAGATTAGCTCAATGTCAGATTTTATGTTATTTTTTGGCTGAAGTATCTGTGGCCGGTATCGGCTGCCTTCACGAGTCTCCGATACACCCCCCCAAAAAACTAAGGCCAGTATCGGCCCGAACCTGATACCTCGTACAGTATGTGTACTTGCCTATCCCTATAGGTGATACAGAGAGGATGACAACGTAAGTCCCCACTGAATGCCCAGGTCGCAAATGCACAGCTTGACGCTTTTTTGAAAAGAAAATGCCGGAATGTTTCCGATACTTTTGACATGATGGAATTTATTGAACATCTGTGATATGGATGAGTGGTTTAGTGATTTCCCTTCGAGGGCTCCCTTTGCTTTGGTCCCCATGTGGTTAATATACACACACACACACACACACACACACACGCACGCACGCACGCATGCACGCACACACACACACTCAGACACACTCATACTTGTAAACAAACCCAGCTGCGGTGCGGACATGTTGGCATTCCGATGTGGCTTCTCGTTTGCCGTCATATGATTTTATGAGTTCATTTTTACCATCTAACGATAGGGTGCAGATGGACCTTAAAGGAACGGTACCAATTCTTTTTTTCTGACTAATGACTGACTAATGACTGACAAATGATGGGAGAATGTCGAGTGTCATTTTAATATTCGTAACTGTAATACTTAGCGCCTGATGTTAGCTATTAGCGACATGCTAATAGATATGTCCAACAAGTTGCGCCTGTGTTCCTTTTTCTTAAAATAAAACCTAGTAAAGTAAATTCAGCATTGTGGTACTGTAGCATGATGGGTTTTCTTGTTTTGTTATTATTATTATTATTATTATTATTATTATTATTTTTAGTAACCTT
>NW_017842060.1:2946289-2983272 GCF_001891065.2 Hippocampus comes
TTGGCCGGTATCGGCTGCCTTCACGAGTCTCCGATACACCCCCCCAAAAAACTAAGGCCAGTATCGGCCCGAACCTGATACCTCGTACAGTATGTGTACTTGCCTATCCCTATAGGTGATACAGAGAGGATGACAACGTAAGTCCCCACTGAATGCCCAGGTCGCAAATGCACAGCTTGACGCTTTTTTGAAAAGAAAATGCCGGAATGTTTCCGATACTTTTGACATGATGGAATTTATTGAACATCTGTGATATGGATGAGTGGTTTAGTGATTTCCCTTCGAGGGCTCCCTTTGCTTTGGTCCCCATGTGGTTAATATACACACACACACACACACACACACACACGCACGCACGCACGCACGCATGCACGCACACACACACACTCAGACACACTCATACTTGTAAACAAACCCAGCTGCGGTGCGGACATGTTGGCATTCCGATGTGGCTTCTCGTTTGCCGTCATATGATTTTATGAGTTCATTTTTACCATCTAACGATAGGGTGCAGATGGACCTTAAAGGAACGGTACCAATTCTTTTTTTCTGACTAATGACTGACTAATGACTGACAAATGATGGGAGAATGTCGAGTGTCATTTTAATATTCGTAACTGTAATACTTAGCGCCTGATGTTAGCTATTAGCGACATGCTAATAGATATGTCCAACAAGTTGCGCCTGTGTTCCTTTTTCTTAAAATAAAACCTAGTAAAGTAAATTCAGCATTGTGGTACTGTAGCATGATGGGTTTTCTTGTTTTGTTATTATTATTATTATTATTATTATTATTTTTGGACACTTTCTAGAATGATTTAATGACTGCGATATCACAATAATATCCTGAGAACTTGGATGCACCGCGCGTGTAACAACGCGGCACTTCTTTTTTTAGGAGGGCTCCCATCTATTTCAAGGGATGCTGTCGTGACGACAGACGGGGGCGGACACCCGGGAACATTCTGACTTGTCAACGGTTCGTTATGAGCATCTGTGGTCACGGTTGAGGTGTCCTTAAGAGAATCTGCTCAATGTACTGAATGTCTAGCGACGGGTCAGGTCATTTACACTGTTTCTGTTAACCCCGCAGTCCACAAAAACCTCTTGGAGAAGACGATCCGTCAACATCACTTTGAGAAAATGAAAACACGAAGACCCTCCCCGATTGTTCAGATAAGAGGCAATGCGTGCTTGCTTCAAGCCGTTTGTCACTCCCAGTTGAGGTTTCCTTTCAAACGGACACATAAAACAAGAGCGTTAAACGTTGTATATTTAAACACAAAATACCCAAATGTTCGAGCAAAGCATATAATTTCGTGCGGAGAAAGTTTAGCTTAATGCTAACATATGATGCAAATGCCATAGCTGCGCTAACAAAAGTTCATCAATCCATCCATCCATTTTCCAATCTGCTTTATCCTCACACAAGGGTCATGGGGGGTGCTGGAGCCTACCCCAGCTTTCTTCGGGCAGTAGACGGGGGACACCCTGAACCAGTTGCCAGCCAATCGCAGGGCACACAGAGACGAACAACCATCCGCGCTCACACTTACACCTAGGGACAATTTTGGGCGTTCCATCTGCCTATCATGCATGCTTTTGAAATGTGGGAAGAAACCGGAATACCCGGAGAAAACCCACGCAGGCACGGGGGGAACATGCAAACTCCACACAGGAAGGCCGGACCCGGGATCGAACCCACGACCTCTGCACTGTGAGGTCGACGCGCTCTCCCACCGGGCTGCCACTAGCGAAGGTTAGCATAGATTATTAACCTTCACATAAAAACTGCGCGCACTCACATGCATGCAATGTCTCTGCTATTAGTGCAACTTAATTGGGGGCCATCTCTGCCTCTTCTTGTTGCTCTAACAACACGGCATCCCTTTCAGTTGACCTCAGTCACACGTTGTGGCTTAAGGCGGTACTACACAAGAGACGTGCAACTCTTCATGTGAGTACCCTCACCGAAGATTATTGTGTTTCCTTCTTAAATTATATGCATATAAAAAAAATAATAATCTCTACCCATAACTGTCTTCCTCTCCAAGTATTAAGCCGTCAGATGACAAGCGAGGGGACTAAAAGTGGGCTTTTGTTTCCAGATGGAGGTCTCAGATTTGCCTGGGACCTGCGGATCCACATGGGTTTACGTGAGCTTCGTGACATTTTGTCAACAACAGCTGTGTCAATGCCAACGTGCGGGCTTTTTCCACATTGCCGGGCTCCCACTTTACGTTTTGCATTCCACCCCGCATCCAAACGCAAAATTTTGGTCTTTATTTGGCTGTTTGTTCATGAAACGCGAGCCCTAATTCATCGGCGGCAGAAAAAGAATGAACAGCCAAGACGAAGAAGCTAAAATGCGGCTTACGGACGCTGGGAAAATGATAACGCACGTTGATGAGTGAGAGTTGTGTAGGCTCAACATTTTCCACACATTTGCTATTGATTCCAGGAAGTGTCTTTTGCGTTGAAAATCGACATTTACAGTCAATAAAAAAAAACAGGGACACATTTCAGTGCTGGGTTTACCATTAAATAACCTAATGACTAGAACCGATGCTGTCATTACCATGAATGGTGCTTTGTCCTAAATAAAGATGTCGATTATATGAAACCGCGAGTACAACTAGGAAGAATGTACACTTCGGAGAAACAGGGTCACTTGATGAAATTAAAGACTAGTCTGAACTCACTGGCCCCCAATTAGCTCCGATGCAAGCAAGCTGGAAAGACACATGGTGGAAATACATTTTGTTTTGGGTGGGGGCTGCGTGATCTCGTGCCTCATGGAATTTACACTATTTTTACACATTTTAGTGAGGAAAACCTGAGAGACAAAAACATGGGAGTCGTCATCTCAAAGATAAGTTCCAATTTTGAAGCACCCAGGTAATGGACAACATGACCCCAAAATGGCCGCTTCAAAACAAAATGGCAGACTTTTCTGTGGGTCGACTGATGATAGACATACCTACCAAATTTGATGTTCCTATGGGCAGTGTTTGATCGTGAGTCTTCAAACTTCACTGCCATGCGCCACCTACACCTCATTACAAAAATTTGGTTGGAGTTGAACAAAATCACAAGAACAAGTTTCGTTCTGAACATGCCCTGAAAATGTAAAATTGAATTAGCCACTTAAGGCCAAAATGACAGATTTGTCGTGTGATTTCGGGCATGGTTCCTTTCAAGTTTTTGTGGGTCTTCTCATGATAGACAGGGCGACCAAATTTCATGTTGCTAAATCAAAGATGCCTTTGGGAGCTTAATTTTCTTTTAATCCATTTTTTAAATCATTTTATCCCTCCTGCATGCTTTGAAGCTTAATGCTAACATAGACGAATCAAATTTCAAAGATGGACAAACGAAATTAGCATAGATCTGTTATGGTCATTATATACCTTCAAACAGCTGCTCCGATAATAAAAGTATGCTAATTTAACGCTAACATACAGTCAGCTGAAATAATGTATACACGCATCCATGAAAGGGAAACTTGCATCAATATTTTTAAGACCAATTTTATTCAGACCCACCAAAACGATCCTTTACCAATCTGCAAAGGTGAGCTTGCGTCCATCCTGTCATTCCTCCGCTTGGCGAACTGTCAAAGACGGCCAGCACGAGCTTCTGCAACTTAACACAGAGTCTGTCTTTTCTCCCTGCTACGGCCAAAGCGTTTCAAGTTTTAGAAGACGAAAGCGAGCCAAACGCAGGCGCCAAAAAAGAACCAATTGTTAGCCCGCCGTCCGGCCTCGAAAGCGCGGTCGCGTCGGGCGACTGTGCTGACAAACTTGGCAGGAAATGAGCGTGTAAGTGGGTTGTGCCAAAATCAATGCGACCACCTGATAGTTGTGTCCACCACGCGAGCCCTTATTTGTATAAAAAGCACGGAAAGTAAACACTGAATCTGCTTTTCAGATCTGTGCTGTTGCATCCATCTAACGCTTCATATTTATCACAATGTTACGTAAGCCAAAGTCAAGTCCAAAAGTACGTCCATCCGGACCAGATTTTGTTAATACTACACAAAGCCAAATAAATTGTTTGAACAAACAAACATTGACCCAGAAGCATCCCCCAACATGAAAAAGGTGGGTTAGACTTTGCAACATATTTGGTTGGCTGGCTTGTCAAGAGCAGACCCACAAAAAAATGTCTCAAGAACGCATTCATGGCCAAAAAGATATTCAAATCTGTCATTCTTGATGAAGCGGTCATTTTAAGGTCATATACAACAGGTCCTACAGATTTTTTTTTTCAATGGCTCCTAAAATAAAAAAATAAACAAATTAATCGGAATCGAACCCGGCACCTCTGCACTGTGAGATCAACGTGCTAACCACTGGTCCACCGGGCCGCCTGTCAACATGTATCATTTTAAGCATATTTCTTTGACACGATTACTACTTTCCTATTAGGAGGGCTTTGGTGCCATCTTGTGTTGTTTCAGAAATAGCCAAAGCAGGGATTTGTTTCCACACCCCCCCCCCAAAAAAAAACATGAATGGGTGTAATCGTAAATAGGTGCAAATTTCACTGTACTGGAAATGGTCCAACGCATGACTATAAAGGCTGCTATTTAAAGTCGGCGTATTTTGCGTAAGAGTCATGTGGCGGAAAACGATTAGAAAGTGTCGCTTCAGAGATTCCTCGCCTTCATTACGGCTAATTGGATTGAGCGGGGGCCCACTCATTGGCCCACATTTATGCATTGACACCGCATTTAAGGCGCTTAATGTGAAAGGCACTGATATCACGGGACTGACATGTAAGCCTCCGAATCCAAGAGGATGTTGGAAGAGTTTTTCGAGGTGGGGTAAGAGGGGAAAGGCGAGCGGGGGCGGGTTAGCGCTGACATAATCTCAGTGACGCTAAAACAGAGTGACACGGAGCGCGGCGCCGACGTAGCATGTCGATCCCCGTGAGACGTTTCCATCGACAGCCCCTCCACTCCTCGCCCCCCCCCATCGTCCTAACCTGAGCAAAAAAAAAAAAGTTTGAAGGAAGATTGGAGGGAAGCAGGTTCTCTCGGCAAATATGCGCGACACGGCGACGTGCACGCGCTTGACCTAGAAAACGCTGCCTGTGCAGCTGCACTCACAGAGCAAGTCTGATTTTCATAATGCATACAGTGGAGTAAGTGTGTGAGCTACGGTATGAACGGCGTCACAAGATGCAAAGAATTAAAGGAGTGACACTTAAGAAAAAAAAACGAGTTAATTGAATAACTGGCATTAAAGTGCCGGCAAAGTGAAAATAATGTCTTCCAAATTTGACACAACATGGTGTTATCCCTGGCGAGCCCAACCCTTGGCAAATTTGAATGGTTAAAAAAAAAAAGCCAAGTACTTTAAAAAAAAAACAGGTTCTATGCGGCTCTACAAACAAATTTCCTTCCGCTAGTTTTTCCGAAAAACGAAGGCCAAATTTAGCTGTGATCTGATTGAATTTTTACTTGAGTGGTGGATTTTCCCTCGAAATATCTGGCCACATTTGTCAGCTAAGATTTTATGTGACATAGATGTGTATATTTAGGGAAAAAATAAATCAGCATTTCTCCTTTTAAGTTTTGTGTGACTTTGTAAAGCTGTTTTCACAACATTTTTAGCCAAAATTAGCGCTGATCTGTTATAACTTTTTAGATGTGGAACATTCATATATATCTATTTCATATAATAGATTTATATACTTCTCTGTATGTACTGTTTGCTTCTGGGTGACATTTTGTTGGAATTTATGCTGTTTATCATCAATTGTTGGGGAAGAAAAAAAAAAAGCCAAGTCATGCTAACGCTAGCAGTGGCCATGATGGTGATTAGCAGTTTGTTTTCCAAGAGAGACCTAAACAAATCCATTATCAAAGGAAGTGAGATTGTAATCGTGATAAATCAGGCTTAATTGATGAGTTATCTCGGCATTTACACATTTTTTACTCGGCAAAATAATGAAAATGAATCAGTGATAAATCAGTAAATAAAGCAAACAGTGCTTTCAGCCTTCCTCGTTAGCGTCAGCCGGCGCATTTATCAGCGCGTCTGCACCCTTTTCAATAAAGCCCCGTGTTATATTTAGACACTTTATAACCCTACCTGTCTGTAAACAGGAAGCTGGGCAGATTACGGCCAACCATCTGGACATTAATACACAATGAGGAGCCAAAAGCGATTTTGCCGGTCACAGACCAGACTTGTTATTCATTTGCGTGGGACTCAGTGTGCAACCGTGACACACATAACTTCCAAAATACTCCAAAAATGCACTATTTGCACGTATCGATGATTCTTCTTTTCATATTCAATGTTTTTTCTTTTTTTTTTTGGTCTCATGTTTGTTTACACGTAGCACAATAATCTCATTATGCTCACTAGGAGCCCATTGTGACATGTGGGATGACTTTTTGGTTTTAAAAATCGCGAATGCTTCTCCATCTTCTTCTTCTTCTTGGTTCGTTGGCGATTCACGGCTCTTTAGTGTATACCGCCACCTACTGTACAGGAAGCAAGAGAGTTTCCATCCCAAGTCAATGGAAGCAACCTTGCTCAAATTCAATTCAACACCACGAACCAACACGTGACAGTCTTGAATATAAATTATTTCGCCAAGATTCAATAGAAAATCACAACCATGAAGGTTTCTTCAAATAAATACGCATGCGTACAACAGACTCAAATCAAGATTGAAGATTTCTTTTGTCATAGCAAAGTCAAATTGACGTCACCTGGTTCTGCCTCCTTAGCCAATCACAGCTGATCATCACAGTCCTCGCCCGCGCAGAGATCTTATTGAAAACAGGAGCACTCACTCTCACATACATTTCGGTCATGTTTCTGTTAGTCGTCAGCAAAACGGGCGTTCCTTCAGTGACCCGGTTAGCGCTGATAGACGAAAACCCACTTCCGTCAGTGCTGAGTCCATCATATTTATTTATTTATTTATTTTTAAGTAACCCGTCATTCGTCAGCAAAATGGGCGTCCGCCAGTGATGAGCAGTGCTGAGTCCATCATTTTTATTTATTTATTTTTAAGTAACCCATCATTCGTCAGCAAAATGGGCGTCCGCCAGTGATGAACTGTCAGTACTGACGTCATGCTCACCTCTGAGAAATTTGTATCCCAAATAGTGAGTGTGAACTTTTTGTCTGCCTTTTTTCTCCCCTGGGCCTCATTTCTCCCAAGAGGTATCTCTGGACCCAAAACGTTCAAGAACGCCCGCAGTACGGGAAGGCGAAGTTGCCACTTGACTGCTGTGTTATTGACGTGGCCGATGGCCTACACAAGCGCAAGTCAAGATGGCTGTTTGAAATTTTACCGTGACGAATTGAACTGGACCCACTTGGTGGAAACATGGCTGCGAGCTTATTGGCACACAAGTTGCGCACGACTTTCAGATCGCCTGGGAAAAAGTTTTTGTAAATGGATACAGATGCAGATTTGACTGACAGCTGAGCCCTTTCAACCGCGATGCGTTTTAAGCCGTCGGTTCATCTCAGCGCGTATGGATTTGTTTAATGCCGCGCCACTATCGATGTTTGGCAAGCACGTCACCCTCGAGCAAATGGCTTTAATCGGAACGGGAATAAGTATTCCATATTGCTCAGCAGGGCGCAAAAGCGGCAGTCGGACGTGACGCTGACAGCGAAGGAATGTTGGGGAAAAGACGTGGAGGTGTGGAAAGGCCCCAGGCTGAGGGAACACGAGTGATGACAGAAAGACCACCGGCAAAGTCCGTCTTCGGAATTTTACATTTGACCTTTAAATGTGCAGTTTTGTCGGGAATTGGCGCAAGTAAGCATTGCAGACAAATGGAGCCCCCCTCCCAAGAAAAAAAAAATTGTAAAAGACCGTTAGCAGTAAGCTAAGAATTTGTGCAACTTAAAACAGCGTTTTTGTTTGGTTTATTTTTAATATGAAGCTCAAATTTCAAAGATTTGAGTGACATTTGAGGAGTTGCTTTTGAAATTTTATCCTGAATTTGGAAGCGTGAACTCTGCAGTTCTGCGTGACTTCAAATTAAATTTTTGCAAAAAGGCCCAAGTCTTACTTTCCAACACAGAGGTTTTGGGTGACTTTAAAGGCAACATTTTTCACATTCACATACACACACACACGCGCACACACACACACACACACACACACACACACACACACACACACACACACACACACACACACACACATAAAAAAAAAAGACACACACACACACACACACAAAAAAAAAACCATTGGATCAATTCTTAGTTTCTTACCCAGATGTTTAGGGCACCATGAAAAAATTAATTTCCAGATTTGGGCAAGTGGGCCTGTGTATTTTGACATGCAATTTATCCTGGCTCAAAATTTCTAGCTATATTTGGCAGCGCAAACTCTCAGGTTACGTGCGAGCTTTGAAGATTTTGTGCAAATGTGGTTGCGATTTGTGTGACTTTCGAGACTTCAGTGTGCCACCGATTTAGGTCAGATTCCAAAGTTTAAACTTGTGAGATTTTAGGTGCCTTTATAGGCGTATTTTACTTCAGGCCAAATTTTGCTGATTTTTTAAAAAAACTTAAAATAGGCATTTTCCACAAAAAAATAAAAAAATAAAAATGTTTTAAATTTTTTTTTTAAATAGCTGAATTTTTGCCTTTATTTATTTTGTTTGTGCAAATTGACAGCGATTTGGACAAATTGACCTGTTCAAATGTTTAAACCACAATTTGCCTGATTTTAGATTCTAAGATTTTGACATACACACGTCTCATGCAAAGTCAAGATGGTGCGCACATGAGAGAGAGAGAGAGAGAGAGAGAGAGAGAGAGAGAGAGAGAGAGCAGTGGGGGGGCAGAGGAAACAGAGGAATGACTCGACAGTCTTCCTCTCCCTTGGAAACATGCTGAAATTGCCAGCCCCGGCCGAGAGCTGTGTTTGAACGCCGTCTTTGTGGCAAAGCCTGATTTTATCATTCATTAAAATAAGGGCGGAGCCGAGGGGTTGAATGACAAGTTTGTGGCAAAAAGGTTCATACATGAGCGTCCTTGCCGGCGAAACACGAGTCAACGCGTGACTGCAGCGGCCTCGGGCGAGAGGCCAAGGACGCTGGTGTCAGATGACGGCGGGTGCCGAACGTCGCATTTCCAACGCGCTCCGCTTCCATTGGGGCTTTTGCGGGTAGCCTTACGGGCTAGCTTAGCGTGAATGCTAATTCCGGCCCAAGGGCAGCATACGGAAAGCTTGAAGAGATCTTTTTGAACCATGACGCCACGAGCGATCTCCAAAACGCGCTGCACGCTCCTAACATGTCATTTGGCCAAGGCAAAATGATGGCGAAAACAAGGTCCACAAATGGCTTCGATGATGATTTTTGTCTCCTTCCCGCCGGCTGTAGTTTGAATCGGGGACATTTAAATGAGGCCTGAACACAATTTTTAGGACGATACATTTTCACAGAAACAATCATGATAAACAATAGTGGCCGCTGATATTATATTACAGCATAATAATACAAGTGCGGTAAACTGCTGTCCATCGCGGGGGTCACGTTTTAGCAATAAGTGAAATCCAGGATTTGGTCATTTCCTTTTTGGGAGCATTTATGGGAATTTATTTCAACCCTTTCATGCACCCCGTAACCTGATAACATGGCAAGCTGTCCACTGTATTAACCACTGTCCCCGAAAGGCTTAAAGGTCTTGAAACACACTTCAAAATAACATTGACTATATGTATATATAACATAAGAAGAGCAAAGTCCGTTTTTCCAGCCCACCCCAAACTAAGAAATGTAACTTACCTCACAATGTTCATCAATAATCATGGCCAAAGACGTACAATTCAAAAAGAAAAAAAAAAAAAACTGCTGTTGCTTTTGAGACAAGCAATACTCTCTTTCGAATCTCACACTTCCTGTTCTCTCTTCCTCTTTCAACTTCACACTGTTATACACAATGCTGTTCCGCCACCGAGTGGTCGATAGTGGAATTACACCACAAAATAAAGACCAACAATGTGTTCCAGCCGGACTAAAAATTTTGACCAAGTCAAAATTATCCACCGACCTCTAAAAATGCAAAACACATATTTATGTATAAATATAGTGACGATTCTTTACAGTGCGGACAGGAGCAGCTGACAGCGAGTCGCGAGAACACTTTGTAATGATCATGGTGGAACGTGACTGGAACTTCTTAATGTTTTATCAAACGGCCTGAAAATGCCCCAAAAAGTTTGTGATGTCGTTCCTCGTGTCTAAAACCGGCCTCAACCGTCTCTGCCCGTGTGCATGAACTTTTACTGCTTTTTCAGTCGTGTCTTGACTTTGTCCTTCAATTCCACAATCCCCCGCAGACCCGCAGAGAGACTTGCGGGAAAGGGCGGCCGCATGCACCACTGCAAATGCTGCGCCTTATTAAATATGCATCCCAAAAATGTGCGGCGGCTCTCACCTGAGTCAAGGTTACTGACATGACCTGTGTCAGCTTGCAACCGTCTTGGCTTTGAATCGGGGTTGAAGCGAATCTTCAACTTTATGACGTCGCATCAGCGTTTCAGCCAGAAGTTGATTGATCTTTTTTTTTTTTTTTCCAATTTATTGTGGACTAAACCGCAAGTGCCTTTTCACGGCTTCAGATCATTTGCTCGATTGCGGAATTTGGCTGTGATTATTTTTTGACACGCACTGTAACTGCAAACTCTCATCGCTCTCACTTTACTTTAGTTACGCAATGAACTTTTTTTTCTTTACCCTGCACGTAATAATAGTCCATGTATTAAAAAAAAAAACGAATACTAAAACAGATAAAAGTGGAAATAAAATGAAGCCTTTTCATAGAATTAAATACAAATGATTAAAAACTGCTCTAAAATGACTTAAAACTAACTGAATTTAAAAAAAAATAAAGAAAGAAGTAAGTACAATGAAAAATCCAAAATGATTCGAACCCTGGTCCAAATTTAGTGATTTGATCTTTGGAGGTGATGTGTGAATTCATCTTGTGAGTTATTTCCTCGAAAATTTGGGATGAATTCTGTGGTTGTAACGTTTTGGTTTTGGACAACTTTGCACATTTTTTTTTTTTTTTGGTAACTTAAATTCTCGATGGAACTTCTCACTTTTATGTGAAATTAAAGAGCGATTATTCCCACAATTTTGTAGAATTATGGTGGTAAAGAACTGCAAAAATAATAATAATAAAAAAATTACGGTCAAATCTGGTGCTTTTTTTTTGTGGCCGATTATAGTTTTTATTAAGTCTTCGATGTCGCTCACAGTGCTGCAAAAAGTTGCGAGTGCAATTTAGTGCTCATCTTTTTTTTTTTTTGTACTGTTTCATGAGGACATGCTGCCCATTATGCACAGACAGCGGTTTTCCCTTTTTTGGCGCTATTTTTTATTTTTATTTTTTTTCAGTCAAAGCTAATAGCGTCATGTCCCTCAGCAGGTGCTGCATTGTTCATCTGTCGGCCATCTGGGCCTGTAATCCTTCAGAGGTGAGCAAACTGAATTTGAAAAAGGTCACTGCGCAGACACATTTAGTTTAACCACACCACACCACACCACTCCTGTGTGTGTGTGTGTTTGCCCTCCAACTTTCTTTCTTTTCCGAGTGCATGTTTTGCTAGCTTACCGGTTCGCAATCTTAGAGATGACCTTTTGATAAAAGTGATGTCAAGCTTTTTACAGTGAGAGGTCAGATGCTGAGCTGGCTAAAGCGTCGTGGCTGTAATCCCGTCATTCTGTTTTCATGCACTCCCCCATATCAAAATGTCAATTTTGGATGTGATCCTCGAACGGACACGTTGAGGTTTCGTCATATAAACGTACAATGTGACTCCAGAAGGTTTTGTGGAATGGTCATGCCCTCACCCAGTGATTATCTCAAGACTGATAAGAATCAAGCATCCAAACAACCTTCACGGGTCATTTTTACAAGTGATTTTTTTCTTTTTTGTTGTTTTTTTGGAGGGGCAGATAAGCAGCTGGACAACACTCACTGCTGATAAATCTCAATGACACACACACACACACACACACACACACACACACACACACACACACACACACACACTGATTTTGTTGTGCGATTAATAAAGAAAAAATATACATATATATACACAAAATTCAGACCCCATTGGTGTTCTAGAAAGTGGATGAATGGACAGATAAAATGATGCAAGACAACCATGTCCATCTCTGTCCCGGCACATATTTCATAGCTGACTGCGTGCTGACGTGCCGTCAGTTGCTTCCCAGGCGCTGACGAGCGAGCACTTCTCGAGCGGACGTGCAGAATGTGCAGCGGCGGTGTTAACCGCCTGGACGGGAGCCAGCTGCTCACAGCCTACTTCTTTTGGTCTTGGTGTTTTTTTTTTTTTTTTTTTTTTTGCTTCCCTGCTACTTCAGCCGGCCGCTCGGCTGTTAAGTGGACAAACAATAAACACCCATGACGCGGCTAACTTTAGCCGTCGTTTGGTCGTACAATGGGCTGAGTGTGTGTGTTTGTGTTGGTGTGGAGCCCTCCCACTCGCACCCCCTAAGGTCTTCTCTCTCCACATGTCGGGATGCTAAATGACTGGTGGGAATGGAGGATGATGACATGTGACGGTGGCTGCACAGGCTCGCTGGCAACATGTGTCAGCTGACGTTAACCCACATTTGGCGTCAGGCCTCCCTCCACCGTCACATGGGAGACGGAAAGGTCGACATCGGAAAGGGATGCTTTTGGACGGGTTCACTTTGCCCATCAGCTCAGTTGACTTGCTTTTTGAGGTTGAGGTATCTGTCATCCGTCCGGCCATTTTCTGGACTGCTTGACCTCCTCGGGGTCACTGGTGAGCTGCAGCCTATTCCGGACTTTTGGCAAAAGAAGCGGGATACACCCTGGGGTGGTCACCAGTATGGCCGATATGGATGTTTTGAGGCCGATGACAATTTTGGTAAAACTGAATTAACCGCCAACTGATGAATCATTTACCGTATTTTCTGCACTATAAGGCACATCGGAGTATAAGGCGCACCTTCGATGAATGGCCTATTTTAAAACTGTTTTCATTTACAGGGCGCGCCGCATTATAAGGCGCATAGAAGAGAAGCTACAATAGTGGCTGCGGTTGCGTTATCAATCCACTAGATGGAGCGACGCCAAAGGGAATACAATACAATACAGCTTGATTTATATCGAGCTTTCACAACCGCTGCAGCTCTAACAAAGCGCTTTACAGAACATTTCAAATACTACGTCCGAGAAATCAGAATATTGATCCATACATAAGGCGCATCGGATTATAAAGTGCACTGTCGGCTTTTGAGAAAATTGAATGCTTTTAAATGCGCCTTATAGTGCGGAAAATACGGGGTAGATAATATGCCATGAAAATTCATTTTGCTCCCTGAATGCTTTCAATAACAGAGGGATGAAATACAGGCAGAACAATACTTTGTCCTTGCGTATTTCGAAAAATCTGCAAAAATGGGCCAAGTTTTTCCCGACCTTGGGGGGTTGGGAGGATGCTTGAATGGCATTCTTTGTCTTATGTTGTAATGCAGTTCAAAAAACAACCGTCGGCAGCTTTTTTGACAATTTCATTTTTAGGAGTGGGGATGACAAAGATAATGGCATTATCTTTGTCCTATATTGTAAGGCAGGGGTGTCAAACGTACGGCCCGCGGGCCGGATCCGGCCCGCAAAGGACTTTAATCCGGCCCGCGAGATGATTATGTAAAGCAGTGGTGTCAAACATACGGTCCGCGGGCCGTTCAATCAGGCCCCACAGGATAATTTAAAAGTGAAGAAAATGCATAAAAGACACAGAATAAATATTTTTAATAAGGTGCAATTCATTGAGTATCCGCTAGGGGACACTGTTTTGATCAGAGAAGAAGACAACAGCAGCCTCAGTCCATCACTGAGACAGACCCATGACAGCAGACGCTATCAATAGCACTCTCACATTTACACATTTAATAGCACGCTCCTTAGTTTGTAAGGTGTAGGCAGGGATTACATTTAGATTTTATATGCACGTGTAAATGGTTTAAAACTTCCTTTCTTTATAAATCTCGTTTAATCTTAAAGTGCATTACTATATTTTTCAAAACCAATTACTTGTTAAAGTTTGTACAATCAGTGGGATCAGTTGCAATGCATATATGTGAATGATAAAAGTAAATTGCACATTCGTCAAAGGAAATGTAAGGTGCTTCATGAAATGTTTTGTAAAAGATATGTTCATTTAATTTCAACATTTTCCTAATGTTCTTGTGCTTCTTTATACCAAAACAAAGGAAAGACATGTTGTTTTGGTTATTTATAGAAAAGTATGGTATCATTTTAATGGTCCGGCCCACTTGACATCTACCCAGGCCGTATGTGGCCCACCATGTGAAATGAGTTTGACACCCCTGTTGTAAGGGTTTAATTGTGGGGACGGGGGCGGGGGGGAAGCGGTCATTGCAAGGCTAATTGTTGCTAATGCTAAGTACGGAGAGCAGTCTATGAGGAGTGTGTTTTTATGTGTGTGCTCAGGTCAGGGCTGAAAACCTTTCAGGATAATCTTCCTCTCCAGGGATTTGTCCCGCCGCGGACCTCTAAGCTCTTGGAGGTCACCTGTTGCGTGAACCCAGTCGGCCATGCGCCGTGCAGCGGGAAGCGGCGTAAGCAATAAAGCAAGCTGCACACCCATTGGTTTTCATGAGTTGCCGGCCGTCAGCAATTCATTTGGCTGCGATACCAAATGTGGAATCGTAAATGTACAGCAAAGAGAGTCAGCCAGAATGACTTTTCACCATAAAAATGACATTTGTGGGTACCAAGGACGCTAAAAGCCGCCTCAGCCGTAGCATTATACTGCGCAGTGATACCTTGACTTACAAGTTTAATTCATGCCCTGACCAAGCTCAAATCAATATTCCTCACTGAAACAAATATACAAGCCTTTCATCCATTGCCCCCCCCCTCCCCCCACCCCACAAAACGACACCACTTTTTTGTAACATTGCTAGCAGGCTGCTACTACATCCTTTAGCTTAGCGCTAGCAGGCTGCTGCTACATCCTTTAGCTTATCGTGTCCCCACCTCTCAAACTGCAGCTACACCATTTTGGTTTGCGATTGTCCGGTTCCATCTCGGTCAGTGCGGCGGGCGGCTGGCTTCAAAATCAAAGTCTCAAGTTGATCCACGCCGATCCAGCGCAGCTTTGAAGCTCTGCGTTCATGCTAGGTGTCTATTTAGGGAGATTTCGGCTGACGAGCAGGGATATTTGTCTTCTTATCATCAACATTCCGACAGGTGTTAATCATTTTCCCAGTTTGCATTGTTCCCGAGGAAACCGGGCCACCCTTCATCCAGCTGTTTGCGTCCGTTTTTAACGGGCAGCTAAAAACAACCCCGGCGTGGGATCAATAGCGGATGAGCGGTGCATGTGAGCCACACGGGAAGGGCCGAATTCTCGCGGCCGCCAATGAATGGCGATACTGTTTTAATTGAGGTTAAATTACCTCCGCAGCTCTGTGTTTTTACCCGCCTGTTAAAAGCTAGCTTAAAATATACATCCATCCATTTTCTGAACCGTTTATCCTCACAAGGATTGTGGGGCGTGCTGGAGCCTATCCCAGCTGTCTTTGGGCAGTAGGCGGAGAACTCCCTGAAGCGGTTGCCAGCCAATCGCAGGCCACACAGAGACGAACAACCATCCACGCTCACACTCACACCGCGGGACAATTTCGAGTGTTCCATTAGCCTGCCATGCATGTTTTTGGAATGTGGGAGGAAATCGAACCCTTGCACCTCTGCACTGTGAGGCGGATGTGCTAACCATTCGCCCACTTTGCCGCCCAGCTTAACCCTTTCATGCACCCTGTCACCTGATAACATGATAAGTCGCCCACTGTAGTGTCCGCTGTCCCTGAAAGCGTTAAAATATCACTTCAGAAATGATATCCTTTTCGCTTGGGTTACACAGGAAAAGAGAATCAAACGTGCCAAAACCGGCGGACAAATAAACTTGTTTCATGATGAAAGTGTAGGATATGCTGCTCGAGAAGCAAGA
Source organism: Hippocampus comes (assembly GCF_001891065.2). Classification (NCBI taxonomy): domain Eukaryota; kingdom Metazoa; phylum Chordata; class Actinopteri; order Syngnathiformes; family Syngnathidae; genus Hippocampus; species Hippocampus comes. The sequence goes on from NW_017842060.1 coordinate 2,962,325, forward strand.
AAAATATGTCGGAGGCTGAATCAGTTCATGTTGACCCAACATTTGAGGACAACTAAGCTTCAACAGACAAGACGGCGCATGATTATGCTGCTTGCGCTCATGCTTTGTCAAACTACGAAGAAGAAAAAAGGATCTTGGATGGAATTGGAAATTGTTCGCTGTCACTCAGAATGTGCCAAAATCTGAAAACATACACGCTTTTTTTTGGGGTGTGTGTGTAAAGAAAGTGCATGGAATGCTACTTGCTGACAAGAATGACGAAATTCAGGAAGGGGGAAAAAAATTATACAAAGAAAAAAAAAAGATACTGGACACAAAATGTGTCAATTCATCGGCAAAATAAGACAAACACTGAGGAAATTGGGCTTCTTTTACTCACTGAAATCAGGAAGAAGACACACCGTCACTGTTGTTGATTTTGACCCTAAATTTGTCAAAATCGAGAAACAAGAGATACTTCAGGCCATGTCTTGACAAACTCGAGAGAAAAAGCATAGTGGATGCAAAATTGGTTAATTTTGACCCAAACTGTGCCCAAATTTGTCATGATACAAAATTAGTTGGGCAAAAAAAAAAAAAAAAGTGCCTGAATGCTATTTGCTGCCAAGATTCGGGAAGAAAAATTCAAAAAATTGTAAATTTTGAGTCAACATTTGGCAAAGTGTGAGGACGAATCGGCTTCTTTTGTCAAGACAGTGCATGACATGCTTCATTGCCAGGCTTCACTAAACTGTCCCCCCCAACCCCAAAAAAAAAACATTGCTGCAAAATTTGTTAAATGTGAACCAAAATTTCCAAATACTATGGCAAAAATTATTGAGACAAGACAGCGCATGCTAGCCAAGAACCCTAGTGGGAATCACAATGAGTTCTATTTAATGAAGTGATTAAGGTTATGTGTTTATCAAGTACAATATTACCGTGTACGGTCATTACCGGTACGCATTAAAATACACGCGACAACAATTTTTGTTGTTTCTTTGGGGGCGGCTGGAACAGAATTTCACGTCACCTTCAGTGGTGCCGCTAACGCGTTTACGCAGTTATCCATAAACATCGCTCTTGAAAATGCACTTCTAAGAAAGTATGAGCCAAAGCAGGTGTCGTTTTTACGTTTCCGGCGTCTGCTGAACGCAACTAATAAAATAACTTGTCATCGAACGTACTTTTAAAATCAAGTCATCGGTGACGTGACAAAGTTACTTTGAAAAACGCGCAAGTGCCGCCTGCAATCAGGAAGTCACGGACATCCAAGATGGCTTCCTGTGTCAACGTGCCCTCTGGCGCCCCCACCGGACCGAAGGGCATCCGAGGAGTTGCCATTTTAATTTGAGACGGACTTGGAAATGGAACATCAGGGACACCTTTCGTTTGTCGCGGCTCTGAAGCTTGTCGTTGGCCGCCGACTGAACCGGCTCCCTCGGGAGGCCTCGGCTCCGACTTTTTATGTGTGTGTGTGTGTGTGTGTGTGTGTGTGTGTGTGTGTGCTTTTGTTTACACTCAAAACAGCCTTGTCTTTGTACATGAGAGTGATCATCATGATTTTCTGTTTTGGGAAAGGTCACTCGGAGTGTGCATGCATAAATGTAGCAGGGAGGCTGGTCGGGTCACAACAATGACATCACGTCTCACATAGCAAAGCTTTTTACGTGTTACGAAATTGCTTTAAATTTCAAGGGGACGGGGCGCAGTGTCCAGGCTGGTCCATCAATACTCTAAAATCCACCGAGGGATGTTTTTTTGTTTTTATTGCAAGCCGTTGACCCATTAACGTCATGTTAAAGTCCCATTTTCACAAATTGTTGCTTTGAATGTAAATCGCGCTTGAGTAGGGACGGTTTCCTAGCTGGTCCATCCTTGCAGACCGTTGGGAGAAATAGGCCGTTCTCTTTATCACAAACTTGCTTGACCCTCAACTTGGAAGGATTCATGATGCTTTAAATCGGGTGTCAAACTCATTGTCGGCGCGGGCCACATTTCAGTTACCGTTTCACTTGGAGGGCCGTTATGACTGAAACCATATCAAGAAGTCAGGAATAACTTTTGATTCAACTATTGTTTAAGTGACTTTCATGAGGGGTTTGGCAACAAGAAAATGCTTCGAATATGCCTCTTATTTATTACATATGACAATTAAACATTTTGGTCGACATTTTAGAAAGGATCATGGAAGTTGACATGTTTGAGCTGCTTTCGCGGGCCACATAAAATGACGTGGCGGGCCAGATCTGGCACCCGGGCCTTGAATTTGAAACCTGTGCTTTAAATGTATCAATGATTGAATAGTGGGTGTGTCCAGGCCGCACTAAATTCAGAAGAGATGCCAACAAGAACTGGTTTACATTCTGTTGCTTTCATGCACCCTGTAACCTGATTACACGATAAGCCGTCCACTGTAGTCACCGCTGTCCCCGAAAGGGTTACATCTAAATATTGGCTTGTGTCCTGGCTGGCCCGACAAAAATTTGGGAGTCATTTGAAGTTATGGTAGCATCAAAAAGATTCAAAGGCGCATATTTGATGCTTGCAATGAAAATATGCAAATGAGGCAAAAGTCGGCGTCCACCTTGTGAGCGCAAGGAAGTCGCAAAGTCACAAAAGGGGAAGTCTCGCCTTTCCGTACGCCCGGGTGCCGCTCGGTCGGGCATGATGCCAGGGTCACCTTGGCGAGCGTAACCGAATCGCCGCTGGCTCTCGTACGCCCTCGCTCTCTTTCTCTCCCTTCCTCTCTGTCGAGTGGGGATCAGCCGAAATGTTTAGACTGTCTTATGTAAGCGCTCTCTCTCTCTCTCTCTCTCTCTCTCTCTCTCTCTCTCTCCCCCGTTTAGTTTTGCTCCCTTCACGTTGCCAATATGCAAAGTCGAGGGCAATATAAATAGATTCTGAGATGCTTGCGTGTGCTCGGTTGTGTAAATATTACAGTAGTGCTACTGTAACGTCAAGGATGGGTGAAGGTAACCAGCACGTTTGCACCAAGCAGTATGAGGGGGAAGGAACAAGAGAATAAGAGCTGGGTTTTTTTTTCTCCTCCAAAAATTGCAACCAATTTTTCTATGAAAGAATAAATACAATTGCAATTGGCTGGCAACCAGTCGAGGGTGTACGCCGCCTCGCACCCAAAGTCAGCCGGGAAAGACTCCAGATAAACCCGCCACCCTGATGAGGATAAGCGATATACAGAGGATGGATGGTTGGACTTGAAGGAATAAATAAGAGCAAAAAAAAAAAAAAAAGGCAGGAAGGAAGGACGGAAATACATAAGGAAAGAAAGGAAATAAAAAGGAAGGAAAAACGAAAGGATGAAATGAAGAAGAAAGAAAGTGGAGGGAGGAAGACAGAAAGCAAGGAAAAAAATTAAACTAAAAAGATTCCAAATAAAAATCAGCTGTTTTTGTTGAATAGTTTTTTTTTTTTTTCCGTGCAAAAATCCAACTTTTTCCTTGATTAAAATAAAAAAAGAAAACAAACAAGCCCCAAATTAAACCAGCAACCATCCGCAGCCCGACAAGGCATTTTCTACGCTCAGCAAAGTCTATCCGTCATTTTGTATCGTGGAGTGTGTAGCACAGGGAAATTTAAAAAAAAAAAAAAAAACAAGCCCCCAAACCCATCCACAACCCGACAAGGCAGCTTCTACAGCCATGTTGTCAGGCCCGAAGTGACTCTACTGTCCGTGATAGAGCGCCTTTGACTGCAAGATGTGATGAATCACTGGTGGGACTTCCCTGCTGCGAGCGCATTTTTTTTTTTTTTTCCTCCTCCCAGCGTGCAGATGACTTGAGGAAAAGCTCGAGGAGAAGTCACGGCCCAAAACATCTCTGTGTTACACTGGGCCTTTTTGGTTCTATTATTATCCTGCGTGGAAAGCAGCCCCCGCCGGTCGGTCTGAGAAGCGGCAGAAAACTGGGGGCCTTGTGTACTCGCACCGGTCGGGGGAAATAAACATCAGCTCCACCAGTTAGCTCTCTTTGTGTGTTCTCTTTAAGAGATGAAAGGACGCAGAAAACAATGAAGCGGTAGCTCTGGGCTTTCCGCGGGGAAGGAAGAAAAATAAAGGGAAGGGAAAAGAAGGGGGGAGAAGGGGGAAAAAAAAGGAAGCGGCGGGGCGAAGAATGAGACTTTTTTTTTGGATCTGTGTCGTCGGCTGTCGGAAATGGAGTTGAGACGTGACGAGGGTCGGGGGATAGGAAGATCGGGGTCCGAGTTGACAACACCGCAGGACGCTTCGGTCGTACGCGAGATGATGAAGGGGATATTTTTTTTTTTTTAGAGCCGTCGCGGGGCACCGCTTAGCAGCTCGGCCTTACAGTTTTGAGGTCCCGAGATTTGAATCGCGGATCTTTACTGCTGTGGCCGTTTCTGGCGTGTGCGTTATGTGCAGCAGGAAAAAAAAAAATAAACAAGCAAAGAAACAAATACATAAATAATGCGCTATTTGCGGCCCTTTACAAATGGATTTACAATATTTTGCTTCCTTGAGGACAAAAAAAGTGTCTCGAGTGAGGCTCGCTAGCTATTAGCCAGCAAAGTCTATCCAGGGACCGCGGTTGTCGTCATCCAAGAACTCAGCGACTCACTTTTGTGTTGTGTGTGGGTCTACAATCGACATAATATAGAGGGTCTCGTGGTCTAGCGGGCTAGTGATTTAGCGGGCTAGCTCGCTAGCTAGCGAGCGGACCGCTGGCCAGGTCGTCTGAAATGGCAGCGCTCCATACTTGAATAGCGAGTGAAATGGTGAAAAGGAGTCTTCAACAATTCAGTACGAAATTGTTCTCAGTCTTTGCAGATTTTCAGAACTTATGCTTAAACGGGTTCGAGTTTTATTAGCCTAAAAAGACACAAGCAACTGTGTACCATCCCCAAAATAACATGTTCAACAGACGAGTACACGACCAGTGCCTCAGAAAAAAACAGCTACAGACACAAATAAGTGGAAGCGACAAACTCATTTGAGCTGCGTGCTTACCCCGATGCTAAGCTAATGTCCAGGCTTTGATGGTTGGGTGGTGGACGGGGGAATGAATTCTATCTAAAGATAGCAGTACCTGGGATCATTTTTTGTCTGTTTGTTTTGTTTATGAATCCTCCCTTATCCTACCTGTTTATATCATTTGGATCAATTTCAGTTCCAGCAACAACGATGCACCAGCTGCCTAGTCAGGTAGCGGCTGGTGTTTAGTTTGGGGCTTTTTTTTTTTTTTTTTTTTAAATCTTTTTGTGCATAGTCACTGCAGCCTTGCCTGTCAACTCTGCTTTCGTAAGCGTGCAGTGAGTGACCTATATACCCCTCTAGGGGAGAGAAAGTCACCTTGCTCATGGACCGGCAGGCTGGCTGGCTGGCTGGCTGGCTCACTCTTAATGTGAGTCAGGACGCACGTGTTGTGTGTGTGTGTGTGTGCTTTTATTTTTTTTGTTCGTCTTTCGTCACAGTGCAGAGCGATTGGTTGCGATGTCAACGCCCGCAACGGTTTGATAAGGCCCGGCGTATGTTCGTATGTGTGTTCTGTAGATTAACATGCTGAAAAACATGGCTGGACATGGATTGGATTTGCGCACGCACACACACACACACACACACACACACACACACACTCACACACACTCATTCTCCACTGAAAACACACACACACACACACACACACACACACACACACACACACACACACACACACATTAGGGGAAATGACACGGCCCAGTGCCAGAGAGTCAGACAAACACCTCACCAGAGACTCCTCTAAGCGTCCTAACAAATTGAATGTGTGTGTAGATGGACGAGGGGGAATTAGATCAGCGCTCCTGATTGCATCCGAGTGCGCCGCCGACGCCGGGGCCCTTCCCAGCTTGGAGGAAATGTGAGCGAGACAGGGAGAGAGGGAGAGAGAGAGAGAGAGAGAGAGAGGTTGGCAGCTGCCTTGATGAAGGATGGAAGGAGAATGTTAACCAGACAATCACCTTGCATCTCATTGATTTAGATGGCAGAGAGGCAATTAGTGGAGAAAAGAAGAGGGAAGCTGAGGCCACTTTGGATGTTTTGATACAAGCTGTTCTCACCGTGTACCCATCTACATGCGTGTGCGCCCGCACGAAATGTGCGTGAGGGTTATTCGATTTCTATATAGGGCACTAGGCAAAGTGCTGGAAAAAACACCAACCAAAGAAAATGACTGACTGTAATTTCTTTTTCTTGAGCACGAACAAACTTTGAAATGAATCCTTAAAAAAAATAAAAATGAAACAACCACAAGCTGCTTCAAAGGGAAGCGGATGGTGTCCAGTTCACCTATAAGGTCTACTTTCATAAACACAAAAGCACGGTTGTCAAACTCAAGGCCCGGGTTCCAGATCCGGCCTCTCCCAAAATATATATTTTTTTATATGTAATAAATAAGAGACATATTGTAAGTGTCAAACTCAAGGCCTGGGGTCCAGATCCGGCCTCTACCAAAATATTTTTTTTTATATGTAATAAATAAGAGACATATTGTAAGCATTTTCTTATAACCAAAGTGCTCATTACAGTAACTTAAACAATAGTTACGTTCCAATGAACCATGATTATTGACTTTTTAAATTTGGTTTCGGTCATAAGGGCCCGCCAAGGGAAACGGTAACTGAAATGTGGTGCACGACAAAAATGAGTTTGACACCCCTGCACTAAAAAGAGAGTGATCTGTTTTTTTGGCAGGGCCAACACCGGTACTGATTAGTCATCATGGAGGCTAATAACCAATTTTTGGAGACCATATCAGCAAATTCTAATGAAAAATGGCTTAGTGTCACAAACCGTATTTTTGACGCTGATCAAAAAAATAAATAAATAATCTTTTTTTTTTTCCTTAGCGGATCAACCATTTTGAGATATTTATATTTATTTAGTATTTTGAAGTTGGACCTATGAACGCTTACGATGAGGCCAAGTAATAATGATCTACAAGCTGTCGAGTCAGGTAGCGGTTGTTGTTTAGTTGGAACTTTTTTTTTTTTTTTGGTGCAGTCACTGCAGTCTGGCCTGCAATGGAAGGGAAAAAGTGCTCTGTCAAATCTGCTGCACTTCAAATTTGACTATTGTGAGGAGAGGGGGAATCGAGAATTGGAAACATACCCTTTTGGACTTCTGGTGGCTGGGTGCAACACTGGGCCACCCGAACCTGCCTTGTATTTTGGCCTTGCTCGAAAAGTCAGAGATCACTTCAACAAATGCTGTCACATGTTAAATATGATTGCTTTGTCAAGCTACTTCAGGTCAAGCAATAATATGTGCTGCTTGGTCGGGTAGCGTCTGGTCAATGGTGTTAAGTTTGCAATTTTTGGGGGGTGGGGCGGGGGCCGGCACATTCATTTAGCTTTTATAAACACAGAGTGAATGGTTCAGAGAGTCGAAACTGCCTGCTCGGTTAGCGGTGGCTAACATGAGAAGCAACTCTGAGCAAAATCTGCCTGTTCGGGTCGCGGTTGGTGTTTATTACGGGGATTTTGAACGTGACACAAATACTGTTGGTGCCTCAGTGATGCCTCATACGTTTGTTTTGTGTCCTTGCAGCTCGCCGCTGAGGCAACCTTCCTCGACGGCCAAGGTGTGCCTAGTGTGCGGGGACGAAGCGTCGGGCTGCCATTACGGCGTGGTGACGTGTGGCAGCTGCAAAGTCTTCTTCAAAAGAGCCGTGGAAGGTAGGACGCCCAACTTGTACTATCCAGAAAAAGCGGGTGCATCAACTTTGTCGGGTTGTTGAAAGATGGAAGAGGGAAAACTGAACAGAAAGTTGGCCATTTTGGCAGGGCCGAATTCTATGAAAAACAAGCTGAAAGGAAAAAAAAGATTAACAAACTCCAGACACAAGTTTCATGGAGCGATTCGAAAACGAGTGCACATGTCATTTCAGGCCCTCATAAATTTTGTGTGTAATTCCCAGAGCGATTCGAAAATGAGTGCACATGTCTAACATCATTTCAGGCCCTCATAAATTTTGTGTGTAATTCCACTTTCAGCCACTAAATGGCGGGCCACACAAAATGATATGGAGGGCCAGATCTGGCCTCCGGGCCTTGAGTTTGACACCCGTGATGGAGTTTATTTATTATTATTTTTTTGCTTACATCATCTAATGTAGACAATAAAATTAATATAAAACAATTTAAAGGGACCGCCGTCAAAAAGAGGGGTGAGAGGGCAGGTTTAATTGGTTCGCTTCAGGGGTTATTTTTACATTTGCTGAATGAAAACCAGACCGAGTGGTGCAGTCAGCCGCCTCGACGCGCCTCCGGGTGCTCTGCTGACAATTTCAACAAGAGCCATTGCGCACTTTCCAAATCAAATGCCGATTTCAGGCTGGCCATGTTGACACACCGTCGCTAGGGAGACCGACCGAACGTCCTACGCCTCACGTCGTCTCGTCCGTCCTAAAATAACATCAACAAAAAGATTGCTCGGAGTTTCTCGACGGCGCAAACACCTGCCGCTGCGGGCCGCCGCCGCGGCATAATGAGGGCAGCCCGTGACGCCGCCAAGGTTGCCGGGCAATCGCAACTCGGCTGACCCCCCGCTCCCGTCATCTCCGCTCCAAAGTGTAAAAGAGAGAGGAAGGGACGCAACGAGGCGAGGAGAGACAGAGGACGGCGATGCAGCGGGGAGGAAGGACAAAGAAAAAGTCAGACAGATAACGAGATGGGGGGAATTGAGAAGGATGGGAAGCAATGCGTCAGCAGCATGACCCCCCCCCACCCCCGCCCCCATCCCCGTCCCCGCCTACCCTTTTTTTATTGCATGATTTCCTTCTCTGAGTGGGCAATGGAGAGGAACAGCAGAGAGCGGGCATCCGTACAAGGGGAAAAGAGAAGAGCCTGACCCCCATTCGGATTTCTTTGGGCACTTCCTGCCTAGAGGGAGCGCCAACGTTTGGGCTGCTAACTGGCTCATTGCTGCAAAAGTAATTAGCATTCAAGGGTTGGAACCCAGCGACAGTGGAGGGTAAAACGACGAAAGCGGTGCTCATTCTTGTCGTTCGGGTAAACTGGAGCGGACCCAAGCACGTTTGCGGGGGGGGGTTCGAAATGATCATCAAACTTTAACGCCACATGCGAGAGCTTGGTTTTTCCCGACTGCGGCCAAGTGGGACCGTGCTAACGCTTTCTCCTGATTGGCTGACAGATTTAGCCATTTCCTGGTTTTCAAGACAGCTTAACAGGCAGAACCAGTCGCCGGTGCCGCCAAGTCATAAAAATCTCGTATATACAGTACACATATTTTACAACACTCATGCATATTTCCCCGTGAGCTGGATGAAGTGGCTGGGGGAGGGACACTTCTGGGATTCCGTGCCCGTGACGCTACGCCAGCAACCCGACCTGACCCGGACTCCGGATAAGCAGAATAAAATTCACAGAAGGTTGGAGTACGTCAATGTATGAGCTGCTTCAACCCAAAATGGCTGACTTCCGATTCGAAATTGGGCTTAATAAACGACAACGCTGCCGCCCGCCTTCTCACCCCCGCCCTTCAAAACCTCCACTGGCTCCCCGTTCCCCCAGCGCATTCAATTTAAACTTCTCCTACTCACCTCCAAAGCCCTTCACAATCAGGCCTCCCCTCCTCCCTCCTCCACCCAGACACTCCTTCCCGCACCCTCCGCTGCTGAAATGCAAACCTCCTTGCCGTCCCCCATAACGATTGAGCATTCTCAAAACCCTCGACCTCAACGCATCCGCAACTGTACTTTTCTTTTATGACTTATTATTATTATTAAAGTCACACCGTCGCTAACGAACGGCGTAAGCGGCCAAGCACTCCTCTGTTGAGTTTTTTTTTTTTTTTTTTTGAATAATACATAACAGCTGCGCTTGATAAACAGCTCCATGCGCCCCGGCGCATCGGCGTAGGGACGCCAGCGCATTATTCACATGTCATCAGCGGCTTGGCGCGTCGGCGCTGCGTAATAATATTCCCCTTTTAGCTCGCCTTTGCTCGTGTTTGCCAGTCACTCTCATTGAAGCGCAAAGATTTACGAACGGCAGCAACTCGCCGCCTTGCTCAAAAACGACGGCGCTTGCCAGTGCGCTTACGTCTCGCACTGGCGAAAAAGAGAGGTCAGGCGAGGACGCCGGCTTGCGCTCTCGGGGCGTCCAATCACTTTTTGTTTTTTTTCCAGCTCGGGACGGGGCCTCCCACAGAACTGAATGGCTCAGGTTGTGTGTGTGCGTCTGTGCGCATGTGTGTGTGTGTGGGTGTGTGAGGGTGGGGGGTTATGTAACAACAGCTGGAGCGCAGCCACCTCGCCAACACGTCTAGCAACATACAAGTCGTAATCGCAAAGGCTCCAGACGTTCTCAGACGCGTGTTCAGACAAGTACGTGTGTGTGTGTGTGTGTGTGTGTGTGTGTATGTGTGTGTGTGTGTGAGTGCAGGAGTAACGCTACTGTAAGCGTGCGTGTGACCCACATTGTCGAAGGTATTTAGGTTAGAGACGCAGCGATGTGCAGCCTAGAAAATATGCAGTAAGCATGTTCAGCTCCGGGGCTCCCTCGACACTCAAGAAGCTACGCTAACATGCTAAATGGCTTTAAAAAAAGCCTTAAAAAGACACTTATTCAGACGATAAAAAGAAACAACAACTCATTATTGGAGCCATTATTTCCCGCGGGGTTGGAAAAATGCCAAATGTGCAGAGTAAGCATCGGACCGTGCACAACAAACACAAGTTAGACAACGAAATCTTTTTATCAGTGATTTGGGCGCTCGCCGCGAACAATTCCATCGCACGGGTTTTGTTTGCTTCAGTTGCTGATGCGCAGCCATCACAGACAGGTTGGACAAAGCGATTTGTATTGTTTTGCCATGAAAGGTTGATTAAATGTGTTAATCCATCGTCAGGTTGACGTGGATTTTAGCACATGCATGGCGACTTCTTTGCCTTCATGGAAGCGGCGGCGCTGAATGGCCTTTGCTAGTACACTGAAGAGTAGGGGGAGGGGGGGGGCAGGCGCTTGTTGTTTCCTCAAGGCTTTAAAATGTTACTGTCTTTAGAAATGAATTGTCAGCTTGGCTTTACTTCAAAAAAAGTCTGTGTGTGTGTGTGTGTATGTGCGTGTGTGCTGTTTTTTTAAGAGAGTGTTTCCCTTGCACAATGATGTAACAGGATGCAGCAAGACACCAGAGTGAGTAATTACCAAGCGTAACATTACATAAACCCTCAAATAAATACATGCTGAATATATTTTCTGGATGCACAAATCCTAAAAAAATATATATATTCATAAATAATACAGCCATTCGCAAATAATAAAAAATACATTCTTACATTTTTACCAGACTTTTTTCACTTTTTAAAAACATTTCAAGTGTGTTTTTGCAAAAATGTAGTCCGGCTTGAAAGAAGACAAGAGATATTTGTCACATATGCTAAGCAGCCAGTACTTGCCAGAAATTCCTGCGTTTCTTTCAGTATTGTTGTTACTTGGTGCGGAAGCTCTTTGCGGACCATAGCTTGCGCTCTGATAAATGAGGACAAAAATGTCAGGAAAAGCCGACTAGAACATCTGAGCCTGACATGGTACTTATTAATCAGGCATTTTTAATGGCATCAGGTGTGTGTTGACTTCCAGTTAACATGAGTTTGAGTGCATTTGGTTGATCCTCGGTTATGAGGGTGTGCACACTTGGGCGATCACATTATCATCCGGTTTCATTTTGACGCTCCCACTCACATGTTCTAGGTGACGTAAATGATGCGAAAAGTTTCGAAATGATTTCTCATTTTATGATATTACAAAAATTTCAACAGGGGTGTGTAGACTTTTTATATCCATTGCGATCATGTGGCTTTGCTGCAGTGTTCAAGCATCTGTGATACAAAATTAATGGTGTTTGCTCTTTGACTGTCAAGGCAGTGCAGTGTGTACTTTGATTAGGGCCCGTCCGATTAATCGGCAAACCAATATTGCTTTTAAAATCTGGCATGTCCATTTATTATTTTTTATTTATTTATTTTTTTTACACACTAACGTGTGACTTCAAGTTGGTGCCGTGAGAATGGCTGTCTTTACAGCAGCTCCTCTACATTTTGTTCGTTCTTTTTTCCTTTCATAACTTTGCTGCTGTAAATTGGGAATTTCTCCATTCTGAGACGAATAAAGGTATACTTTTCTTATCTTGACAACATAAGGCAAAATTTATGACATTCAACCACTCCACCCAAAAAAAAAAAAAAAAAACCCACACAGATTTTTCTCTGCTAAGTTCAACACTAAAGTATAAAATATCGTATAACAGTCACATTTTCTGCTTGTAATTCATATCGTCGTCGTGGGCATTTTCAAATGAATCGGCCAATTAATCGGGTATCAGAATTTTAATCTGCTGTAGATCGAAATTGACCTAAAAATAAATAAAGAAATGAATCTAATCGGTCTGGCCCTCATTATTGTATAGATTGATGCTCAGTGACATTCCAGTCAGTCTTGCATCCATCTGACGGTGCATGCACATTTACTGACTTCTGCCCACGTGTCAACTTCACAATCATTAACCCAACTCGGGGGAATGAGCCCAACGGTCAAGAGTTGCAACGGTGTTTGTGTGAGTGAGTTTGTGTTGTGCATCGAAAGAGTGGGGGGGTGCAGGGGGGTGGTCTTGGGTCCACTGGCTGCTCCTGCCTGCTATGTGTTTCCTGTGTCGCAGTTTACTGCTTTTTAGAGCGGGAAAAATGTGCTTATGTAACGGTCATGTGACTTTGCCAGAAATAGTGAAGCGGGGCTACAGCTGCTGCCTCTCCTCATGCAGCTCGCCTCCTTGGCTTTTGGCACAAAAATGCAATGGACGCCAGGACGTACAAAAAGCGCACATGAAAACAACTCCAAAAGCATGAAGACACACACACACACACACACACACACACACACACACACACACACACACACACACACACACACACACACACACAAGCTCATTATGTAGAGCGAGGTCATGCACTGGGCTCGCAGGGGTCTCTGTGTGTGTGTGTGTGTGTGTGTGTGTGTGTGTTGGGGATGCCAGATACAAGGATTGCAGTGTGTGTGTGTTTTTTTTCAAATTGCCAAGTGGAGCGGCATGGACTGCGTGTGTGTGTGTGTGTGTGTGTGTGTGTGTGTGTGTGTGTGTGTGTGTGTGTGTCGGCGTATGGCGCTCCGAGTTTCAAGAAGGGAAGGATGGATGGATAAATGGAAGAGGAGGAAGAGGAAAAGGAGGAAGCCGACCGGCTGTATCCGAGGGCGAGTCGCGGGGCTCGTTAGCATCTCTGTCGCGCCTGCCTGCTCCTTGGAGACACTTCTCGAAGCCAACATGCGTCGTTCAGTAGTATTCTGCTTTCATTTTGGAAGGTGTCGACTTCCTGTTTCGTGCTGCTTTTCTCGACTGGCACGGCGTATTTCCAAGTCTTGTTTCTTTGTGCTCGGTGAAGATGGAAACGTAGTATGCTAGCTAGCGACTTGGGAGGGAGCGGATTATTCCAGAATTGGACCACAAAGAATTCAATGCCGCTGTTTTCATTTTGCAAAAGAGCGATTTCAATGTTTTATGGCTGCAATGAAGTCTGCGGGATGTATATCTTGGTGATTTATATCCATATGGCAGTGACTCTTCTTGATCGTTAATCATGGTTTTCCTCAGGATTTTGAACCGTTGCCAAATCTCATGATTTTGATGCCGCATAATGACACTTTGTCCATCTGACGTCATCGTTGTCTGTTTCAAAGGTGGATCAACAATAACTCCAATTTGGTGAAAAAGCTCATCCCTCATGATTTTGGGGGGGGGGGGGGACTTCCCCCCAAAATATTAAAACAATCTTGGAAAAAAAGAATGTGTGAACCCGCAAGTGCCCACCCGCAAGTATGCTGGGGTCGTCCAAGCATCAGTCAAATCGATTGTCAGTATTTCATGAAAGTTGATAAATAACTCAGAAATGTCAGCTTTTCATTGGACAAATCACAACAAACGTGCCCTCTGCTGGTTCATGTGGAGCGAGCACGGCACTACTTTGCCCCCCAAAAGTCGAATCATACACTGACTTTCGTCATTTGTTTCCTAGGCCAGCACAACTACCTTTGCGCCGGGAGGAACGACTGCATCATCGACAAGATCCGACGGAAAAACTGCCCGGCGTGCCGCGTGCGCAAGTGCCTCCAGGCCGGGATGAACCTCGGAGGTGAGGACTCGAAGTACCGTAGCTATGATGCTAATGCAAGCAAACACCCATTCCTATCATTGAAAAACGAACCTATTGCTGTCACCGATCGGTAATCAAGACTCACCCACCCCTAAGACTTGCGTGTGGTGCACCGCAAGGTTCAATCTTAGGTCCGATTTTAGTTCCCATTTACATGCTGCCTCTTGACCAAATACCTGAGTGCCACAAAGTCTCCTTTTGACTGTGCAGATAAAACACATTTATACTTTCAAACGACACTATTAGCTGCTGAAAAAGAACGCCTTTATGACATCAGTTGGTGGAGCCACACCCAAATTTTTCCAACTCAGCAAGTGGAAATAATTCTCTTCAGCGGACGAAAGGCAACCAAAATAGTTACATCCGCCAAATATTGAGGAGTCTTTTTTTTTTTTTAATTCAGATTTCATCTTCACAGCTCACATCAAGGATCGTGATTAGCGTAATTGTCTCGCTCTTCATTCATGCAGACTGCTCACCACGTACACCACCACCCTCACTCGAAGAAGTTTGATGAAACTCTTGATTCCCAAAGCCCGCACTATTGATTTATTTTTTTGCTCGGTCATCTTCGCTAACTGCGGCTAACGCTGCGCTCCTTCCGACAGCTCGTAAATCCAAGAAGTTGGGCAAGTTAAAGGGCGTCGGCGACGACCTGCAATCAACCAAGGAGAGCCAGCCGGCGGCCGGCGTGGACTTCCTGTCGTCGGAGAAGGAGCTTAACGCCAACGCCGCCAGCGCTGCCTTGATGCCCCGCGGGGCCAGCGTGGTCACACCTTTCCTGCCGCCGTCCATCTGCAGCGTGCTGGAGCTCATCGAGCCCGAAGAGGTGTACTCGGGCTTCGATAACACGCAGCCCGACACCACCGACCACCTGCTGTCCAGCCTCAACTGCCTGGCCGGCAAGCAGATGGTGCGCATGGTCAAGTGGGCCAAAGTACTTCCAGGTTAGTGCGGACGGACGGACGGGTGGCCTCGATGCTATTTTGGGCTTAGCTTTTTTTTTTTCTTCTTTTTTTCATTTGAATAGAACGACATTTGGAGCAATAACGTTGAATTGAACAGTGCATTCAAATACGAACAACAATCACGGTGATGAATGAAATACGACGTAGTGCTATAAAGTAAAAATTTAACGTCCTGATTCCTGGAAAAAAATTTTAAAAAACGGAGAAACATTTCTGATTGGACAGTATTTCGTAAATTGTGATTTTAGTTTCGCACGTTGAACCTTCCACTTTCTATGAAATGTCAGTCCACAGAGCCTCTTGTAATGCAATTGCACGTTTTAATGAAGACGATATTCATGCCCGCGCTCGCTCGCGTTGTCTGCAGGGCTTCCCGCTTTTCTTTCCTTTCAGGCCCGGAAACGGTTTGGCAAATCTTGCAATGAGATTAGCGACGGAATCCTATTTGAGCGTTAAATAGAAATGTGGACTTAGAAGAGTGAAGGCATTTACGTGGCGGCTCTGGCCAGATGTTGCCTCTGATGCGTCTCATTAAAGTGCAGTTAGATGAGATAAGGATGTTCCGTCTGTGAATATCAACCGGTTAGCTTCAAAGTCAGAGGCCTATTAAATCCCATCCTGTTACGTTGCCTGTCAAGTTGCCCCATGAAGAAAGAAAAAAAAAAGGGAAAGAAAAATCAAGCTTTGATTTTAATGTACAAAATGATTGGGATAAAAATCCTTCTCTTTTTGAATTAGCCAGTTTTTTTAAAAAATGGTTTTTGGGGGGTTTATTGTGAGTCAAATGAAATGATTTTTTTTTTTTTAAACGAATCTTTTATATAAAACCTGAACCGGCCTTGTTTTGTCATTTTATTTAAATATAATAAGAATATAAAATAATCCTAATAATATATCATATTTTTTCTTAATTTGTGTGATTTTGACACTCTTTTTTAACGATAGCAAAGTAAAAAGTAAAGTAATTGTGAGTCAAATTACCCGGTACCTTATTTTTAAAACTTAAAAATTAGTTATGCCTCTTTATTTAAATACATATTTAAAATTTATTTTTAAAATATTATTTTTTTAATTATGGCTGTACTGTGACATGATTTTTCAGGTCAAATTGTCTTTTTGCACATTTTTTTCTCATGTTAAAGCTTATGCTAGCCTTGTTCTTTTTATTACATATTTGATTTGTCAAATTTGAGTTACAAGTGTGCTCAGGGAACCAACTGAACTCGTACGTCGAGGCAGCGGCCGATCGCATGACGGAATTCGAGCGACGTGTTTCGGAATGAGCGCGGCGACATCCCCCCCGTGGACGCAAATAGTCCCAACGCCCGGCGGATAAGTCACTCGTCTGTCCTCAGTTGGCTTTTTTTGGGGGGTGGGGGTGGTGTTGTTATGTGGAGCACCTCGCCAGGCATTGATTGAGAGTTTGGCAGCGTTCCCGTTCAGGCGTCTATTTCTGGAGGCCCTCGCAAAGGCATCATAACCAGAATCCTCAATGGGATTTTGCATGTTAGCCGCAGAAGCGGCGTTACCCTCTGACGTGCACATTGCAAATAAATCGTAGCGATAATGCGACACTCGGGAAAAGATATGCGGCCCGCTCTGGGAAACTGCTGAAAACGCGATTTGTTTCGTTTGTTTACAACCGTCAGCAGACTTTGGTGAGGAATGTCGCCGTCCGGAGAAAAGCACGGGCTTCCAAATTGTAATTTTTGTATGATCAGAAACAGTTGATGGTTATCTGAAAAATAAAAAAATTGTTGCGTCTAGAGGCGCATTGATTAATCGACAACTAAACAATTATCACATGATCCAGTCATGGCATTTCAGCCTCTGAAGAATGAAAATTCTCCGATTTCTGTTGTCCTCCATGCCGTTTTTTTTTTGAATCAAAGGATGGAAATTAAAATATGCTTTTCTTCTTCCTTTGTGTTTTTTTTACCGATTCATCGATTAACCGCCCAAATAATCGACACGGCTGATGAATCAATTACGAACAATTTGTATCCGAACGTATGACCCAACACCGAAAAGCACCGCCGCGCCTTTGTTGTTGTGTCGAGATTGAATTTGTTTGTTCTTCCTCAAGGTTTTCGGGGCCTGCCCATCGAGGACCAAATTACGTTGATCCAGTACTCGTGGATGTGCCTGTCCTCGTTTTGTCTCGGCTGGCGCTCCTACAAACACACCAACGGACAGCTGCTCTACTTCGCCCCTGACCTCATATTCAACGAGTAAGTCCACACACACACGTACGCAAAAAAAAAACCCCAAAAACAAACCAAAAAAAACCATTTGTGGCATACCACATTGAAATCAACTCCCAAAGAAATTGGGGGTGAGGAGTTAAATTTTAGCCCGCCCATACTCTTTACATATTTTTAATCCACTTTTCAAACACACCAAAAATATTTCAAGTATTATGTGAGTAGAAAATACCATATATATTATTGTGCAAGGGCATCTAGCTCTCCTTTCCCACCAGTGATGGCATTACAGTAAGCTACAGTGAACCTCTCGATTTTTTGTATCATCTCTCAATAATTATTGCCCCCCCCCCCAAAAAAGTTTAATTGCAACATGGATGCCACAAGATGGCGTCAAAGCACTGCTTATTTGGAACTTAAACTCCCCAATTCATTTGAACAAGCTTTGTTGACACCAACACCGAGAACCACCAAATTTCATACACAAAACAGCAAAGAGGTCATTTTGTGAATGCCAAACTGCAAATAGGCAGTGCTTTGTGTACATTTCAAACACTTGAAATCGGCGATTCTCAAAGTGTGGTTCAAGGACACCGAGTGGTACTCGATCGACTCAATCAATTAAATGTTTAAATTGTGCGTAACGTTACAGTGGCTTCAACATACATAAATACAGTACAGTTCAGTTGTATTTCACTTTTTCGTACGATGTTTATTGAGATCAACATTTTATTGAACTTTTATGGGAAATACTTTTCAACTTAATTGAAGTATTTATTTTCATTTTTAGAAGCACGGTGTTAATGTTCAGACAACATCACTAGCTGACAATAATATTAAGTGTCTCCTTTTCACAAATAAATGGCTAGTTTTTGGATAAACACTTGGGCCTATTATACTACTGTCTCACTCATTTTGGTGGTACCTGCAGAGTTAACTTTTTTTTTTTAAGTCGGTATTTGCCTTAACCCTTTTAGGGAGAGCGGTTACAACAGTGGACAGCTTTTCAGGTTATCATTATTTGTGCATGAAAGGGTTAAATAATGAACAATATGGGCCGAGTGAGAACAATGAACGCCGAGTTCGGCAAAATCGAAGGTTTTAGAAGAAATATCACCGGTAGGATTTGCCCACAAAACACAGTAAATATACACGGACGGCTCAAGCAGGATGGGACGTTTGTCCCCCCTTTAAAAAGGAATTCTGATGTCACGCTTGGCCGGGGAAGAAAAAAAAATCTAATTGTTTCTTCAGCTGGACGCCGACTTGTGTCAGTTGCCCGAGCGCGAACGTCAGGATGAGTGCTTCTTCCAGCCGAGGGAAAAGAATTTTGAGACAAGTACAAACAATTTGGAGAGAAAATAAAGAGCAGCGAAAACCGGCAGCAGCAGCAGTGGCTCGTTTTAGACAGTGAGCAAGCAAGAAAACAGCTGGGGAGAATATGCGCAGCTACACTCAGCACAAAGATCACATTTTATTCTGTTGTGGTCGGCATGTTCGTGTTATGACCTGACATTCTGTATGTTGTAGTGACATGACATCAGATGTCATTGCCTTACGTTCGATTTATTTTACATTACCGTATTTTCCTCACTATAAAGCGCACCTAAAATCATTCCATTTCCTAAGTGCGCCTCATAATCCGATGCGCCATATCCATAGATCAATATTCAGATTTCTTGGACGTGGTATTTGAAATGTTCTGTAATGCGCTTTGTTACATTACAACTGCAGCGGTTGTGAAGGCTCTGTATAAATAAAGCTGGATTGTATTTTATTCCCTTTAGCGTAGCTCCATCTAGTGGATGCATAACGCAACCTAAGCCATTGTCGTAGCTTCTATTCTGTGCGCCTTATAATGCGGTGCGCCCGATATATGAAAACAGTTTTAAAATAGGGAATTCATTGAAGGTGTGCCTTATAATCCGAAGGGCCTTACCGTAAATACGCTATGTTAAATGTACATTACGTGAACAATATGCTAATTAGATATACAGTCAACTATGTTACGTTCGATGAACTTACAGTCGATAGACATGGCATTAAATGCAATATTATTTTATTAGATGGTCTTAAATGATGCGACGGCACATAAATCCAACATGTCCATAAATGAATACAATATAGTCGAGCCTCATTAGAACGTACCTCGAGGGACATAAGAGTAGTTCGTCGTAACCATTTCCAATAGTGTACGCCAACGACGATGTATAATACAGTGTGAACGTTTATAGGTGGAAAAACATGAACATGTATGACAGTGTAAACACGTCAATTACAAATACGCGTATATAAAGAAAAAAGGTTTTATAAGCCAAACGATTGTCGCGTTCCCACTTCACAACTGAAAACATTCAGTCAGCAAATGTTAGTCGCCATCGGCAACTAACTGCCAGTGCCGCCCGCGAAGCCAAGTGTCATCAGTTTAGGATGCGCCGCACCCCGAAGCCGTTTACGATCGATCATCTTTCCGTCTGTTAGCCTCAAACTCTGCCATGATTTTGTCGCCACTACGGATGATTGTCGGAATCGGCGACTTTGCCAATCGGTAGTTTCGGCGGAGCTTCGTCTGGGAGAGTCCTCGTTCGAAAGTGAGAGATCAATTCAGCTTTCACCGAGAGCGAGATTCGCTTCCGTTTTTGCGCCGTGCCTGCGCAAGTACAGCAATGCGGCTCGTTATAATGAAGTTTACCTTGTAAGCAAAATCAACAAATGGAAAACGAATGATGTGAAATTGGGATTTTGAAATGCGAACATGATAGCGTTGAAACGAGGTTCGACTGTATTGTTTCAACGCAAGTAATATAACTTACATTCTGTCGCCGAAATGTTTGACGTTATTTTACATGAAATTGCATGATTTTAGGTGACCATTTTATCTCTTACTCTGCCGCATCTTCGATATGCACATGCAATGCAAAATATACAAACGAGGTGCAGGCGTTATTTCTGTTCATTTGGGGTCACCATGCTCGAGTTCCGAAATGTGACTTTGAAGGTGTGTGGCTTTAAAAGGCGTGGCCTGGCCTGCCCCTGCTGAGTCACATCAGCGAATGAGAAATCCAGTTGTAGCCTAAGCAGCGACGCCGTGAATGAGATTTTTGTGTTTGAGTTTGTTTTGTTGACAAGTCACTGTGCTTCCATGAGGCGCAAACGAGAAATTTTGCCTCACAAACTGTTTCGAGGCCCAGGGGAGGTTTCTTCCTACGCTCGATATCTTTGCGAACAATACTTTCAACGATAAAAGAGTGCTTCCTTTGTCTCCGTGCCGCCACATTAACGATATCCTTCCTGGACCCCATTTTCCAGGGACCGGATGCAGCAGTCTGCCATGTACAGCCTTTGCCTGGGCATGAGGCAGGTGAGCCAGGAGTTTGTTCGGCTGCAGCTCACCTACAACGAGTTCCTCTCCATGAAAGTCCTGCTGCTTCTCAGCACAAGTAAGAAGCTACGAGCCCGTGTACAAAAAAAAAAAAAAAGACACCTGGTCACTATATTATCGGAAGGCTGTAATGTGACTTTTTTTTTCCCTCCCCCATCATTCACTCTCTACAGACGGTCACTATTCACACCCGTCAGTG
>NW_017842060.1:2983292-2988227 GCF_001891065.2 Hippocampus comes
GACCCGCCGTTGATGCATTTGACATGCCGGTGGTGGTGGAACGAGAGGGGGGGGAAGGGGGGGAGGGGTGAAGCAGCGTAGCGGCGAGTTTGAGAAGGCTGCGTGCCGGCTGAGCGTCTTTGAACCGCCGACACCGGTGCCGATCAATGAAATATCGAGGCCGCGTGAGGACGTTCGGCATGCACAGAAAAGTCGTCGACGATAGAGATTTTTCCAGACCTTCCTGATCGGACAAAAGGCACTTTTTAGAGACAACCAAAAAGGTTTTCAAAAGAAAAGGGGGGGGGGGGGACAAAAAAAGGTTGTGCCGTGCTTTTAGACACAGGACGAAGCAAAAATGAGCTTGCCCGAGATCGACAATTTACAAAACGTACCAGGGCGAGCTTCACTGAAGTCGACTGAAACATGACGAGAAATTCCGGGAACCGGAACCGTTTGAGGAATAGCATTTGGTGGCTCAAGACGCACTTGAAAACACTTTTTACGTGTAGGTGCTGTGTGCAAAGAAGACGCCCTGGTCACTGTTCCCAAATTTTAACCCTTTCAGGGGACAGCGGCTACTACAGCGGACAGCTTATCATCTGATCAGGTTACAGAGTGCACGAAAGGGTTAAGTTGACTTTAAATAGTTCACTGACTGTCGTGTCAAGAACCGTGCGTGCTGGAAGGGAGAACTTAAAAGCACAGGCCACTCAGAGAGAACACATGCCGAGTCAACTATCGACGAGTGAAGTACCCAATTAGTCGACCGTCTCTCGTTATTTGCCAGAAATATTCTCATGAATAACTCAAAAGTCGTGAAAACCTGCCCAGATACTTTTTTGACCAAAAAGTAGGATGGAAATTCTTCAAAAAAGAATCCAAGATGGATTCTTCCTAAACGGGGTACATTTGAGGACAAACCGATGAGCGAAAAAGGAAGCCATCTTTGGAAAAACAAAGACAAAAGGAGAGTCAAAGGGGGGTCATCGCCGGGCCTTCTGTTGCCGCGGCCTCCCCCTCCGGTGCTCACCGCTTGCCTGGAGCTTTGCCACCGAGCACGGCCGAGCTCCAAGAGCTGCCATTTTCCCCTTTCCTTACTTCGAGCGTTTGGAAAAGCGAGGCGACGCGCAATAAGATTCGGGGAAGCGGCCATGACTCGTTTTCACGGCGAGTGTTTCCACTGTAGTTGTCAGAGCCGGTCGGCATACGACGGCCGGGCAATGAGCGCCTTTGGGCCGGAACCGACGAAAGCACGCGGAGGGGGGTGAGGGGGGGTAAAGAGAATGAGAAAGGAGCTGCTAATGCTCTCACTGACCTTGGGTTTGGGTTTCAATCTAGCCCGTGGTGTCCGATGACCCCCCGTTTGGCATTGCGCTTTGGCCTCACTGCTGCGCAGACGGACATGATGCTGCAAATGAGTCACCGCTGAGAACACCAAATCGTCGGGACTTGGTCACGGTCGAATATGTGTGCATTTATTCAAGTAAATAAATAAATAGCGTTGCTCTCGAACTCCAGCTATCCGATGACTCGATTATTTGACGGACTAGTCGATAGGGTCAATTATAAAAAGATTACAAAGAGGCAGCCCGACCTGAGTTTTGTTTTTTTTTTTGGGGGGGAGGGGGTGACTTCTGTGACAAGACTCGTGCACAGAATTTTGTGTTGCTGCTTATTTTTAAAAAATGGAAGTTGCTCTCAAAATGGCTGCTTCACAACAAAATGGCAGACTTCCTGCTCAATCAAGGCATGGCTTCTTGACACATTCGCACAGTTTCGTGTTGATAGCTGTGAAACAGGTGTGTGTGTGTGTGTGTGTGTGTGTGTGTGTGTGTGTGTGTGTGTGTGTGTGTGTCTGTTTTTCCAGGGCCCTTTTTCATGGAATTCGCTCCCAAAATGGCTGCTTCACACACACCAAAACAGTCAATTTTGTTTTTTGTTAGGATGGACCGGTACACCCAAATATTTTCTAACTTTTCCGGGGGTCACCTCTGAGCAAGTTTTAAATCAAATTTCAGGCATATCGAGGCCTCCAAACAGGCTTCGTTACCCACAGCGAAAACATCTCTGGCACCAATTACCGCGATAGGAGCGTGACCTGTTTCAAGGGGGTTCGGAAGGGTGGGGGGTGGCGGTCCGTGGAGTGGGCACATCCTCTGTACCGCTCCTAAATGCCAGGTCACATTCTATTCAGGGCAAATGTAGGTCAGCAGGAAGGGAGAGAAAAAAAAAAACAAACAAAAAAAAAAACAAAAGCCCAAACACATGCTTTTGGTATTAGCACATTCTCATCATGTCAGCCATGAAATAAGTTCCGTCCGCCTAACACTCTCCTATTTTTGAATCTTCCCGGTGAAAGCCACGCCTCCAGGTGTTTGCTCATCTGTGCGCGAAAGAGCCAAAAATGATCAGACGAATCCGCAAGCGCGCTGCCGAGTCGTTGACCTTAGCAGCATCCCGTCCTTAAACAGACGCGATGCTAACTGACAGGAAGTGGCCAACGGGCGAGCCATTCCGCCGCTTCTTCAATGTGGACTCGTTGCTCTTCAAAAGCGTTGCTGGATTTAAAAAAAAAAAAAAAGGTTGTGCTATAAAAAGGTGACGTGTGTTCAGCGCAAAGAATTTACGAGACGATAACATTCCCGCTGGTCCGCGTGTTTGGCCACTTTTCCAGCGCCACAGACAATCTTGTGTGTGTGTGTGTGTGTGTGTATCAGTGGTTCTTAACTTGGGTTCGATCAAACCCCAGGGATTCAGTGAATCCGGTCTCAGGGGTTCGACGGAGCCTCTGCCATGGAGGTTATGACATCCCCGACTCAACATGTCAATTAGTTATGACACGCTCGCTTGGCCATCTCTGGCTGCAGATGATCACATGACATTGCTTGTCCAATCAGTGCTGCGGGAAATTTAGTTCGCTCAGTCGTCACTGTGTGACTATTGTTATAGTACGTTATACAATTGGAAAAAAAAAAACCTATACTTAGGCCATGTCATTGTATTTACTTTTTTCCTGTTTTTAATAAATGTGTTTTTTAAATGTCTTGAATTTGTAAAAAAAATTGAATTTTTACTTTTCACTCATGAAAATTTCTGACATGGGTCCTTGGACCAGATGTCACAGGTCCAAGCCGCCGGCCCCCATCCCTCCTCTGTCTAATGACTGTGGCATCCGCTTGCTTCGCAGTTCCCAAAGAGGGTCTGAAGAACCAGGCGGCGTTCGAGGAAATGCGAGTTAATTACATCAAGGAGCTCCGGCGCTCCGTGGGGAAGGCAACCAACAACTCGGGCCAGACCTGGCAGCGCTTCTTCCAGCTCACCAAGCTACTGGACGCCATGCATGGTGTAAGTATACCCCGGCAGTCCCACCCCTCCTTTGGCAGCGTTTGCGCACGCAGGGAGGTGCTCACTGGCAACTTTGGGCCACTGATATCATTGGAATTTTTTTTTTCTTTCTGGAATGGCAGCAGAGCAGATTTGGATCATACTTAGCGGTTGGCTGATGCAGTGGCTCCAAATAAGGATTACCGCATCCCAATCTGGCCCCCCGAGAGGTTGCGGTTATTTCGGCCCGACCAGAACAGAAGGGGGGGGATCAATGCCAAGTGACAGTTTTCTGGATCACAGTGGTCGCTGTAGAGCGCCTATTTGCCCAGATTCACAAACATGAATGCGTGCATGAGTGGGGTCGTAGATGCTGAAATCGTAAGTGCCCCCTTGTGGTGAGGTAGAGTGAACCGGAAAGGGGTCAGAGTCCATTCCGCTGCACAAAGCATGGTACAGTCAGAGTCCATTTCGGTTGCTCTACATAAGAGTCCTCCAAAGAGCTCATTTTAAATTGTTGGTCTCCAATGTGAATTTGTACTGTCATTTTTTTGTGCCTTTTCCAGGACCAAAAATGACGCGCATTTGCGGTTCCGCAAAATTTGGTATCAATCCCATCGCAAGAAAATATAACGGCAAAATCGCAATCCAAATACTTCATATTTGAGGAAAGATTGTTTTAAAAGAATGAAGTTGCAATACCACCAAAACCCTTTCTTTTGTGAACGTAGAAATGTGATCGTAATTTGGCACAAATAAAGTTTAGATTTGATAGTAGCGTCAAAATGATAAAAGTAATTCAAGTTCTAATTGCCCAAAATAAATCTAAAATTTCCAATAGACCTGAGGACAAACAAAATTGTAATTCACGACAAAAAAAAAAAAAAAGGTGACATTTATGAGATTTAAAAAACAATTATTTTGTGGGAATACAGTTGTAATACGATGAGATTTTGCCCCCCCACCCCCCCAATTATTTTCTGTGATTTCACGACAAACGGATATAAACTTGTGAATTTACATTTTCATCGTTCTTTGCCGGTTGCATTAAAAACCTTGTTGCTAGGCAGAATTCTTGGGCCTGAATCAAGTTTTGAAAATACTCGTATTTACGAAATGTACAAACTGCTTGATGATAAATTAATCGAATGATCATTGGACAACAACCAAAAGAAAAATCAGCACTTAAGAGACTAAAATCAATGAAAACGAATCAATGGAAATGACTTAAAAAAAGCCCAATGGAAATGTAATATTTTTTTGTGCCGCAGCTGGTGGCCAACCTGCTGGACTTCTGCTTCTACACCTTCCGCGAGTCGCGAGCCCTGAAGGTGGCGTTCCCTGACATGCTGGTGGAGATCATCAGCGACCAGATACCAAAGGTGGAGTCGGGACTCACCCATACCATCTACTTCCACAAGAAGTGACGGGGGGCCCCCACCCCCCAAAAAAATGTAAAAGTCAAACCGAAAAACATTCACAAACGCTTGGCCGAGAACTTTGGAGAAACGACAAGGGTGGAAAACGTCGCGAGCAGTCGTCGTGCGCCGTCCGGACGTGATGGAGGAAAACAAAAGACCGGGATTGTCGGATCGGAGTCGGGAATATATCCCTCTGCCATGCCCCCCC
>NW_017842060.1:3006327-3020008 GCF_001891065.2 Hippocampus comes
TTCTCTTGAAAACGGTTGCTTGAATTAAAAAAAAAAAAAAAGGTTGTGCTATAAAAAGGTGACGTGTGTTCAGCGCAAAGAATTTACGAGACGATAACATTCCCGCTGGTCCGCGTGTTTGGCCACTTTTCCAGCGCCACAGACAATCTGATGAAATGTGGAAGCCACACTTCCTGGTTTATCGTTTTGGGCCAAACCAAATCTTCTCTCTCTCTCTCTCTCTCCCCCTATATATATATATATATATATATATATGTATGTGCGCGTGTGTAGAGAACATGTCAATTAGTTATGACACGCTCGCTTGGCCATCTCTGGCTGCAGATGATCACATGACATTGCTTGTCCAATCAGTGCTGCGGGAAATTTAGTTCGCTCAGTCGTCACTGTGTGACTATTGTTATAGTACGTTATACAATTGGAAAAAAAAAAACCTATACTTAGGCCATGTCATTGTATTTACTTTTTTCCTGTTTTTAATAAATGTGTTTTTTAAATGTCTTGAATTTGTAAAAAAAATTGAATTTTTACTTTTCACTCATGAAAATTTCTGACATGGGTCCTTGGACCAGATGTCACAGGTCCAAGCCGCCGGCCCCCATCCCTCCTCTGTCTAATGACTGTGGCATCCGCTTGCTTCGCAGTTCCCAAAGAGGGTCTGAAGAACCAGGCGGCGTTCGAGGAAATGCGAGTTAATTACATCAAGGAGCTCCGGCGCTCCGTGGGGAAGGCAACCAACAACTCGGGCCAGACCTGGCAGCGCTTCTTCCAGCTCACCAAGCTACTGGACGCCATGCATGGTGTAAGTATACCCCGGCAGTCCCACCCCTCCTTTGGCAGCGTTTGCGCACGCAGGGAGGTGCTCACTGGCAACTTTGGGCCACTGATATCATTGGAATTTTTTTTTTCTTTCTGGAATGGCAGCAGAGCAGATTTGGATCATACTTAGCGGTTGGCTGATGCAGTGGCTCCAAATAAGGATTACCGCATCCCAATCTGGCCCCCCGAGAGGTTGCGGTTATTTCGGCCCGACCAGAACAGAAGGGGGGGGATCAATGCCAAGTGACAGTTTTCTGGATCACAGTGGTCGCTGTAGAGCGCCTATTTGCCCAGATTCACAAACATGAATGCGTGCATGAGTGGGGTCGTAGATGCTGAAATCGTAAGTGCCCCCTTGTGGTGAGGTAGAGTGAACCGGAAAGGGGTCAGAGTCCATTCCGCTGCACAAAGCATGGTACAGTCAGAGTCCATTTCGGTTGCTCTACATAAGAGTCCTCCAAAGAGCTCATTTTAAATTGTTGGTCTCCAATGTGAATTTGTACTGTCATTTTTTTGTGCCTTTTCCAGGACCAAAAATGACGCGCATTTGCGGTTCCGCAAAATTTGGTATCAATCCCATCGCAAGAAAATATAACGGCAAAATCGCAATCCAAATACTTCATATTTGAGGAAAGATTGTTTTAAAAGAATGAAGTTGCAATACCACCAAAACCCTTTCTTTTGTGAACGTAGAAATGTGATCGTAATTTGGCACAAATAAAGTTTAGATTTGATAGTAGCGTCAAAATGATAAAAGTAATTCAAGTTCTAATTGCCCAAAATAAATCTAAAATTTCCAATAGACCTGAGGACAAACAAAATTGTAATTCACGACAAAAAAAAAAAAAAAGGTGACATTTATGAGATTTAAAAAACAATTATTTTGTGGGAATACAGTTGTAATACGATGAGATTTTGCCCCCCCACCCCCCCAATTATTTTCTGTGATTTCACGACAAACGGATATAAACTTGTGAATTTACATTTTCATCGTTCTTTGCCGGTTGCATTAAAAACCTTGTTGCTAGGCAGAATTCTTGGGCCTGAATCAAGTTTTGAAAATACTCGTATTTACGAAATGTACAAACTGCTTGATGATAAATTAATCGAATGATCATTGGACAACAACCAAAAGAAAAATCAGCACTTAAGAGACTAAAATCAATGAAAACGAATCAATGGAAATGACTTAAAAAAAGCCCAATGGAAATGTAATATTTTTTTGTGCCGCAGCTGGTGGCCAACCTGCTGGACTTCTGCTTCTACACCTTCCGCGAGTCGCGAGCCCTGAAGGTGGCGTTCCCTGACATGCTGGTGGAGATCATCAGCGACCAGATACCAAAGGTGGAGTCGGGACTCACCCATACCATCTACTTCCACAAGAAGTGACGGGGGGCCCCCACCCCCCAAAAAAATGTAAAAGTCAAACCGAAAAACATTCACAAACGCTTGGCCGAGAACTTTGGAGAAACGACAAGGGTGGAAAACGTCGCGAGCAGTCGTCGTGCGCCGTCCGGACGTGATGGAGGAAAACAAAAGACCGGGATTGTCGGATCGGAGTCGGGAATATATCCCTCTGCCATGCCCCCCCCCCCAAACGCCCCCATAACCCCCCTTGTGCACCCCAAAGACGCTTAACTATCTTTTCAATGGAGATAAAGCCATACATTTCCTAGGATGTGCTAGTGCTACGTTCACACTAACACACCCCACACGACACAGATGCACTTAAAAAAAAAAATCCCTAACAAAAATATCACTCAAATTAACTGTGGCTTATATGCAGTCTCTCACATACATAAATCAATATACGGTATACATGCCAATAGCTAGACATTTGCTTTGCAACGTATCTACACCAGGACTACAGGGCAGACAAAAAAATACAAGTATCATTAAAAAAATAAACACCACGCTTGACTATAAGGCCAAAGGTCTAGTTAAATATTCCAAGGGCTACATGTATGAATAACGGATGTACATGCTTCACCATGAGCTCACTTTCAAATTCAATTGGTGTGATCAAAGTCCAAAATGATTCATACCCGGGTGAATTTTTACGTGTCGAATATGCAGGAGACAACACGAGAAAGTAGGGAAAATAACTGGAGAGTGATTTGACAATTTAAGTGTTTTTTTTGTTTTTTTTTGGTGTGCATTTCAATAGAAAAAGTCTTTTTTTTTTTTTTGTGAGCCGAAAAAAAGATAAATTGTCACAAGAGATTTTTTTTAAATTTATGAGGAAAAAGTTGTAAATGCAGAACAGAAAAAAATCAAAAAGTACTTTAAAAAGAGCTAGTATTTTTACAAAATATTTTTAATGAGAAAGAAAAACAGACCGTCGTGAATTTCAAAAATACTGAATTAGAAGACTGAAGTTCAAAAAGGACTTTTGAGGAAAAACAACTAAACTTGAAATAAAGCTGCTCATGAAAAAAAATTCAAGAATGCTGAAAAAAAATCCCAGTTTTATGAGAAAAAAATCTTTAATATAAAAATATTTCTAAACTTTACATAAAAAAATAAATTGGGATTTTTATTTAAAAATTTTAATCACAAAAAAATTATAATTTATATATTTTAAATCTTAATTTATCAGTAAAAAACTTACAAGACAACACTTTTGTTTGACAACAATCTAGATTATATTCATGCATACTGTACCAATATAACATTGGAATAAAGTCGTTTTACCAAAAATAAATAACTAACTGAGAAAACTTTTTTTTCCCGCAGAAAGAAATATTTACAAGATTTTCTATTTTATGGGCAAACAATTTTAAATTTATGAGGAAAAAAATCCAAAATTTTCTTGAGAGGGGGGAATCTGAATTTTATGTGAAAAAAAATCTATTGAACATGTAAAAAATACAGGATGATTGTATTTTCCCTGAGGAAAAAAATCTGAACTTTAAGAAAAAGTTATAATCTTTATAAAATAATACATAACGAGAGTACATCTGTTTTTTATTTTTTACTTTTTTACAAGAACCTGATAATTAAAAGAATAAAGTTTGAATCCTGTTTAAATTTCAGCCCTCGAAAATTTCTTGTGACATACTATCTCGCTAATAATGTAGCTATCGATCGACGTTACAAAATAGGAGATGAAAATCATGAGTCAAGTTGTTTTAATGACTTGAAAAAGAACCCAGCAGGCGAATAAAAACTGCCACACGACTAAAACGGCCACAACTTTACAAATTGAAATGCATTCTTGTCACTTTCTTGTCTCCTTTCCAGCCTTACTCATTCACTTCAAACGTCAAATCTTTCTGGCAGGGGGCATGAATTATTTTGGACTCCACGGTACATTTTTTTTTTCGTGCAGCGAAACAATCCAAAGTAATATGCAAAAGGTTAATGGAGTCACTCGAGAGGTTGTACAATCAAGACAATAATGTTGAGTGATTCAGTTTGTAAAAACAAAACAACAACTACAAAATGCCGCGAATGCGTTGTTGGCCGGCTGGGCGGTAATGGCGGCCGGCTGTTTGTGTTATCTCCAGAGCAGCTGTCGAGTTCACGTCTATTTTGACTCGCAAGCAAAGCCAGCCCTTTGTGACCTGACTCTTCCCACAAATAAAGCATTTTTATAAGACTTGTCTGCATTTATTTTTATTTTTTTCCCCCCCAGACAAGCCGCTCCCTTGACATGAAGGTGCTTCATTTCTTACCAATGCCAGGCGAGATCTTTGTACAGTGACTTTAAATGCAACAATGCAAACACACACGCACGCAATAGCCATACAACAAAAACAATGTCCCAATTTTGTGAGCAATTTAGAGCCCAATTTTTATTTTATCTAGCTGATAAAAAAAAAAACAAGCCCTAAAAAGAATTATTGCCCCCACCAAAAAAGGAATTATAAACAAACATTAAATTACAGTACAAATATCATCACCTTAAATTGGATTTTTTTCCCGCAAAAATATTCTTATTTTTACCTTAACCCCTCTAAAAATAAACGTTTTTAAATTGCGAGGAACTATTTTTTTTAATCCAAGTACACCCCCTCACATTACTTTTAGATTAAAAAAAAAGACAAAAATAACTTAAAAAAATAATCTTTTAGGGATTTTTTTTTTCTCGGCAAAACCTCCACCATATATGTTAAAAAAATTATGTAAAACCCAAGATTATTATTTTAACCCATAACAATAACATACTTTTTTTGTTTCTCTTTTTTGGGAATATAAAAAAAAAAAACTGAAGTATTATTTTTGGTTTCGGGTTTAAAAATCACAAAATTTGGACATAGATGGTTTTAATTGAATAGCAATCACACACACACACACACACACACACACACACACACACACACCCTGTACAGTTCGGTTTAAAATGGAGACTTAATCTGCATTGCTTAATGTACAGCTACTAACAAACTAGCGCGAGCTATTGTAAAGTTTGGAAGAACGCGTTACGGTATGATTTTGTACACTTGTTGAGTTGACGCAGACTTCTCTCAAAAGCACGATGCTACTGAAGAGCGTGAACAGCGCAATCTCCCCCGGGCCCCCTGCCTCTCGAACCCAAGACCACCAAGTACTACTTTCCCTAATTTGACAGTGTGAAAAGTGTATGATGTGGGTTTGTTGGTGGATTCGCCATATCCTGTTTGCATTATTTTATTTTTTTGCACAAAGGAGATACGGTTGAGAAGCAGCTAGTTGGGATCGTCGTCCTTTACGTCGACAATTTGGGACAAGCACAGTAAGGAATGGGGACGCCTCTCCTTGATGGCTTTCGTTTTGAATACAGTGGAACCCCCATCTGGCCGGTAGACTTCCAAGTTGCTGGAAGTGGAATTTTTTTTTTTGTTTGTTTGTTTTGGGGGGTTTTTTGTCGCAGAGAGAACAATGTCGATCAATTTATCGCCATGGTAAAACTTCCATGTAGCATTTTGTAGCACGTCTAATATGCAGAATACAAATTGCGGAAAACAGACGAGGCAACGAGGGCAATCGAAATTTTACGATAAAGAAGAAATATTAGAAATCATAAATATTAAAAATACCCCAAAAATCATGCTCGTGTCACATGTCATGTTCAGGTCATTTCGCAGGAAAAATTGCCTTTTGCTTGTTGCTAGGCAGGATTCATAGGGCAGAATTATTCCTGCTCTATCTAAAAGTATTACTCTGGCGCCATCTTGTAGAAAAGAAACTATGTCGACGTGAATTGAGAGGCTTCCATGAGACAAAAGTAGTGCTTGGCCTCTATTTTATGGCATATTTGTGCCAAGGGACTAAGTTGAAGTGATTTGGGGAAGACGAAAGAACAGCTTTTCTCCATCATGTGGCATCTACAGTCCATTAAAAACGTAATGACCACAAGTATTTACAAATGTTAGCAACGACATCAAAACAACACAACCCCCCCAAAAAAAACGTAAAATTACACACATACCCTTTGAAGTCATCCAATGGGTGTCACCTAGTGGCATTTTAATGGCATTGCATGACATTATCGAGCTAATATAACCGCCAATGTTACCCTTTTGAGAGAAAATAAAAATTCTGTTCTACTTTGAAGGTTCCACTGTATTTATGAAGGAAAAAAAAAGACAGCGACGCTAAACTTTTTCTTTCGTGTTTTTTTTTTTTTTTTTTTGAGGGACCCTCAAGTTAAGCCCTCTGCTCCCGCCCATTTGTTTGTCCTTCGTAAGGAATCAGCGCTAACGTCTAAATAAGGTTGACTGGGAAAGTATTTTTGAGAGAATTATATTTTGCTGGAAAATAATATTTAAGTACTTTTGTCAACACAAAAAAAAAAGCAAACTTTTTTTTTGTAAGATGTTGATAAAAATGCATGCGTTTTGATGACAAGATGTTTACATTGTATTTAAGACACAAAAGAACGAAAAAGGGAAACTTGTGCCTTTTTTTAATCACATGCGATTTACAGTTCAACACTCTTGTACATACGACAACAACAATAAAAAAAATCCTTCTTGTTCTGTTGAGTGGAAAACATTTCTACAGAAGGATGTGTGTAACCCTACCCCCTCCCCCCCGCTGCGTTTTCTGTGTTGGAAGGAGCAATGAATGTACGATATATATTGTGACAGACTTAGTACCTGAATGTGAGACAGAAGATATCGACAACTTTTTTTCTCCCAATTTTTTGTTACTTTTCCTCTCATCATTGCTCATGTGACAAAAAAAATGGTATTTCTTATTTTGTAACAAAATGTGTCAAGTGATGGATTTTTTGTTTGTTTATTTTGTTGTTGTTGAGATGATTTCCTAATCCAAGGCGCTATTGTTGACCAGCACCACAATAAAATCAACAAGTCACTACATCTCGTTGCTGTCACGTTTGACATTTTTTTTAATCAACCCAATAAAATATGAGAAAAATATATTATTTGCTAGTTTACCAATCATGTTAAATGGGAATAAGCAATCTGCCAAAATTTAAAGTGACTCTTTTTAACCCGAATAAAGTTCAGCTGTTCAAACAGGCTTTAATCATTTAAAAAAACGGAATCTATTTCTTTTTTCCAATTGCATTTCATTCCGACATTATCATGAAGCAATGTGACATTTATTGACCACTGATTGCTCGGCTCAACTGAGAGGGGCACAAGCCCAACTCAATTTGGCTGCGGTTGAATTTAAAAAAGCTGCATTGGCGCCATGCTGGACGACTCAGAAGCCAGCAAAGCAAAAAGGTAGGCCGGAGAGAAAATAAAAAAAAAAAATTTAAATCACTTGACCTCACAATCTGCAAACGCATTTCTTTGCCAGACTGTATTGCTTTATTTTTCTATTTTCCCACCCTCCACCCCATTCAAATCCGCAAGGCCTTTCCAAATCTCCCCCAGATTTTCAATCACTTTCACTTGTAGTGGTGCCAGATAAACAAAATCTATTGGATCAGGCTGATTTCACGGCTGCGCCCGCGCACATGGCGGCGGCATCTCTGGCCCACTTTTGCAGCCCCGCACACTCGGATTTCTCCAAGTCTTCCCGAGAAAACTCACTTGCATTTGCTCGTTTGTGGTTGTTAGTTTGCAGTGGTGGGAAGTACAAATACCTTTTACTGGAGCTCGGACTGGCACCCAACATCTGCGTTGGCTTATTCTTGTTCACGCTAATGAGCGAGTACACAATGAACCTGAATCGGATACTTACTGTATTTTTCCTGAAAAACATTCTGTTGTCCAACTTAAATCACATTTGATCACAAGGAGGGGATGCGAAATAAAGTGCAGTTATGAGGTGCTTTATCTCCACTAAATTGCTTGAAAAAGCCTCATTCATTCACTTATTTGAAGTTGTGGATTGATGCGCAGTGTTAACTAAGGAAAGGTTTTCCTTTTGTGTTTAAAATATCTTACTTCACCTCACAGGATGCCTCATTGTTTTTTTGGTCCAGTAAACCATCTGTATTTTGTCGTAGCAGCAAGCTAGAGCTAAGCTAATCTGTCGTCTGACCTCAAGGCAGCCGTGAAAGGCGTTGATACACTGCCTAGCTGGGCTTTATTAACTGAGTAACAGTAAAATTTGATGATCAATAGCTGGCTAACTATTACCGTACGCACAACAAATGCTTCCGTGCTTTGTGCTCGAATGTGGCATGCTTTGGCGCATGTGCACTCCCCCCATACCTGAGTCCTTGTCTACACATAGCCAGTCTTTAAAAAAAATAAATAAATAAAATAAAAAATTTCCCTCTCATGTTGTCAAAAATAATCCACCCACATGGCCTAGAAAAGAAAAACAACAACAAAAACGCTTTCACGCTAAACTGCCTAAGTGTGCTTTTCAGCGCATGCACGAGCACGTCAAGATTCAGAGTTCGCACAGCCCGACGTCACGTTTTACTTTAGTCCAGTCGATTGTTCAGGCGTACTTTTACTGTGTGTGTCTATATATATATATATATATATGTTGTCAAAAATAATCCACCCACATGGCTTATAAAAAGAAAAACAACATAAACGCTTCCACACTAAACTGTATAAGTGTGTTTTTCAGCGCATGTACGAGCACGTCAAGATTCAGAGTTCGCACAGCCGGACGCCCCGTTTTACTTTAGTCCAGCCGATTGTTCAGGCGTACTTTTACTGTGTGTGTGTGTGTGTGTGTACATATATATACTGTATATATACTGTAAATATATATATATATATATATATTTACAGTATATATACAGTATATATATGTACACACACACACACACACACACACACACACACACACACACACACACACACACACACACACACACAGACACACAGCTGAGTCATGAAGTATGGATGGCAAAACGGTGGGGAGGAGGTGGTGGTGGTGGTGAAAGATGAAGGACACTGCATCACAGCGTGGCTGGAACAGCGCCAGGAAGCATCGAGGAAGGACAAATGAAGATGTCCGGTTTTAACTTTCCGATCCTGTGTGCGCACTCCATCGACACCAATGTCCACGTTATAGATATTAAACTAAGAGAGAAGATAACTCCAAATAATGGTCAATTTGCTGCGCTCGATGTCATTGTTCTTGAAGAACTTCAGATGGTTTATTAACTGTCAATCATCACGATTGGACTCATCTTTGGAGCTGGCTTTTCTCTTAACTTTGTTAACCATGTGCACATCGTTGTAAGATCCATTTTGTTTTCTGCTGCTTCTTTTTAGTTGACCAAAGCTCATAACCGTTCCATTTTAGAGGTTTATTTCCATCCCGACATTTATTTGATGTAGTTTTTTTTCCAGAAAACGGGAATCCGATAGCTCATATAGCTAACTTGATGTGATCGAGAAAAACTGAGATCAATTTTGGATTCTTCACCCAAAAAATTGTAAAAAAACAAACAAACAAAAGAAAATTTGGCCTAATTCAACAAAAAATGCGCTTCCCAGTGTTCTCGGAGATTGTTAGTATTTGGTTGGTTCAACCAAAGTAACAGCAAGTGGCTTTTATATATATTTTTTCCTGTTAGCTATTTCCTCGTTGTGTGCGTGATCAGCTCGAAAAGCAGAAATCAGTTCTTATCCAAGAAGTTTAATTCAACAAAGTAATAGCGAGTGGCTTTTGTCTCCATGTTGTCTTGTTTTCAAATTTTGACTTGCATGCCACTTATTGTCGTTCAGCCACTTAAATGAGAATGTTCATTATCCCGTAATCAAGATAATAAGTACTTAGTTAAATTTAGCCGAGTCGTTTCGAGGAACAAGGAAGCCGGCATAAGCGAAAACAAGCATGTGGTTAAGATTCACGCACATACATACGATCAGTCGTTTTTTTTTTAATCGTCGCATTGTAACAGAAAATGCCTTTTTTGTTTAAAAAAAAAAATCCTTGTGTGTAGCAAGTCCTTCGGTGCTCACTGAGCAAAGGTTTGGCATTGGTATGATTTTATCCACTCCAGTGTTTCCACTGTATTTACTGTAGCTGCATTCTCACAGACAGACAGACACACACACACACACACACACACACACACACACGGTGATTATGTAACAACGCAAGCTAGCACTAATGAGATGGGTGACATTCCCCCCCTCCATCACTGCCACCATCCACCCTCAGGGCCCTTTATCCTTTTCCCTCGTCCTGCCCCCCCCCCCCTTCGGAAATAGTGCTGAATCATAGCGGCGACACCAGCCAGACTGTCTGTCAAGTCTGTTGTCTCCGCCTCCTCCCGCTTCTCTTCGTCCTCCTCTCGCAACTCTGACTCATCTGCACATTCCTACTTTGTATGCTTACTTTCGACTCGAGTCTAGTCATTGATTGTTGCGCTGGCTCGGTCTCACTTCAAGACGGGCGCTTGCGATGCCCTCGAACCACACACGCGGTTATTTTGTTTTTAATGAACCAACCGCCAACAATTTTGGATGATGGATGTGTTGTTTTTAGTGGGTCATTTACAATCTAAGTGAAAAGCATATCATAGTGAGTGTGTGTGTGTGTGTGTGTGGGGGGGGGGGGGGGTAATGGATAAAGACAAAAGTGCATCACCATCACTTTGCTCTAATAAGTCAAGTACTGATCATCTTGGATAATGAGCGGGGATACTTTCAGCTGTTAAGCTAGCATACAATGACAGATGCAAGTTAAAATTTGAAAACTCAACACTGTAAATGTTTTTTTCTCAATAAACCAAGCAGAAAAAATGTATGAACGATGTTTGGTAAAAAAAAAACAAGTAAAACGACTTGGTGTTCGATCTGTTGATTAAAGGGTGAAAGCACCACCACATAGATGCTAATTAGCATTAGCATAAAGCTAGCTGACTGAAAGGCTAAGATGCGGTTCAAAATAAAGTGTCATTCTTTGATTTGTGTTTTAGTCTGACATTGGACTTCAACTGGGAGTGGATTTCAATGGCCTGTGGGGTCTTTTTGTAGTTTGGGGCAGTTTTATCTTCAGGCACCACTGCTTGGGAAGATTTTTATCACAGAATTTAATGACTGTCTCGACCGTATTTGTTGAAGAGAGTAAAGGAAAAAAATGCACCGGGAAACAACCATTTTAGGACAATTCCTTTGAAAAATTACCAATTGGAACATTTATTTCACTGCAAGAATACATGTTTTATTGAACATTGGTTGAGAGGATGCCCCCATTGAAAGGTGTACAAAAATGAATTCAAAACCCTTTACAAACAACAACACCACAAATCAAAACTTGAAATTATTGCAACCGCCGGTGGGATAAACTGAAGTGACGTGCTTCCACCTTAAAACCATGTGAAATTCATCATCACGATACCATACGTACACAAATTGAATTGAAATACTCTACGAGCTTATTTACCATAAAAATCTGATTTTTTTTTTCCTTTGGGGTGAAATAAAACCATATTAAATCAAGACGTTGTTTTGCAGGAGTGTTTCTGCCCGGAAAAGGCAACATGAACGTTAAAAGCTTAAAAACCACCCCATCCTCCCCAAAAAAAGATAAAAATAATAAAACACTTGGTTCCGGTAATAATAATCTCAATAGAAAGTCACCTCCTGATGCTGACATGAACAGACTCATCTGACATAAAAAACAAAAAGGCACGATTGGCAGTGGGGTGCGATGTTTGGATGTCTGCTGAAAGAAAGCCAAAAAGTGCACCGATTGTATAGAGAGTTTTGGGAGGCCCAAAATAAAATCAAAGTGCGCCTCATTTGGAATATGCAAGCAAAAAACCCTGTAGATGATTTATGGCCATACATACCCGTTAACATTCAGGGCTCGACAAGGCACGGTGGCGGACCGAAAGCGCTGCTGTGTGAGGGGGCCAGGGGTGTCTCATGGATACCATGTATAAGTGGGCGGGTGGAGAAAAAAAAAATAGGTCCATGGCTTGAGAGAACACAACAGGTGAGAATAAGGCGTCAACTAATAAATCCCCTCATTGTGTCCGTTTTGGAGGCTAC
Organism: Hippocampus comes; assembly: GCF_001891065.2. Classification (NCBI taxonomy): domain Eukaryota; kingdom Metazoa; phylum Chordata; class Actinopteri; order Syngnathiformes; family Syngnathidae; genus Hippocampus; species Hippocampus comes. The sequence goes on from NW_017842060.1 coordinate 3,018,525, forward strand.
AGCATCTCCACATAGTTCTCAGGGATGAGGCCCCGCTTGCCCTCCAGTTCCCCCTCCAGCCAGCCCGGCTCTCTGGACTGGGTCACTGCAGAAGGAGGGGACATGGAGGAGGAGGAGGAGGAGGTGGTGGTGGTGGTGGTGGTGGTGAGGCTCTTTTGGAGTAGGGTGTTCAGTGGTCGGCGGATAAGATAAGAAGAGAGCACACAGGAAGTGAGTGTTTTTTGGGGGGGATCTCACCATTATTTGGATTTTCTTTGCTCGTATCCAATAAATATGACCGCTTGAGACATTGCGCGTTGTTTTGCAACATGGCCACCACATGCCATAAAATTCCACGTTTATGATTATTTTTCTAAAAACGTCAATTCATTTTGACATTCTATATTTTGTCTTTGTCGTGTATTTCCCTGAAATAAATGTAGGTTGAACATGATTTGCAAATCATGTATTCTGTTTTTGTTTGTCTGTTTATTTGTGTTTGTATGAACACTAGGAATGAACAATACGGGATTAGTGTTTTAAGAAAGTTGATGCCAATTTCTTGCCCATACTATTATTACATGATATCCAGATTCCATCTTCATTTTTTTTTTCTCTTTTGGATGCCGACAAATTTTGACCACTCAGGATGGGCTCAGTATATTCCAACTTTTTCTTCATAACCATAAAAGGTTATCTACAGGTTTAATAAAGACACACTTTGGATATTTTAACACCCCTTGATTTCAATTTAATACCTTGCAATAAATTATGACCATCGAGCGCGGGCATAATGGACTTAATCCTATACACGATACTTCAAAATCATTTGCGACATTGCAGGTTTAAGGAAGACACACGTGTGAGTTTGAAGAGCATTTTGAAGCCACTGCTCAAATTGAACACCATTCCAGTTCCGATAGTTTCATTGTGGTGTGTGGAAATGTTGCTCACGAACGACAAAAGACCCGTGAAAAAATGGCGATCACGACGATGGGAAATGCATCGCGGGATCTGTACGGCAACCTAATCTTCATTTCCTGAGAGAGTGATTAAGGCTCCGTGGGTCCTCTGGGGAGGAAATCTGAGTCTCCCATCCACCGGCACCGTGGCCCTCCCTCTACCCGTCTTATCTCTCCGTTCGATGGAAGATCAGATTGGGAGTTCTTTTTTCCTCCCAATCCAATATGCCGGCCGCGGCCCGCCGCTATTGCGCGATAGCACTTACCGGCGTTGAAAATTGCGCCGACCTGGAAGGAGAGCTCCGAGTCGTGCTCGGCCTCGCACGGGTACACCGCCTTGGCTTTTCTGCTGATGACACTGAAAAATGGAGGCAATCAGTGAGCGGGCTGGTACTTGGTGGGGGATTACCGAACGGTTCAATCGAGACCTGAGACCTCATAACTGATCCTCCGAACGGCGCGAGAGATCGAGGGATGGCCATTTGACTATTCCCTTGATTGGGTGGCTCTTAGCAGTGTAACGATATGGGGGGGGGGGGGGAC